>NC_137233.1:31632155-32039655 GCF_949987685.1 Ammodytes marinus
TGACCAAGGGAAATAATCAATATTTTGATAACGTATCAAATAACAATGTAAAAGGGGTAATTTGTGGTGATCACAGGGAATTATCAGTTAAATCAGTAGCTCCCCTTACGGAGCTAAAGTGAGTTTCAGCTCAATGTTGAGATGTGCAGACCGCAACTAAATTGTTTTAGTTCACTCTGACTGTTCTTATGGTGTGGTTTTGGGTCGCAGTAAGCAGCTGTATTCAGAATGCTCTACAAACCCACTGTATTCTACTCAACACTACATAGCAGACAAACAAAGCGGTTAACAGTTAAAGAGCCAGATGTTTCCCTCAGGAGCTGGTATGTACACCAAAAGCAGAGCTGAAAGAGAATGAATTTTGGACTGACATGCATCACGTAGACAGAAATATGACTACAAATGAATGTTGCTCTGTAAGTGCTAAATGTGTAAAAAGAGCTGTTTGTTTGCTGGCAAGTTCATCACGTAAAATAAAATAAAATATATGTCAATGTTTTCTTCAGAACGACATTAAGTGTAAAAATATAAAGCACAACATAACGTGATAAATGAGTCCTGATAAGCACTCAGGAGCATTCAGTGATGTTGTAAAGTTAATACTAAAGTTAGTTTCGACTCTCAGCAGACTGAGCAGAGGCAGGCTAACGTCCCCCTAGACTACCAGTGTTTGAGATAAGCTAACAATGAGCGACCCTGCAAAATGCACGCACAGTCAAAGGGATAGTTCAGTATTTTTGAAGTGTGGTTGTATGGGTTACTTAGGCATAGTTAGTGTGTGTTACCTCACGGAGATTACTGAACTATCCCTTTAAAGGCATGGTTACAGTCGCCTTTTCTTGAGCCGGAGATTAAGGCAAAAAGTGAAAAATAATGTAAATAATGTTGAACTATTCCTTTAATATGTTGTTGTGAAGTTGCTCGGGCCTGCCTGAGTAGACTCTAGGCCAGTGGTCGTGCACGTTCACAACATGGTTGTTCTAGAGACTCTTCTCTTTGGACAAGGAGCTTATTGGAGCTCTGCCTTCTTTTGGCTTCAGACAGCAGCTTCAGATATTCAGGTGCACAGCTACATCCAGCCTCTTCTCTTCTGCGTTCTTCTGTTTCATTCTTACACAGTTCATCATGACGTGTAATGTAATGTAATGGATTGGATTTATATAGCGCTTTTTTTCCACACTCAAAGCGCTATACAGGGTTCCAGGTTCCATTCATTCACACAAAGTCATACTGGTGAGGGTAAACTACGATAGTAGCCACAGCTGCCCTGGGGCAGACTGACGGAAGCGTGGCTGCCATTCCGCGCCTACGGCCCCTCAGACCACCACCTCAAACATACAGCAATCATACACATTCACACCAGGCAAGGTGGGTGAAGTGTCTTGCCCAAGGACACAACAACCATGACACAGGTGGCAGGGCGAGAATCGAATCGCCAACCCTCCGATCATTGGCCGACCTGCTCCACTCCAAATCTAGCAAAGCACAATACTGGTGTTAAAAAGTAATTTTTTTAAATACTTGCAAACAGTACTAGACTAAACTACAACTTTGTTAAAGTAACTAGAGCTAATGTAATAAATTATTTCCTCCTCTGGATGTGGGATATATGATAATATCCTTTGTGCAATAAATGGCCCTGCTGCATTTTTGTTCATTTGATTAATGTTCATGTATATATACTGTGAACTTGATTCAATCGTTGGCAATGAAATTACATTACATTTGTTTGAGTAATGTAAGTAGTGTCAGCATTATCTGTATTACAATACACTATCTGTGTATGAAAGTAGGGCTTTGGATTAAAGCTACAGCTCTGAGTTTGTAGTGCCACCACTAAGAAGTAGTTTCAGGGTACTGCAGTGCTTTTTCGGCCTATTCACTGTGCACGTGAGGAGGGATGCACGTTTCTATGAATAGCTTGTGCATCCTTCTGCATAAATACAGCTCTGCATCCTTCCTCTTCATACCCATTTACATAGATTTAATATTAGATTACAGATGATTATTCACTCAATAATGGCATTATATCGCTCAGTTTTGATATGTAATGTTTTCCTCTCATCATCCACATATGGTCTTGTTGATATTTGCAGGTGCACACACACACCCTTCCTCCATCTCTCTCAGCTCACATGTCTCACTCACAGCATAGGCAACACTCAGAGTGTAGACGTGTTCTTCCTCCCACGACATATTGCAAAACTCGCATTATCAATACGTTCTCTTTAGCGTTCTCTCATCTCTTCCCTCCCCATCTTTCCAATCTCTCTCTCCCTCTCTCTCTCTCTCTCTCTCTCTCCCCATCTCTCCGCTGCCACCTCTCTCTTTGCTGCAGTGTGGAATTTTCCGAGCCCGGCGAGGGCTGCAGTGCCGTGGCTCAGGGTGACGCTGTAAATGAAGATGAGAAAGACGAAGAACGAAGAACGAAGACACACACACACACACACACACGACACAACAAACTGAGCCACTGTGATGAAGCACATTCATCTCCCACTAAAAATGTTTGTGGAAAAATACCAGACATAAAGATACATGGAAAATCCCCCAAAAACAAACGGAGGAGGTGGATGTGCAGTTGTCTTCAAATGGATACTACAGGATGCCACAGACTATTTTGTTGATTGATTTACAAATCAGAACCAAATGGCTGTATCAGATGTACAAGAACAAATTATTTTACAGCACAAGCAAAACCTGCCTGAAACAGGATTTTGTTGAAATTAATAAACGATGAAATCATAGCAAATGAACCAATAATCGAATGAATGCATAGTGTACATACACTACGGGGTGTTTGTCCATTTCAACAGTTGCAATTAGCCTATTGTATTATTAAATCACAATTCAAATATTATTTTGCTAAATTAAAGAGGACTCCTTTTACATGGCCAATGACAGGGGACGCGCGTCAACATTTCTTTTATATTATTATTCGCATCAAATCCTTTCCTAAATTCAAATAAACTCGTCTTACACATTCCCAAATACATTAAGAGAAAAATCATATCCAGTAAAGTAACTGTAGTTTTTTTTCTTCAATTTCTTTTAAGCATTTGTAAAAGTATTTTCCCGGAAAGCCTCTTTTCAGTAAGTACAGTAAATATGACCATTTAGAGATGACTAATACAGCATCACTGACAGAGTGCAACCGGAGGATTGGGTGTTAATTCCCATTCATAGATGGATTAGTTGTTAGGGACAAATGGTTCCCAGCAGCATTTGATAAGAAAAAATAGCCATGCTGCAGTCAAAACGACACTGCAGCATTTTGTGGTGTGAAAGTGAAGGAGGTGACTGGAAATGTGTCAATGACGTTTTGTGCTTGTGATGACTGTGCGGCGGCGGGCTACTGTGTGGTAATGTGGTACTGTGGCTGCAGTAAAGGTCATTTAGTGGGTAAATGACTGGGGCAGGTTTTCTGCTGCAGTCTGCTGGGACAGTGTCACAGTGATGACGTTGTGAATGGCGAGGGTGAGGGGAACGGGAAGGTGCATGTGCTTTTGTCACTACACCGATTACCCTGCATCACAATAGTGATATGAAGGACATGACGGCATTGACCATTCTAATGGGGCTGTTCAAGATCCCTCATTGCTAATCTCAGCAGGGAAATGTACAGACAGTGCCACAATAAAAAACACACAGAAACATAGGCCTACAGTATACGCACTCAGTATAATTCTATAGCGAAACTTCAATAACAAATACAACTTTTCTTCATTAAGGTTATTGGATTACACTAATTACACTCATGTCAGGGCTGTACGCTTATTTTTTTAGGTGGTAGCACTGGAGCTAGCAAGCAAAAAAATTCAGTAGCACAAAAATAAATTTGGTAGCACACAAAGTATGATCGAAAACTTGCATAACCTTAACCCTTGCATTTCGCTCTAATTACCTTTGAGCCTGTTATCTTGGTCTCATTTGAGATTCTCAATTAATATTATATCCTAGTGTGTGCAGTAATAATTATGGAAAAATTAATAGGGGTGCACTGATTGCAATTTAGACAAAAGAATCTAACCTGCCAATTGCAATTTTTTGCTGATTCAGAATTATTATTATTATAATGTCCTTCTGTTAATTAAAACCAAACTTTAAAACATTAAACATAGCCTATTAAATAAATAAGTATACATATTGGTACAATTTAGGATAAATTACATAGGTTGTTGTGAATGTGTTGGGAGTAGCTTTTCAGTGGCTTATTTAAAACTTTGTTTAAATAGACTAGGCTACTGTTGACTGCTCGCTGCAGCTGAAGGAGTTGCCTTTCAAGCTAGAAAAAAGCTCTAACTTCCTGTTCTTACCGGCTTCAAAATAAAAGTCAACTCACGTTTGGCTAGTAACAGGCTTTTAATGTGAAGGCGTACAGGAAATGTTCTGTTTGTACACGCGCTAACTTAACTGCGGTAATGTGCCGTCTCCTTCCGGTAATTATCGTTGCTGAAGTTTTTATACCTAGAATCGCTGCACGAGCACAGATCCCGAGGACAAATATCTTTCACCAGCCAAAGTGGAGGGTGAACTCAATAACTTACTTGCCTAAGTCTACATTTACCCCCATTTGGAGGGTTAATGTAGAGCCCTCTAAGCAGTGTTGTGCAGCGCTCCTCTGTGTTTCAAAGACAGCCTCTCCTCATTAGCAGCCTGGCTGTTGCACGAGTGCGAATGGATTTGTATTCATCATCGCACGTGATCAATTTCAGTAGCATATGCGATCAAAACTGTTGCACTGTACAGCCCTGCATGTAGAGAGTTGGTCCTGGAAATGTGTTTGACACTATTTGTTTTGGAAAGCGCTATGTTGCAATCTCAGCATCCCCCCTGGCGGCTTGTTGGGGAAAATATGTGTGTGTGACGTAGTGGGACAGGTGTGTTGTGGGTAGTGTAAACAAATTATAGCGTGGGAATCAGTCTGAGTCTACCGGTGTGAATGGAACAGTATAGCGCAGTCCACGCTCCAGCCGAAATCTAGCAAGCAAAGTGCCTTTTATGCCCGTGAGTGTACCGCTGTGGAAGTAATAAAGCCGAGTTCATTGCAGCAACCAACCGACGCCTCACTGTTTGTGCTTCGGATCTATTAACCTGGACCACTAGACGCAAGTTAGACTCTTCCAATTACGGTTCCGAGCGTGCAAGCTGAGAAGGTATCAGCTAAGACAGTTTTCAGCGCCCAATGATAGACTTCCTCATTTGGAGGGATATTTGATACTTGTGATGAGCGTGCTGTGTGAATTCTACCTGTATGAAGTGGGTTTGGTTGCACCCACAGGCCAGCTTGCGAATACATCAGGGATCAGGGTTATAGGCTAAGTGTGGAACAGCATGGAGCATTGTTTGACAAAACAACAAATCTTGCCACATATAGGACATATATCCAGGGTAACAAGACCATCAATCACCATGGAAGTATGTGGGGGAATCCTCAGTCACTCCTCCCAGAGTTCCCCTATGATTCGTTGCTTTCTTTCTGTCACTTTGTAATGCCAAAGGAAACTAAAAACCCTGGTGAGTGACCGGTGGGAGGGGGGGGGGGGGGGGGGGGGGCTGGTGTGTGGGGAATCCCTAGTGGTCTGGACATGGGCCATAGTAGGCCACGGCCACAGGTGCCACCCGTCTGACCCAGTTAAAAAGTGTTTTGACAGTGTCCTCGCATGACACAGTCAAGATAAACTGTACCAAAAGTAAAGCGGGGGGGGGGGGGGGGGGGGGGGGGGACCTTTAAGCAGAATTAGGATACTAGCTTTTTGAGATCAATCATTTACAAGGGGACAAACAAAGCATCCTTACACTAGAAACTCTTAAAAAAACAATGCAATCTATTAGCTTCCAACTGGAAAAGTTTAGTGTATCTTCTGACCAGCTCTATAGGAATGCATTGTCAGCCCCCATGTCGTTTTCAGTCTGTCTGGCTCAATCTGTCCCCATTGAATAATCCCGGGGTTGCATAACCCTGACCCTTAGAGCCCGCCTCAATGACTACCGGCGGTAAATCCACAGAGATCAAGAATGGCATCAGACAATAGGAGGGCAGAATGAACAATGACAAGAGGCAGGATGAAATAGAAGGGCCCGTGGGTGTAAAGCTGGTGGGCTGGCAGGCTGCAAAGGGCATTTGGCCCTCCGCTCCTCTGAGGGCACAGACCGGGTGAGAACACTTTGGCAGCGGACAGAGGGTACTGCCAGAAAGAGAGAGAGAGGCTTACCCTGTGAAAACACATTTCAACACAAACTCCCGGAATGAACGCCGTGTTCATTAGCTCTGGGCTGGCAGGAACAACCAAGATATCAGCGTTTCGGCAAACAAGTAAGGTGAAGAGTAAAATTATACCAGCAGGAATTTTACTGGTATGAAGATAACCTTTTCTGTATTTTTCCAACAATATTCTCCCTAACCGGGGCACGCAGCCTTCAAAAAGAAGTTCAGCCAAAAAAAGGGAACTGGGAACTGGGGCATGCCTCTCTATGGGCAAAAGGTAAAGTGTTTGAGAAAGAATAGGAACAATAAAAAAGGGATGGAGGGATGGCAGAAGTAAAGCTTAACAAAGCCCAGTAGGAGAAAGAGAGGTAAGTTACATCCAGTGCCAGGGGATAAGAGGACACACTTGCTCTTAATGAGAACATATTAAATATAGACAGAGGAAGGGGGAGTTGAGACAGCCCTTCAGAGGTTGCACGTACTAACCCATTACCCCGTTGGAAAGGCCAGTGGGTTTAAGTCTTTTTTTGTTCACTCTTCTCTCAACTATTCTGATACATTTTATATGAACAAATGAGTGCAACACTTTGAATACCTTTTAGGAGACACTGTCTGAATATGACAATGTGCCCAAATCACATTTTCCTGCTCAAACATTCTCGCATATCTCACCTCTTTCGTTTTACCCAGCCTTTGTGCCTCTGGGGCTTTTGGAACAGCTATCAAAACTCTGGCCTTCCAACATGGCAAGGGCAATAAGAAGAAGCTGAAACAGATATATTGGCTGAGTGTAACAATAAAACAAATTTAAAGTCAAAGTCAAAGTCTAAATTAGTTCTATAGCACATCAGTTGACCAACGTGCTGTACAAGATACAATACAAAATAACATATAAGATGCATGAAAAAAAAGTTAGGAGTGTCAAAGTCTCAACTTGTGTTAAAGGCCAATGCAACAAAAGTGAGTCTTCAGCAACGTATTAAACTGTTCAACTTTACAGGGATCCAGGTTCTATTCATTCACACACAGTCATACTGGTGGTAAACTATGGTAGTAGCCACAGCTGCCCTGGAGCAGACTGACGGAGGCGTGGCTGCCGTTCAGTGCCAATGGCCCCTCCGACCACGACCTCAAACATACAGCAGTATATACAACACATTCACACCAGGCAATGTGGGTCTGGCCCAAGGACACACCCTAAGATAGATACACCAAGGTCAAAAGTGGGTACCTGTGCATGGAATTATAAAGTGTAAAAAAAGTGTAAAAGGGGGTGCCTTATATGTTAAGGCCCGCCCGCCTATTGTGCACCGCCAGCACACTTCTTTTCTGTCAGTGAGTCCACAGTTCCACTATAACATACCGTATAATACATACAAGTAAAAAGAAAAAGAAAAAGGGTGTAGGACTCATACAAACTAGTTTTCTCAAGTATGACCCATCCATGAGCCGGACAGGTCAGCAAAAGTAGTTATGCATGCATGGCTCCATCTCAGCTTCCCACTATTTAGGGGTCAGCATAGCAAAGCTGACCTGGAACCCCCCTCAAGCGTCACTAAGTGGAGCTGAGACAAGCAGGAAGAAAAAGGTCAGTGACTTTGTTGACATGGGCTGAACAGGGAGCTTGTTTTCTTACATAAGGAAACAGGGAAAGTGAGCTACGTCTGCACAGTGAGGCTGCAAACCTATCAGACTATTCACTCTTTACACCTGGCTTAAAGGTGAAGTAAGCGGAATGGTCAGTTTAGCTAACTTCCTGTCAGTTACTGCAGTTAGTCCCCTCCCTCGTCCCTACGTCACCACATTAATGTACTGCGGTCTTCAAGCAGCGAGTTATCTAGCGTCATCTCAGATCCATAAGTGTGATAAAACATGATAAAAACCATCAAAACAGACACTGGGAAGGATTTTTACCTGCTACGCCATTGTAGGCACATAAACATTCACTCATCTGTCACTCTGCACGTGCACCGTGAGTGAGATGGGTGCCGGTTTGTAGCGTTCTCTCTTCTGATTGGTTATCAGTAGTGGGATCCCCGAAAAGTTTATTTGCCGATTACATGCAGAGCGTGTGACTGAGAGATTGGCTTTATGAAACGCGCACACTATATAAGTGATCACTGTATGAATAAAGAGCGATTTAACACTTATATAAACATAATTAAATCGCTTACTTCACCTTTAAAAAAGAGACATGAAAACAGCGGTCTTGCAGTTGCTGGACAGTATTACATTTTTTCTACAGCAGAGGGTTAGAGATCGTTGAATGGTAGATAATAATATCTGAGACATGTGAGTCAGTCCAAAGGCTAAAAATGCTTGAATGGTAAATGGACTTGTATAGCGCTATATCTCCGTTTATCACAGACTCAAAGCGCTTTACATTGTTTTTGTACACATTCACCCAGTCACACACACATTCATACACCGATAGCAGCAGCTACCACGCAGGGTAGGCTTAGCACTAGGGTGCTAAGCTATCTAAGCTAACTATCGGGAGCAATTCGGGGGTCAGTGTCTTGCCCAGGGACACTTCGACATGTGGCGGGGAGACGGGGGATCGAACCTCCGACCCTGCACACCAGAGGCGAACTCCCTACCCACTTCACCACTGCCGCCCCAAACGCTGTCTGAAGATTATGATTATGAACCCAGGTCAGACTTTATAGAAAAATCGCACTGAAAAGAGATTTACCGGGTTAGAATACTTACTTATATACTATCTATGGTTAGAAGTTCAGCCTGGGAGCCCTGTCACATGTGATCTTCCTCTTCATTGTCTTTACTGTGAACTCTCTAACAAAAGGTAGGTGGGATCAGGGACTGGCTCATACTGTAGGGATTATTTCCACCGCCTATTATATCAAACTCATTTCCTCTGCGCTGGCAAATTCTTCAAGGGAAAATCACTGTCATATTTGTGCTTCAGGGTGAGATAAGCTAAAAACCTAAAATTAGACAATGAAATGGAAGGTAACATGCCAATTTTTTCTAAGTTTTAGAAAAATGGGTTTTTCATGCAATGTAAAGTAAGCAGTTTATCCATGCACTATAAATTACATTTTTATTTTTCTCACTCTCTTTGAGGTCTGCATATACAAGTGTGTCCCTCGGGCATGTAATGTGATGATATTCAGAAAAAAATATATGGTTATGCTTTAATTTCTGTAAATGGCACACAGTTTAATTCAGACAAGAAAAACTATTTAAATATAAATGTGGCTTCTGTTTATGCTTCCAGTGTAATCTTGGATCTATATAATGTTGGGCTTGTTTTCTTTTAATGAGGAGCTCAACATTCACTCATTAACAGAGAGAAGAATAGTCTTTTCATTATATTTAGATTTTGAAAACAGATGTTAGATGTTACATCTCTTTATGTGCTTGAAAGATATCCGAGAATGCTCTTCTTGGGACATTTTTGACTTTTAATCAATTAAAAACACATTTGAGCTTATTTAACTTGAAAAATAAACGTTAAGATTTAGTATATTTCTTTCCTCTACCGTCCATGTGTGGTGCTAGATCCTATACTGGTACACACAGGCTGTTCTGACTTGAATAAGCTGTAGCTAAGAGGTGTTATGTGATAATGTGTGTCAGGGCTAATCAGGGCCCTGGATGCTCCACTTACTCTAGTTCCAACCAACCCGTTCACCTTGTGTTCTGAGACGCAGGAGTTTGGAAATCCAACACCAGGCCAACCTCTGACGTCTGATGGCTGCACGGATCCAGCAAGGCTACTCAACACCGCAGAGCACCTCACAAGATCAATGTGCCTGTAGTGTGTACTACTACAGTATGTGCATGTGTTTGTCTGTCAGCCAAAGAAAGATGAAATAAGTTCGGAGAGATAATAATACCGAACCCAAGGGAAAAAGGAAAGAATAGAGTGGACCTATCATCTCACACTGAAATCGGCTTATGTTCCAACACGTGAAACAGTCGAGAGGAGCCTGGGGGTGTTTCCACATAATTGGGTCACTGCTGCTGCTGCCAATTAATGATATTAGCAGAGACTATTAATATCAACGGAGATGGATTTCCATGTAGTCCGCCACTGGCACATTGTTAATTGAAGCAAATGGAGAAGGGTTTTTTTTCACCAGCTGGAGTTGTTTTTACACAAACACACACACACACAAGGCTCTCGGCCAACTCTTTCCTTATTGCAGTGGCCCAAGAAACTGATCTATGTAAACAGCGGGCAACAGTCTACATAAACATGCACAGTCAGAGGATGATTGGTGGGCTTGCAAAGATGTGGTTGCTGCACCTGGTGTTTTCAAAAACCTCATATCTGCTGATCTGACATTCCTACCACACTCTTAATGTCACCTGGCAGAAGCGATGCAAGCGCTACGAGTGACTCCCTGCTGGACACAGGTGTTTAACAGCTGACAACCCTGTCTATGGGAAACCCTAGAACATCAGAGCTATAGAGTACATCATTGGGCTTTGGCTGGAGCAGATTCCCTGTCATCAGAAGACTTAGGGGATTGGTCACAAACGTGTATCTATGTTCTGTGAAATGATCTGTGAGGGCTTTGAAGATCATTCTCTTTTTGCTGGAGTCAGTGCTGACTGAGTAAGTCTGTCTGACAAAGATGTGCACGTTTACACTGTCAACACCCTCGTCATTTGTCCTCCTGGTCTGATCAACAACAACAGATTGATCAAGGGGGTCCCGTGGCCCCTTGTGACAGCATTCAGCAAAGGGCCATTTCCAAACTATAAATAAAGACTATCCAATGCACTGTTCAATGGGAATAACTACCCGCATATAGAACAACCCCAGTCTCTCTCAGTAAAGAGCGTGTTGTCACCGTGGCATGTGTCTCGCTGGATCACATTACACTGGAGCCTTGTTATTCCCATTCTTTTTATTATACAATATTACTTATGTGCTCTTCTCCGGTTTTTACATGGTAATTACGCAGGAACAACATTACTCTCCAAGCTTGGAAATTGTAAAAAATAAAAATAAAAGAAAAAGATAGATTCCTAATGGAGATAGTTTCCTCTATTAGCCAGCCCTTAAGTGTTGCTTTCTTTTGTTCAGGATAGTGTTTGTGTGCTATCATCACACAGTAGATGATTGAAAGCTGTCTTGGAAAGCTGGGACAGAAACAGGTGGGAAAGGTCTTATTCTATTTCTGACATCTGGGAATCAAACTGCTCTTTGTGTGTATGGTATGGCACCAGTCCTGCAACTAACAGAACAAAACTACAGTGTTCACTTGATGACGGCACATTTGAAAGCAAGAATATCTTTCTCCAAATTGTGTGCCTATCTCTCACTTTCTCTAAATGATGTTCATGGGTTATACTCCAGGGCGCCAGTCAGCCATAGTTACGAAGTTCAATGTGACCATGTGACTTTATGCCACTACGCTAAAGGCTACAGAAGTGCAGTCTTAAGCTCTGAAAAGAGGAAGTGCACTTGGGAGTGGGCTTGGTAAATACAGGAAGTGGACCTCTTTTTTATCTGTCGAGCAAAAACAAAGTGCTTATCCTGTTCTCTGTCTGCACTGCTGACGTACACACTCAACTGCTGAGTCCACAACATCTGAATCTTCTTGTGTCTTAATAACAACACTACTGAAAACAGAAGACCTGTCGGTAGAGTAAGGCATTTTGCACATAAGGGATTCTGAATTTTGTAACAGATTTTAAAGTTTAGGAATGTCGGACTAGTAAAAGAATGATGGGGTTTGGTCAATTAAGCAAAGCAAATTTTCTAACCACTTGAAAGTAACTCTGAACAAAATCAAATACAACATATTATAATTCAAAAGGTTTTAATAAGATTCAAATGAAAGATAGAACCAGTTAGATTAGAACACAGTCTCCCAGCTAGTGTCTGGGGGTCAAAGCAAAGGAAAATCAGAACCAGCGAGAACAGCCTGGGACTCAGAACCCAGGAGAAGACCCAACTGGATTATAAGATCATTACAAGTCATACTCGCAGCTGCAGAAGAGAAGAGGCTGCGGATGTAGCTGTGCACCTTTATATCACCTGAATATCTGAAGCCAAAAGAAGGCAGAGCTCCAATAAGCTCCTTGTCCAAAGAGAAGAGTCTCTAGAACAACCATGTTGTGAACGTGCACGACCACTGGCCTAGAGTCTACTCAGGCAGGCCCGAGCAACTTCACAACAACATATTAAAGGAATAGTTCAACATTATTTACATTATTTTTCACTTTTTGCCTTAATCTCCGGCTCAAGAAAAGGCGACTGTAACCATGCCTTTAAAGGGATAGTTCAGTAATTTGTAACAAAAGTGGTGTTGTATGGGGTACTTAGTTATTGTGTTACCTTATGGAGATGGCAGTCAGCGCAGTCACTATAAGGAGTTAAGGGGAGAGGATGGTGTAATAGAACTCAGCCTTGACAAAATGTTGTTGTCTTGTACAATGACAATAAAGATTATTCTATTCTATTCTTGTACTGTTGCAGAGGGGGCCAGAAGAAAAACTTTTTTTATCAACATATGAATGCTTACCTTAAACCTAAATATAGGGGAGAATGGGGTCATCTGAGCCACTTTTTACATTTGCTCCCCTCTAAGCGAGTTAAAATGATTTATCACTCAAATTTACACATTTTCCATTAATTCAGGATGTTTTCTAGAAATGACAAAGGGCAGTGAAAATATGATTGTTTTAAAAAAAGTTGTCATGTGCCTCACTTTACCCCAGCTGTGGGGTAAACTGATCCACTTACTTTTTCCACTCTGAAACTACCATAACAACACATATTGTAACAGTAAGAATCCTGAAAGCTAGCCACACATTCCAGAACTAATGTCGGACTAGTAAAAGAATGATGGGGTTTGGTCAATTAAGCAAAGCAAATTTTCTAACCACTTGAAAGTAACTCTGAACAAAATCAAATACAACATATTATAATTCAAAAGGTTTTAATAAGATTCAAATGAAAGATAGAACCAGTTAGATTAGAACACAGTCTGGGGGTCAGAACACAGGACCCTTAGAGCCAGCTAGTGTCTGGGGGTCAAAGCATAGGAAAATCAGAACCAGCGAGAACAGCCTGGGACTCAGAACACAGGAGAAGACCCAACTGGATTATAACATCAGCCTATCATACTCTACAACTAGGCCTACTCTACATTCCAGCCCTGAAGGTTACAGGGAATGATGAGAAGGTGCTCTTTCCGTGTGGTTGTCCCAGGTCGTCTTCCTGGTGTATTTCCTTGGCATGATGGCTTTTCTACAATGTGTATGACATTACAATAAAACATATGTTACGTAATATTACTAGGGCTGTCAAATTAACACGTTAATTTCGATTAATTAATCACAGAAAAATTAATGCGATTAAAAAAATTAACGCAGATTAATCGCACTTCTATAATAGTGCCCTTTGACCCGGTGCAAAAGAGGTGAGACGATAGCGCAGCTGCACCTGTAGCCTAGTTTGGGACACGGCCCGCACGGGAGTAAAGAAAGAAGCATAGAGAGGGCTCTATGGACGTTTTATGGGAAGCTTCGGGCAAATAAGCATGACGGTAGGAAGTTATTTTATGTTATTCTCCGCAGTGTCTGTGCATTATTGATTTAGTGGGTCCCTAATTAACAATGTAGGTTCAAAACTCTCAGTATCTCTCAATCTTCCATCTCACTTTTGTTTGCTAGCTTAACGCGGCAGTGCAGCGCTGTCTGTTGTGGAAGATAGACAGTCTTCATTTAGCCTGCTTGTTTTTTTGTGGTTTTAAGTAGAAAATTCGGCGAAGTTGGCTGAGGGGAGGAGACAGAAGTTACGAGAGAGAAAGAGAGAGACCAACTGTAGGCTATACAGCCGTTTATAAACAGGCATAAAAGTGTCATATAAGTATGCGATTAATTTAGATTAATTAATCACAGAGCCTGTAATTAATTAGATACATTTTTTTAATCGCTTGACAGCCCTACATATTACATTAAAATATGTTTAAGACTAAACTTAACTTGTGCCTCATGGTGGGGGAAAGTGAGACAGTGTCTCACTTTCCCCCACAGCATTTGGCTCACTTTCCCCACCACAATTTGAGAAAAAACTACCTCTCTTAGCATTTCAGGCTAATCTTTAGCTAATATCATCACCTGGCTTTTATATGTTGGTAGTTCATCAACACGTATGGTATAAGTTTTTCTACGTGAATACATTTACTTTGGCACAACAGCTGATTAAGTTGACAGCAATAAAATTTACTTTTACATGCAAAATACCTATTTTGGTGAAAAAAACATGCTTACCACAGCACCATGAGGTCCTCTCTTTTAGGGCCATGGGGAAATGAGAGGGGCTTGAAAACATCTCACATGACCACAAATGTTTTCCGTTGCCTAGATACAGGGGGTGGCTCACATTACCCGATGCCTCAGATTCCCCCGTTCGATGCCCCTTTTGACTTCATAGGGGTCAAAGGTCAACCAGCAGAATGTAAATTATATACAAAAGCATCGCGATCAATACATTACAGACTTAACTATTCAGTTAACTCTTTACAGTCTCTTCTGTAAAATGGGACATAAGTTACCTATAATGCTCACCTTGATTGGTTTTTCTCATTGCTAGTATACTGTATATGTTTTTCTTGGATTTGGGCTTTTCAAGCTTTACATTGTGCAGGGCAATTGGTATATTAAATGCTGAACATGAATGCTGGACGTCTTTTTCAGCTGAACGTATGCATGTTTTCCGTTGCCTAGATACAGGGGGTGGCTCACATTACCCGATGCCTCAGATTCCCCCGTTCGATGTCCCTTTTGACTTCATAGGGGTCAAAGGTCAACCAGCAGAATGTAAATTATATACAAAAGCATCGCGATCAATAAATTACAGACTTAACTATTCAGTTAACTCTTTACAGTCTCTTCTTCCATTACTGTAAAATGGGACATAACTTACCTATAATGCTCACCTTGATTGGTTTTTCTCATTGCTAGTATACTGTATATGTTTTTCTTGGTTTTGGGCTTTTCAAGCAGACATTGTGCAGGGCAATTGGTATATTAAATGCTGAACATGAATGCTGGACGTCTTTTTCAGCTGAACGTATGCATGTCAGCATATGATTAACAGCATACTACTTGAACATTTGCTGATACACATTGTAATTGAAAGAACACCACAACACAAACAAATGAATATAAACCATCTCTGCAAATCAAAGACAAGTTCAAACACACTTTCCTTCTGTCTGCCACACACACACACACACACACACACACACACACACACACACACACACACACACACACACACACACACACACACACACACACACACACACACACACACACACACACACACACACACACACACACACACACACACACACACAGTGTTCAGAGTGCACTGGGTTCAGTCTTTTATGAAAGGTGTGTGAATAAACTAAGGAGTGGTGTTTTCACTTGTGGACCATCACATGCAAATAAACAGGTCTGGGGAATTAGCTAAATATTGAAAGAGAAGTGAGAATGGATAGACAGAGAGATACAACATACAACACGTCAACAGATCAACAGGCAGGGAGAAAGTGAGGAGGTTGTTAATGTAAAGAGCATTTCCACTGAGGTTTGTGATTAAAGATGTGTTGTAAGGCAAATTACCTTGTTTTTTTATATGATTTATAAGACAATTACAGTAATAAAACTACAGTTAAGTGATGAGACTTGCTTAAGAAGAGCTGCAGCTTGTCTGGAAAGAAGACAAGAGTAATCCATTGCAGTGGGGGGAGGCATCACAGCGTGTTTTAAGGCGAACTGTTTGGATTTAGCTGGACTAGACCTGCGATTGCAAAAGTAGCATTAGCGTTTTTTTTCTCAATAATTAGCATATTTTTCTTCAGCGCAATGGTGCTTGTGTTAATAACCCATTGCAGAACAATGCTCTTGTACATGTGTTCACTTGTATAGTGTGGACTTGGATATCATGGAATAATAAATGATATAAAGCAGTGGTAAAGTATTTCCTGCTGAGTCTATTACCATAAACCAGGGATCACCAACACAGTGCCCGCGGGCACCAGGTAGCCCGCAAGGACCATATGAGGTGCCCGCAGGCCTGTTCTAGAAATAGCATAATAATCTGTTTCCCACCTTTTTTAAATCATTGTTGATAATTATTGTGAGAAATCATTAACATGATCAGTGTCTTCACATAGATGAGTATCATTAATAATAATATATAACTAAAGGCAAACCGAGCAAATTTGTTATTTCAGAAGAGTGTATCAAACTGGGTGCCCTTCGTATGACTCAGTACCCATGAAGTAGCCCTCAGGTTCAAAAAGGTTGGCGACCCCTGCCATAAACACACTCATTGTGAAAAAAAATCTGAATGTGTAGTTTGATCTCTTTCATATATAGTCTATGAGTTTGATATAGGTTATCGATGTATCTCAAATATGTATGATGAAATGCTGACTGGACTGTCTGTTTGTAATCTTTATGTAGAAGCCTACCAGTTCAATTTGATTATTTATTGAACAACATTGCCCCCTGGTGGAAATATATATGTAACTGATTTCCTTTTGGTTGCACACCAATTCAGGTGACGTAGTCCATCCATGCTTGGTATGCATACACACTTTCTAATTGGAGTATCAGGCAACTGAATTGCTCTAAACACGATACACATTGAGCTATACACCCACATTTTCAACAGAGAAAGAAAGTCACAAGGTAAATAACAGTATTTAAGTAAATGCATTAAGTTGTTTTACAGTTCCTGAGTAGGTCTTGCTTTATATTCCTGAACAACTACGTTTAATAGGGCATATTGGTGTGCTGTAGCCTAATTTCTGTGGGCTAATAGTTTTACCTATTAGCTTAGCCTACATGTAGCCTACTCAATGACCTCAAACATATTTCTCAGTCATACATACTGTATATGCTGAATGATACAATATATTTGTGAAAATCTCTGTCCAGTTTTCTATTTGTTTGATGCGATATCAAATGTTTACATGCTGCTTTGTCTTAAGTGTAAATCTGTTGAGCTAAACAGAGCAGAGACACAACACTTTTACATCCACATTCATTCAAGAAAAGGCAATACTTTATCATTTAAAGCAGGGGTGTCCAAACTTAGTGAGCAGGGCCACTCACTAGAGTCGCCTTAATTTTCACTGCTTGTTTCGAACAGGACTCAAACCACAGTCTCCTACTACTCCACAGTCAAAGATATTGTCCAGTTCACTATCTGGAAATGGAGATGGTCTGGGTTTTTTCTCGTCTGTTCTCACTTACAGTGAACACAGAAAGTATTTGCAGCACTTCACTTTTTCCACATTTCGTCATGTTACAGCCTGGAATAAGGCTGGATTCAATTAATGTTTTTCCTCAAAATTCTACACACAATACCCCAAACAGAAAACATAAAGAAATGTTTGCAATTTTATTTTAGAAACAAAGAACGAAAATATAATATGACTAGGGCTGTCAAGCGATTAAAAAAAACAATCTAATTAATTACAGGCTCTGTGATTAATTAATCTAAATTAATCGCATACTTATATGACACTTTTATACCTGTTTGTAAACAGCTGTATAGCCTACTACAGTTTGTTTCTGTCTCTCTCTCTCTCTCGCGCACGCGCTCGCTCTCCGTCTCTCGTAACTTCTGTCTCCTCCCCTCAGCCAGCTTTATACATGAAAGAACTAGCGCCGAAGTTTCTCAAAAAAAACAAGCAGACAAAATTACGACTTTCCATCTCCCACAACAGATAGCGCTGCACTGCCACCATTTCGTAGGCAAAAATATTGACACACACACACGGGGCGGGTGCTAGACAGCTAGCAAACAAAATTGGAGGAAGATTGAGAGATAGGCCTACTGTTTTGAACCTAGCCTACATTGTTGCACCCACTAAATCAATAATGCACGGACACTGCGGAGAATTAAGTAAGATGTCTTCCTACCTTCATGCATCCCATAAACCGTCCATAGAGCCCTCGAGTCGGCCCCTTTCCCCTGCTTCTATCTTTACCTTTCTCCCTTTAACCCACGCGCCCGGCCCGGCGAGCTACAAGTGCAGCTCCGCACCACTTTTGCACCGGGTCAAAAGGCATTATAGAAGTGCGATTAATCTGCGTTATTTTTTTTAATCGCGTTAATTTTTCTGTGATTAATTAATCGAAATTAACGCGTTAATTTGACAGCCCTAAATATTAACATAATTATTCACAGCCTTTACATACCTGCTCGAGCTCCACCAGGTAGGATGGGGAGCATCGGTGCACAGCCATTTTTAGATCCTTCCAGAAATGTTCCATGGGATTCAAGTCTGGGCTCTGGCTGGGCCACTCTAGGACATTCACAGAGTTGTCCTGAAGCAGCTCCTTCCATATCTTGTCTGTGTTCTTAGGGTCATCCTGTTGAAAGATGAACCGTCGCCCCAGTCTGAGGTCAAGAGCGCTCTGGAGCAGGTTTTCTTCCATGTCTCTGTACATTGCTGCATTCATCTTTCCCTCAATCCTGACTTGACTTGTCTCCCAGTTCCTGCCGCTTAAAACATCCCCACAGCATGATGCTGCCACCACCATGCTTCACTGTAGGGATGGTATGGCCAGGTGATGAGCAAGTTTCCTCCAAACAAAACACTTGGCATTCACGCCAAAGAGTTCGATCTTTGTCTTAATCAGACCAGAGCATTTTGTTTCTCATGGTCTGAGGGTCTTTCAGGTGCTTTTTGGCTGGGGCTCCCGTCTGGCCACACTACCATACAGGCCTGATTAGTGGAGTGCTGGTTGTCCTTCTGGAAGGTTCTCCTCTCTCCACAGAGGAACCCTGGAGCTCTGTCAGAGTGACCATCGGGTTATTAGCCACCTCCCTAACTAAACCCCTTCTCCACTGATCACTAAGTTTAGAGGGGCGGCCAACTCTAGAAAGAGTCCTGGTGGTTTCAAACTTCTTCCATTAACGGATGATGGAGGCCACGGTGCTCATTGGGACCTATAAAGCAACAGAAATGTTTCTGTACCCTTCCCCAGATCTGTGCCTCGAGACAATCCTGTCTCGGAGGTCTGCAGACAATTCCTTCGACTTCATGCTTGTTTTGTGGTCTGACATGCTCTGTTAACTGTGAGACCTTAATAGACAGGTGTGTGCCTTTCCAAATCATGTCCAAACAACTGAATTTACCACAGGTGGACTCCATGTAGAAACACTTCAAGGATGATCAGTGGAAACAGAATGCACCTGAGCTCAATTTTGAGCTTGATCGCAAAGGCTGTGAATACTTATGTACAATTGATTTCTTTGTTTTTAATTTTTAATACATTTGCAAAAATCTTGACCAACTTCAAACTTTTTAAGTTGTCATTATGGGGTATTATGTGTGGAATTTTGAGGAAATTATTCATTTAATCCAGCTTTATTCCAGGCTGTAACATAAATGAAATGTGGAAAAAGTGAAGCGCTTTGAATACTTTTTGTATGCACTGCACTCAGTGGGAGCAGTGATGATGACGTAAGTCCTCGGTGATCGCGCATTGATTTTAATCCTTCTGCTGTACGTACAGGTTTTTTCTTGGCAGTAGAATCAACAACTGAAACATTTCGTGGGCGCTTCTTGAGCGACACCATACCATACTGACAAATACAGAAACAGTTTTGTGGAGCTGATAGGCTTTATTAACTTTGTGTCAACTCATTTGGCACCGGCTGAAATGTAACCAACATTCATTCATGTGAAAATGTGACGCAGTGTAGCTTCAAATGTATTTTGAATCAAGTTACAGCAGAGTTATAGTGTGCTGCAAGAGGTGATTGAGCCAACAATGTAAATCAAGTAGTGGTCATATTTTGAGCTGCTTGTTGATCATCAGGCTTTTCTCTGGGTCAGAAATGTTCAGTTGGAGGAGGCTAGTATGATGCTGGGGTAAGAGGAGATAGTTCTTCCCTTCATACTCAGCAGAGGCACTTCATCATCATAATGAGGGCAAATTGTGAAAATCTGGGAATAAATTCCTTACCACTAGCTTTCTTCACCGATGTGTTTGTAAAGGTGTCTGTTAACACATCTTCAAAAGTTGAAGTTCAACTCCCCTTAAATCCGTGAGAGTCCATGGGCCAGACCAGGGGCCTCATTTATCAAATTGTGTGTAGGATTTGCGTTGGAAGGGTGCTTTCGTAGGATTTAGGGCAATGCGTGCCCACAGAGAGATTCGGATTTATGAAAAAGTGCTCACGCACGTCCTACGCCTGTTTCCTTTTGTAAATCACATTAAATCCTAAATGTGGTGCAGCCTTTGCGGGCTCACGTAATGCCCATACTTACCCAATACATAGTCATTGAAACGCCACAAATTAATATCATTTACTGAGTGCATGAAAGCGATTGTGACAAACGCCGACTGGAACTTATTCCCAGATTGGCCAAAGATGTAATAATATTGGGTGGTCCTCTCAATTTCTTAAGGGATCCTGTGATACTGAGCCTCCTATCTTTGGCTTCTCCTCCATGTCTGTGCTGTGAGATGAATCTGAAAGGAAAATAGTGTAAATTAGTCTGACTGACTCACAATAAAGAGATAAACAGCAGGCAAATGTAATTTGTATTTTAGCTGTCAAAAGTATATATATATATATGAGTGATTCTTGAGAAGTGGGACAAAACAGGGTGCAATGTTGAAAAAATACAAACCCTATGTTTCGGCAAATTAAATTACATGTATGCATCCAACATATACTAAACTACTGAGCTAAGCGTTTTCTTTACCGTCATTGGCCTATCACCACCGTCAGATGTGAACTCTGTCAGATTTCCTGTCTGACGGTGTTGACATATTTAATGTTTCTTAAACATAACAAATGGAATTTATCTAGTAGCCATTTCGTTTTTCTGTTGATGTTAGGTGCTAGTATGAACTACTTCAGGAAAATAAAATGATCAAAGAATTTCAAATATCTTCTTCAGAAATTGTAAGTCTGTGTTGACATATCATGGTTGTGACACAGGACTTTCAAGATTCGGAATGTAAAACATTCTAAAACTACAACACTTTTCAGAGCCTGCCTGACTCTAATGTACTCTGCAGAGGTAGAATTTGACAAGAGGTCCTTCAAAGTGACAGCTGCCCCTTATTTCGCCTGATTTAATTACATTTCACATAATAAAATGTCTGATGGTGTTGACCTACAGTTAAGTGGTCCCACCACTTAGAATCCTTATAAAACATGTATGTGTTGTAGAACTGTTTTTATTGATATGAGAGATTATTTAGTGTTGCTTTTGATGAAAAAAGCTATTTTCAATCATTAAAGTACATTTTTAAAAGGTTTAATGATGAAAGATTGAAACCTTCTCTGAGGACACACTGTTTTGGACGTTGTGAGAAGATAACAAGTGTCATATATTTGACATAATAATGATACAATTAAATTTAAGGGATAATTGTGATCCAGACATTCTATTCTTAATCCCTAATAACATCTACAATTTTAAATATTTTTAGTTTTAAAGATAACAGCAGTTACATATGGAAGACGGCCTTTTGTCCCGGTTCTCAAGAATCACTGATATATAAAACAAGACCTTCCCCCACATCATTTATATTTGTATTTTAGTTGAATTCCCCCTTACTAATTTATCTGAATATAACAGTATTGGTTTGGCAAAACTTTAATAATAAACAGTTATTTATTTTACACTTTTGCAAACTTTTAAATAAAAAGTTACATTTAAAATCTTCATATTTATCGTTGTGTTTCTATTTTGTTACTCCAGATTCCTGATATTTGAGTTTTGACACCCCAGCTCTGCTGTATACTTTCAAACTTCAGTACTGCTTCAGCAAGATAAAGAACACGCGCTACAGAGCCTGTTGAGAGAGAAGGGGCTATGTGGTAGTCTACAATGCCTTCATGGAGGCCCCTTATAGATTCATGGAGGCCCCTTATAGATTCATTCTGGCTGGACAGTTAACTCATACCCTGTGTCATCAGACATCCAGCCTCCCCCATCCATTGCATCTCACTGTACTTGTACAAATATCTCTGAAAATGAATTCCAATGTCCTGGGTATCTAGGAGTTTGCTTAGCACAGGTGGAGGTTCATTTTTTAGCTGTTCACTCTCTCCATGTGTTTAAATACCGGATTTTTTTTTTACCTGACTCGCTTTTTCTATGGATGTGCTGGACATAGAGGAACAGCAGGAACAGGCAAAGGCCGAGGAATGATGCTATTGTACAACACAACAGGAAAGCGTAACTGCCATGACTGTGGATCACCTGCAGGTAGACACACACACACGCACACACGCGCTCACACACACACACACACGCACACACACACACACACACACACACACACACACACACACACACACACACACACACACACACACACACACACACACACACACACACACACACACACACACACACACACACACACACACACACACACACACACACACACACACACACAACTTGTTATCAAATAGCAATCGAAGCTGGAAAGCAACATAGTCATGAACAAGTTTATAATAAAAGTGTTAATTTATTCAAACACAGCAGGCTGCTACTGCAACACTAATCCATGCAGACAACGATGCCTGTTCCAGACAATGCTAAAACACTTCAAAATGTGGTGGAAGTTGAAATCCACAGCAGGATTTCCATACTTTTGTTGTTTTGATTGCTATCAAATGTGCACGAGGCAGTCAGTTATACAGTACTGTGAAGGAAATTATATTTCAAAAGAAACAAGCATTATGACAAAATAACCCTGGATAATATCATGTCAAAAGGATGGAAGTGTTGGTTTGAACTTTGTCAATTTTGTTAAGAAAATACACAATGACACTGGTGAAAAAATGTCTTACAGATCCAACAAGCAGCTGCAGCATCATCTCTCCTGTGCTGGCACTGGTCACCAGGACAGTTGTGGCACAACCTTTAAAACACCAAAGATAGACAGAAATATCTACATTACGGAGGACTAATGATCACTGATTAATTGATAAATAAATAAGTGAATACTAGGACTAGGATTGTATAATGACAAGGACACACATATTTACTTTCACTGACTGTTTTCACATCACAGATGATCCATTAAGGCATTGAATCGTGGGTCTAACAGGAAAACACAAGACTAATGTAGGCTCTATAGATGTTTGGTGTGACCAGCTGCCCTGCCAGTGCACAGAACTGATGTTAAAATGTATTGAAGTCATTGTTTTCTCTGGATTTCTTAATAAATATACTTGTTTTTATTGAAAAGGGTACTTTTTATTCCTCCATGTATAGTACAGGTGAAACTCGAAAAATTAGAATATCGTGCAAAAGTTCATTTATTTCAGTAATTCAACTTTAAAGGTGAAACTAATATATTATATAGACTCATTACATGCAAAGTGAGATATGTGAAGCCTTTATTTGTTATAATTGTGATTATTATGGCTTACAGTTTATAAAAACCCCAAATTCAAAATCTCAGAAAATTAGAATATTACATAAAATCAATAAAAAAAATATTTTAAATACAGAAATGTCCGCCCTCTAGAAAGTATAATCATGCATATGTACTAAGTACTTGGTTTGGGCCCCTTTTGCACGAATGATTGCCTAAATGCGGCGTGGCATGGATGCTATCAGCCTGTGGCACTGCTGAGGTGTTATGGAAGCCCAGGTTGTGTCATGATCCCGCTTGGGCCTCTTGGCCTTGTGTTGTGTTTTCCCTGTTACCCTTGTCTTTGTGCTGGTCTAATTGTAGGGTTGGAGCCAGGTGTGCTGGAGTCAATTACCAGCATTCACAGCTGCCATCAATCATCATCAACTGCTCTTTATATACCCGGGCCTACCTTCCAGACACTGCCAGATTGTAGCTTCTGTTTCCACACAGTCAGTTCTCTCTCTAGCTCACCTGTTTGCAGCTCCGCTTTTTTGCACTTTTTCCTGGCTAACTCCTGTTTTCTCTGCCACAGTTCTCCCGGCCTGACTCCAGCCACCAGCTCCAGCCCTCGCCCACCAGCACTACCCCCCGGACTCCTCCTGCCTGCCTGCTCTAGCCTGCTCCCTCTCAGCCTCCTGGACTTGCCCCGTTGCTCTCTCCCTGGACCCCCATGCCAGCCAGTTTCCCTCCCCGGATCACGGTCCTAACGGATGATTATACTTTCTGGGTTCTCCTAAAATAAATCTTCTTTTTTACTTATACTGTCTCCGCGCCTGTGTCCTCCAGACCCAACCGTTACAGGTTGCTTTGATAGAGGCCTTTAGCTCGTCTGTAGTGTTGGGTCTGGTGTGTCTCATCTGCCTCTTGACAATACTCTATAGTTTCTCTATTGGGTTCAGGTCAGGAGAGTTGTCTGGCCAATCAACACAGTAATACCATGGTCAGTCAACCAGTTTCTTGTGGTTTTGGCACTGTGGACAGGTGTCATGTCTTGCAGGAAAAAGTAATTCAGCATCTCCATAAAGCTTGTCAACAGACAGAAGCATGAAGTGCTCTAAAATCTCCTGGTAGACAGCTGTGGTGACTTTAGACTTGATAACACAGTGGACCAACACCATCAGATGACATGGTGCCTCAAATCATCACTGACTGTTGAAACTTGACAGTGGTCTTCAAGCCCCTTGGATTTTATGCCCCTCCACTCTTCCTCTAGACTGTGGGACCTTGATTTCCAAATTAAATGCAACATTTAATTTGGATCAGTGATGATTTGAGGTATCATGTCATCTGCTGCTGTTGGTCCACTGTGTTATCAAGTCCAAAGTCACCACAGCCATCTACCAGAAGATTTTAGAGCACTTCATGCTTCTGTCTGTTGACAAGCTTTATGGTGATGACAATTTCCATTTCCAGCTAGACTTGGCACCTGCCCACAGTACCATAAACCACTGGTAACTGGTTGACTGACCATGGTATTACTGTGCATGAATGGCCAGACAACTCTCCTGACCTGAACTCCATAGAGAAACTATGGACTATTGTCAAGCGGAAGATGATACACACCAGACCCAACAATACAGAGGAGCTGAAGGCCACTATCAAAGCAACCTGGGCTTCCATAACACCTCAGCAGTGCCACAGACTGATAGCATCCATGCCACACCGCAAGAATGAGGCAAGAATTCATGCAACAGGGGCCCAAACCAAGTACTTAGTACATATGCATGATTATACTTTCTAGAGGGCCGACATTTCTGTATTTACATTTTTTTTTATTGATTTTATGTAATATTCTAATATTCTGAGATTTTGAATTTGGGGTTTTTATAAACTGTAAGCCATAATAATCACAATTATAACAAATAAAGGCTTCACATATCTCACTTTGCATGTAATGAGTCTATATAATATATTAGTTTCACCTTTAAAGTTGAATTACTGAAATAAATGAACTTTTGCACGATATTCTAATTTTTCGAGTTTCACCTGTATGTGACTTTGACAGATTAGCTGATGCTAAGTGTGTGTGTTTGTGTCAGAATGTGTGTGTTGGTTTACCTTTGTAGTCCAATATGTCCTCTGTATAAGCCAGCATGGAGGGGAACACACTGCTGATGCACAGTCCCAACACACAAGTACCAATAAAGAGAAACGCAGAGCTGGTATAAAAGATCATCAAAAGGCATTGCACCAGTATGACTCCCACCTGAGAAAGACACAGAAGCAGACAGTAAGAGTAAGAGAATGAAAATCAACATGTAGACCTGAGGGGCCCATCAGGATGAATACATATAATATATAAATATATATAATATAAATCTTAACTGAAATTTCATTTATTTTTTCATTTTCATTTAACCTTTATTTATACTCAATAGATCAATTGGGGGGTGACCCTCATTTGCAAAGCAAAAACAATACATACACACTATACAAAGCATTCAATACACAATAACTGATAAAGAGAAAAAATAATAATTGAAACATTTAGACATTGATGTAGAATGGCTGCAATTAAAATGAAATGGGTGAAAGTACAATATAGCCTAATTAAAAACGTTACAGGTGGAGTTCGGCAGATTTAAGATAATATGTTTAAATTTGTTAAAAGATATGAAGGTATTTATTTAAATTTGTTGCTGTAGGTTGCCACCCAACCTTTCCATATAAAAACAATGGTGTGTGTCATAAGCATATCCTGTGATGAACCTTAAAGCAGAGTGAAAAACAGAGTCCAGGAGTTCAAGACAACACCATAATCAAGGACAGACATGAAAACTGACTCAATAATCCTTTTCCTACTAAATAAAGGGAAGGTGGTTTTGTTCCCACAAAAATAGCCAATTTTTTGTCGCAGTCGACATCCAATATTTTTTATGTGAAAATTAAAAGTGAGTTTATCATCTATCCAGATGCCAAGGTATTTATATTCTGTTACTATTTGAATTAAAAATACATTGTTTGTAAATATATTGGAATCATTAAAATGTGTAGCTCTTGCGCTGGAGAAACATATATTTTGTTTTGTTCTGGATTAATAACAAGCCTGAGGTCCACTAGACAGCCCTGCAGGGTGTTAAAAGTGTTATTTTAGTTAAAAAAATATTTTGTAACTATATTGCCAGTGTGCTACACTGGACCTGATTGCTACGTCAAAAAAAGAACCTCAAAGGAAACAGTAGAAGCATAACTGCCTGTGTTGGTTCCATGGTCCAAAACAACAAAAATACAATTTGTTGCCAACATACATGAAGGTCAGTAATGGAACATGTCATCTCTGGAAAGGAATGACATCAATTAGGAAACCTATGTATGCCTATTAAGACATAGTGCAGAATCAGCACTGCTCATATTCTGCCGAAACCCGGGATCGAACCAGGGACCTTTAGATTTTCAGTCTAACACTCACAACTGAGCTATTAAGCTGGGGAACCTTCATCCGTATGAGGGGGGGAAGCTGGGGAACCTTCATCCGTATGAGGGGGGGGAGAAGGGGGAAAAGAAGGAAGGAGAAAAAAAGGAAAAAGGAGAAAAAAGAAGAGAAAAAAAGGAAAAAAGAGGGAAAGAAAGAGGGCGTCCACCCTCAACTACAGGGTCGGTGGTTCGATCCCCCGTCCCCCCGACACATGTCCAAGTGTTCCAGGGCAAGACACTGAAGCCTAAAAAAAAACCTTGCTCTTCAGATTGGCTTAGTCAGTGAAATGTTTTTATATTTACTTGTTTGACTATTAGTCTGTTGTTTTATTGTTGTGCATCAGTTTTTATCTTCTATTATTTGTTCTTGAGTGTCCAAAAAGCGCCCTTTAATGAATAAAATGTGTTATAATACTAGATATTATACTACTTAAGATTAGATAAATAAAAAGTCAATACCACTGTTGAAGAAATAGTGTGCACATTTAATACAAAACACATGCACCATAGTACACACACACACACACACACACACACACACACACACACACACACACACACACACACACACACATAAATAATCAAATAAAATAGTACAATAAATGAAATAAATACAAAAACACAGCACAAAGAAATATATAAGAAAGTAAATGTATATAAAAATAAAACAAGTAAATACAAAAGTTAAAACAAGGCTAAATATACATATATACACTGAGTTTTTTAAGCTTTAAGTTAAATGTATGTGTGTTGTGTGACTGACTATATGAAATGTTTTGTGTGTAGTGTATGATTATTTTTTGGCATCTGCCCTCTCCCTCCTCTTTTCCTCCTGCCACTGTTCTAATGTGTTGGTTGCTGTGACAGGACAGAAGATGTGGCCGTAGTATTGGCCATGTCCAGTTTCCTTTAAACGGGGCTGGTGACACTGGCAACACTGGTTTGTTTCTACAGTGCGAATGTAGGGTCTGCGGACAGTTGGTGGGGATGGAAGGGGAGCAGAAGGGGCAATTATTTTAGGATGCTGGGCCGGGACTTGTGGGAACAAAAAAATTGGTTGTGAAATAACGGGTTTGGGACCACAAGAAAAGGGGTAGAGGCAGGTTGAGGTGGCTGCAGTGCAAAAAGCTGCCTTTGTACAGGCAACTGGGTGGGATGGAGGTGGGGAGCCGCAGTCTTCCTCCTGTCCACTGCCTGCCCTACTGTGCTCTTTGGCAGGTTGTACTGTAATGTAGGACCAGGACGTACAGGAGCAGCAGTGGGCCTCATTTTGTGAGGTGGGAGAGGCACCGGAGCAACAGGGACTTGGGGAGGAAGGTTGAGTCCTTGCTGCAGGATGCTGAGGTCCTGCCTCTTCAGCCGCCTGTTGTTGCAGAAGGTCCTGCCACAGAGCCACGATGGTCCCCGCCTGTTGTGGGCTGACGGTGTTGCCAGGTTCAGCCCTCAGTCCCACCAAGTACTGTGCCAGGCTGTCCACTTTGTCCATCCCTGGGACACCACGCTCATCCACAGCCTGGAAAATGTCACAGTACATTTCAATCAAAAAACAAAACGAAAACACACAATATCACAGCTGTTGCAGTGTAAAGTGTCACAAGAAGACTTACCAGTTGTTGCTCAGGTGCTGCTAGGGTCCTAGCCGCGGCCCCAGAGGGACCAGCAGTGTGAGCAATGGGGAGAGGGGCCGGTAAGATGGCGGTAGTGGGAGGCACAGGAGGAGGAATGTACATTGGCAGCACAGGAGGAGGGGTGGCACAGACCGATGGCATGATCTGTTAAATGCAATAAGATTTTATTTTATTAAGCTTTTATTCATTCTTAGTATTTTTACATATTACCTTATAAACATTTTACATATTTGATTACATCATGAGCAGGTGTGCACAATGTCACAGTATGATAAAACATATGAAAAGAATAATTACCAGTTGTTGCTCAGGGGCCTCTGTACTGTCAGATGCGGAGGAGAGAGCTGGATTGCTGGCTGAGCTTGTTGTCATCACAGCGGACACGTCCAGGAGCCGGCCTGTTTCCTGCATCTGAGGGCCAAACCCCAAGGGCAGCAAACCTCCGCAGGCGTAGCATCCACTCCTCATTCCCCATCGCTCTGTGCTTTTTGAGTTTTGAAGCCATCTACCATAAATATGGAATTGTCATTTATAACAAACCAACAAACGTTTAACCACTAAATATCATTACACCTGAATATACAGCCTCCAGTGAGGGCAATGTTAATACAGTGTTGTCTAAATCAGCTAACTCTAACTAAAGTGAGATCAGTGTGTAATACATGAATAAGAATAACATGCCACAGTAGCCTAACGGTATGATTATTTTAGCATGATATTGACACAGTTCTTTTTTTCCGCTCAAAAAGAGGACAATGAGTTAACGGTTTAGTGATGTTAGGTAGGCTATAGCTTAATAATTACGAGAGTAGGTCTGCCTTCGTTTTCCCAACCAATAGCAGAACTTAATGCAGACCTACTATCGTAAATATTAAGCTGTTTTCATTTAGGAAAGCCAGATATCTGGGTGTGGAAGAAAAGCACTTATCAGGCTACCGCTACCTACATTATAAATTCAATCGGCTAAGAAGTAATGGTCACTTTATTTATGTTTAACACCGTGAACGGGCGTTTGAAAAGAGGATTAGATGCATAGAGCCGCAGCATTGTATCGGTATGACCCATAGATAGTATAGCGTTTGACCCAGCGACATGTAGCCTATAACACTGTAACACAACCGTGTGTAAACTAAACGGCGACAGTAGCAAGTTTGCTGTCAAAACTGTAATGTAGCTAATACGATATACCTAGACTTTTTTAATTTTTTTTCCGTGTGTAAACTTAACGGCGACAGTAGCCACTGCCGTGTGTAAACCAAACGGCGACAGTAACAAGTTCGCTGTCAAAGAAGCATATGATATATCAAACCGTAACGTCTGATTATAATCATTCATTTACCTGTAGATAGCCTACATTTTACCATGTGTAAACTAAACGGCGACAGTAGCAAGTTCGCTGTCAAAGAAACACATGATATTATATCAAACTGTAACGTCTGATTATAATCATTCATTTATTCACGTCTGAACATTATAATTGTACATACCTTTTACTTTCCCCGTTATTCTCCGTCTTTTCTTCTCCTCTCTTTTCTTCTCTTCTCTTCTCGCATCTCTCGCCCACTGCTAGTGAGTGATTGACAGCTCGTCCACGGTCCCTGAATGTAAGGCCCGCCCCTGAAAGAATGCCCTCGGGACTTGATTGGCCGGTGAAAGAGTGGACTATCCATTTCATTGGCTGTAGAATGATTGTTCTCGGGCCTCCATTGGACGCGAAATACAGTCGAACGGAGGCAAAGTGCCGCTATTTCGGCTCAAATTTCTGCTGTATGCTGCAAATTTCGGAAAAAACTTTGCACAAACCAGTATGGTGCTGTTGCTCTGTGATAGAGCATCTGACTGAAATAGTAACAGTGCAGAATTAGGGATTACAATGCCAGTGTGCTACACTGGACAAGATTGCTAGGTGTAAAAGAAGAACCTCAAAGGAAACAGTAGAAGCATAACTGCCAGTGTTGGTTACAAGGTCCAAAACAACAACAATACGATAGCAGATATTTGTTGCCAACATACATGTGCTTTTTTGTTCAAGTGAAAGCCAGTAAGGAAAACATGTCATCTCTGGAAAGGAATGACCTATGACATCAATTAGGAAACCTATAGATGCTTATTAACACATACAGTGCGGAATCAGATCATTCAATGTCCTCTTCTCCGAGGAAACACTTCTTAAAACACTGCTCATGTTCTGCCGAAACCCGGGATCGAACCAGGGACATTTAGATCTTCAGTCTAACGCTCTCCCAACTGAGCTATTTCGGCTCAAATTTCAGCTCTATGCTGCAAATTTCGGAAAAAACTTTGCACAAACCAATATGGTGCTGTTGCTCTGTGATAGAGCATCTGACTGAATTGGCAACAGTGCAGAATTAGGGATTACAATGCCAGTGAGCTACACTGGACCTGATTGCTAGGTGAAAAGAAGAACCTCAAAGGAAACAGTTGAAGCATAACTGCCAGTGTTGGTTCCATGGTCCAAAACAACAACAATACGATAGCAGATATTAGTTGCCAAAATACATATGCTTTTTTGTTCAAGTGAAGGCCAGTAAGGAAAACATGTCATCTCTGGAAAGGAATGACCCAATGACCTATGACATCAATTAGGAAACCTATATATGCTTATTACCACATACAGTGCGGAATCAGATCATTCAATGTCCTCTTCTCCGAGGAAACACTTCTTAAAACACTGCTCACGTTCTGCCGAAACCCGGGATCGAACCAGGGACATTTAGATCTTCAGTCTAACGCTCTCCCAACTGAGCTATTTCGGCTCAAATTTCAGCTCTATGCTGCAAATTTCGGAAAAAACTTTGCACAAACCAGTATGGTGCTGTTGCTCTGTGATAGAGCATCTGACTGAATTGGCAACAGTGCAGAATTAGGGATTACAATGCCAGTGAGCTACACTGGACCTGATTGCTAGGTGAAAAGAAGAACCTCAAAGGAAACAGTAGAAGCATAACTGCCAGTGTTGGTTCCATGGTCCAAAACAACAACAATACGATAGCAGATATTTGTTGCCAAAATACATATGCTTTTTTGTTCAAGTGTAGGCCAGTAAGGAAAACATGTCATCTCTGGAAAGGAATGACCCAATGACCTATGACATCAATTAGGAAACGTATATATGCTTATTACCACATACAGTGCGGAATCAGATCATACAATGTGCTCTTCTCCAAGGAAACACTTCTTAAAACACTGCTCATGTTCTGCCGAAACCAGGGATCGAACCAGGGACCTTTAGATCTTCAGTCTAACGCTCTCCCAACTGAGCTATTTCGGCTCAAATTTCAGCTCTATGCTGCAAATTTCGGAAAACACTTTGCACAAACCAGTATGGTGCTGTTGCTCTGTGATAGAGCATCTGATTGAATTGGCAACAGTGCAAAATTAGGGATTAAAATGCCAGTGAGCTACACTGGACCTGATTGCTAGGTGAAAAGAAGAACCTCAAAGGAAACAGTAGAAGCATAACTGCCAGTGTTGGTTCCATGGTCCAAAACAACAACAATACAATAGCAGATATTTGTTGCCAAAATACATATGCTTTTTTGTTCAAGTGAAGGCCAGTAAGGAAAACATGTCATCTCTGGAAAGGAATGACCCAATGACCTATGACATCAATTAGGAAACCAATATATGCTTATTACCACATACAGTGTGGAATCAGATCATTCAATGTCCTCTTCTCCGAGGAAACACTTCTTAAAACACTGCTCATGTTCTGCCGAAACCCGGGATCGAACCAGGGACATTTAGATCTTCAGTCTAACGCTCTCCCAACTGAGCTATTTCGGCTCAAATTTCAGCTCTATGCTGCAAATTTCGGAAAAAACTTTGCACAAACCAATATGGTGCTGTTGCTCTGTGATAGAGCATCTGACTGAATTGGCAACAGTGCAAAATTAGGGATTAAAATGCCAGTGAGCTACACTGGACCTGATTGCTAGGTGAAAAGAAGAACCTCAAAGGAAACAGTAGAAGCATAACTGCCAGTGTTGGTTCCATGGTCCAAAACAACAACAATACAATAGCAGATATTTGTTAACAAAATACATATGCTTTTTTGTTCAAGTGAAGGCCAGTAAGGAAAACATGTCATCTCTGGAAAGGAATGACCCAATGACCTATGACATCAATTAGGAAACGTATATATGCTTATTAGCACATACAGTGCGGAATCAGATCATTCAATGTCCTCTTCTCCGAAGAAACACTTCTTAAAACACTGCTCATGTTCTGCCGAAACCCGGGATCGAACCAGGGACATTTAGATCTTCAGTCTAACGCTCTCCCAACTGAGCTATTTCGGCTCAAATTTCAGCTCTATGCTGCAAATTTCGGAAAAAACTTTGCACAAACCAATATGGTGCTGTTGCTCTGTGATAGAGCATCTGACTGAATTGGCAACAGTGCAGAATTAGGGATTACAATGCCAGTGAGCTACACTGGACCTGATTGCTAGGTGAAAAGAAGAACCTCAAAGGAAACAGTAGAAGCATAACTGCCAGTGTTGGTTCCATGGTCCAAAACAACAACAATACGATAGCAGATATTTGTTGCCAAAATACATATGCTTTTTTGTTCAAGTGTAGGCCAGTAAGGAAAACATGTCATCTCTGGAAAGGAATGACCCAATGACCTATGACATCAATTAGGAAAAGTATATATGCTTATTACCACATACAGTGCGGAATCAGATCATACAATGTGCTCTTCTCCAAGGAAACACTTCTTAAAACACTGCTCATGTCCTGCCGAAACCAGGGATCGAACCAGGGACCTTTAGATCTTCAGTCTAACGCTCTCCCAACTGAGCTATTTCGGCTAAAATTCCAGCTCTATGCTGCAAATTTCGGAAAAAACTTTGCACAAACCAGTATGGTGCTGTTGCTCTGTGATAGAGCATCTGATTGAATTGGCAACAGTGCAAAATTAGGGATTACAATGCCAGTGAGCTACACTGGACCTGATTGCTAGGTGAAAAGAAGAACCTCAAAGGAAACAGTAGAAGCATAACTGCCAGTGTTGGTTCCATGGTCCAAAACAACAACAATACAATAGCAGATATTTGTTGCCAAAATACATATGCTTTTTTGTTCAAGTGAAGGCCAGTAAGGAAAACATGTCATCTCTGGAAAGGAATGATCCAATGACCTATGACATCAATTAGGAAACCTATATATGCTTATTACCACATACAGTGTGGAATCAGATCATTCAATGTCCTCTTCTCCGAGGAAACACTTCTTAAAACACTGCTCATGTTCTGCCGAAACCCGGGATCGAACCAGGGACATTTAGATCTTCAGTCTAACGCTCTCCCAACTGAGCTATTTCGGCTCAAATTTCAGCTCTATGCTGCAAATTTCGGAAAAAACTTTGCACAAACCAATATGGTGCTGTTGCTCTGTGATAGAGCATCTGACTGAATTGGCAACAGTGCAAAATTAGGGATTAAAATGCCAGTGAGCTACACTGGACCTGATTGCTAGGTGAAAAGAAGAACCTCAAAGGAAACAGTAGAAGCATAACTGCCAGTGTTGGTTCCATGGTCCAAAACAACAACAATACAATAGCAGATATTTGTTAACAAAATACATATGCTTTTTTGTTCAAGTGAAGGCCAGTAAGGAAAACATGTCATCTCTGGAAAGGAATGACCCAATGACCTATGACATCAATTAGGAAACGTATATATGCTTATTAGCACATACAGTGCGGAATCAGATCATTCAATGTCCTCTTCTCCGAAGAAACACTTCTTAAAACACTGCTCATGTTCTGCCGAAACCCGGGATCGAACCAGGGACATTTAGATCTTCAGTCTAACGCTCTCCCAACTGAGCTATTTCGGCTCAAATTTCAGCTCTATGCTGCAAATTTCGGAAAAAACTTTGCACAAACCAATATGGTGCTGTTGCTCTGTGATAGAGCATCTGACTGAATTGGCAACAGTGCAGAATTAGGGATTACAATGCCAGTGAGCTACACTGGACCTGATTGCTAGGTGAAAAGAAGAACCTCAAAGGAAACAGTAGAAGCATAACTGCCAGTGTTGGTTCCATGGTCCAAAACAACAACAATACGATAGCAGATATTTGTTGCCAAAATACATATGCTTTTTTGTTCAAGTGTAGGCCAGTAAGGAAAACATGTCATCTCTGGAAAGGAATGACCCAATGACCTATGACATCAATTAGGAAAAGTATATATGCTTATTACCACATACAGTGGGGAATCAGATCATACAATGTGCTCTTCTCCAAGGAAACACTTCTTAAAACACTGCTCATGTCCTGCCGAAACCAGGGATCGAACCAGGGACCTTTAGATCTTCAGTCTAACGCTCTCCCAACTGAGCTATTTCGGCTAAAATTCCAGCTCTATGCTGCAAATTTCGGAAAAAACTTTGCACAAACCAGTATGGTGCTGTTGCTCTGTGATAGAGCATCTGATTGAATTGGCAACAGTGCAAAATTAGGGATTACAATGCCAGTGAGCTACACTGGACCTGATTGCTAGGTGAAAAGAAGAACCTCAAAGGAAACAGTAGAAGCATAACTGCCAGTGTTGGTTCCATGGTCCAAAACAACAACAATACAATAGCAGATATTTGTTGCCAAAATACATATGCTTTTTTGTTCAAGTGAAGGCCAGTAAGGAAAACATGTCATCTCTGGAAAGGAATGACCCAATGACCTATGACATCAATTAGGAAACCAATATATGCTTATTACCACATACAGTGTGGAATCAGATCATTCAATGTCCTCTTCTCCGAGGAAACACTTCTTAAAACACTGCTCATGTTCTGCCGAAACCCGGGATCGAACCAGGGACATTTAGATCTTCAGTCTAACGCTCTCCCAACTGAGCTATTTCGGCTCAAATTTCAGCTCTATGCTGCAAATTTCGGAAAAAACTTTGCACAAACCAATATGGTGCTGTTGCTCTGTGATAGAGCATCTGACTGAATTGGCAACAGTGCAGAATTAGGGATTACAATGCCAGTGAGCTACACTGGACCTGATTGCTAGGTGAAAAGAAGAACCTCAAAGGAAACAGTAGAAGCATAACTGCCAGTGTTGGTTCCATGGTCCAAAACAACAATACGATAGCAGATATTTGTTGCCAAAATACATATGCTTTTTTGTTCAAGTGTAGGCCAGTAAGGAAAACATGTCATCTCTGGAAAGGAATGACCCAATGACCTATGACATCAATTAGGAAAAGTATATATGCTTATTACCACATACAGTGGGGAATCAGATCATACAATGTGCTCTTCTCCAAGGAAACACTTCTTAAAACACTGCTCATGTCCTGCCGAAACCAGGGATCGAACCAGGGACCTTTAGATCTTCAGTCTAACGCTCTCCCAACTGAGCTATTTCGGCTAAAATTCCAGCTCTATGCTGCAAATTTCGGAAAAAACTTTGCACAAACCAGTATGGTGCTGTTGCTCTGTGATAGAGCATCTGATTGAATTGGCAACAGTGCAAAATTAGGGATTACAATGCCAGTGAGCTACACTGGACCTGATTGCTAGGTGAAAAGAAGAACCTCAAAGGAAACAGTAGAAGCATAACTGCCAGTGTTGGTTCCATGGTCCAAAACAACAACAATACAATAGCAGATATTTGTTGCCAAAATACATATGCTTTTTTGTTCAAGTGAAGGCCAGTAAGGAAAACATGTCATCTCTGGAAAGGAATGACCCAATGACCTATGACATCAATTAGGAAACCTATATATGCTTATTACCACATACAGTGCGGAATCAGATCATTCAATGTCCTCTTCTCCGAGGAAACACTTCTTAAAACACTGCTCATGTTCTGCCGAAACCCGGGATCGAACCAGGGACATTTAGATCTTCAGTCTAACGCTCTCCCAACTGAGCTATTTCGGCTCAAATTTCAGCTCTATGCTGCAAATTTCGGAAAAAACTTTGCACAAACCAATATGGTGCTGTTGCTCTGTGATAGAGCATCTGACTGAATTGGCAACAGTGCAAAATTAGGGATTAAAATGCCAGTGAGCTACACTGGACCTGATTGCTAGGTGAAAAGAAGAACCTCAAAGGAAACAGTAGAAGCATAACTGCCAGTGTTGGTTCCATGGTCCAAAACAACAACAATACAATAGCAGATATTTGTTAACAAAATACATATGCTTTTTTGTTCAAGTGAAGGCCAGTAAGGAAAACATGTCATCTCTGGAAAGGAATGACCCAATGACCTATGACATCAATTAGGAAACGTATATATGCTTATTAGCACATACAGTGCGGAATCAGATCATTCAATGTCCTCTTCTCCGAAGAAACACTTCTTAAAACACTGCTCATGTTCTGCCGAAACCCGGGATCGAACCAGGGACATTTAGATCTTCAGTCTAACGCTCTCCCAACTGAGCTATTTCGGCTCAAATTTCAGCTCTATGCTGCAAATTTCGGAAAAAACTTTGCACAAACCAATATGGTGCTGTTGCTCTGTGATAGAGCATCTGACTGAATTGGCAACAGTGCAGAATTAGGGATTACAATGCCAGTGAGCTACACTGGACCTGATTGCTAGGTGAAAAGAAGAACCTCAAAGGAAACAGTAGAAGCATAACTGCCAGTGTTGGTTCCATGGTCCAAAACAACAACAATACGATAGCAGATATTTGTTGCCAAAATACATATGCTTTTTTGTTCAAGTGTAGGCCAGTAAGGAAAACATGTCATCTCTGGAAAGGAATGACCCAATGACCTATGACATCAATTAGGAAAAGTATATATGCTTATTACCACATACAGTGGGGAATCAGATCATACAATGTGCTCTTCTCCAAGGAAACACTTCTTAAAACACTGCTCATGTCCTGCCGAAACCAGGGATCGAACCAGGGACCTTTAGATCTTCAGTCTAACGCTCTCCCAACTGAGCTATTTCGGCTAAAATTCCAGCTCTATGCTGCAAATTTCGGAAAAAACTTTGCACAAACCAGTATGGTGCTGTTGCTCTGTGATAGAGCATCTGATTGAATTGGCAACAGTGCAAAATTAGGGATTACAATGCCAGTGAGCTACACTGGACCTGATTGCTAGGTGAAAAGAAGAACCTCAAAGGAAACAGTAGAAGCATAACTGCCAGTGTTGGTTCCATGGTCCAAAACAACAACAATACAATAGCAGATATTTGTTGCCAAAATACATATGCTTTTTTGTTCAAGTGAAGGCCAGTAAGGAAAACATGTCATCTCTGGAAAGGAATGACCCAATGACCTATGACATCAATTAGGAAACATATATATGCTTATTACCACATACAGTGTGGAATCAGATCATTCAATGTCCTCTTCTCCGAGGAAACACTTCTTAAAACACTGCTCATGTTCTGCCGAAACCCGGGATCGAACCAGGGACATTTAGATCTTCAGTCTAACGCTCTCCCAACTGAGCTATTTCGGCTCAAATTTCAGCTCTATGCTGCAAATTTCGGAAAAAACTTTGCACAAACCAATATGGTGCTGTTGCTCTGTGATAGAGCATCTGACTGAATTGGCAACAGTGCAAAATTAGGGATTAAAATGCCAGTGAGCTACACTGGACCTGATTGCTAGGTGAAAAGAAGAACCTCAAAGGAAACAGTAGAAGCATAACTGCCAGTGTTGGTTCCATGGTCCAAAACAACAACAATACAATAGCAGATATTTGTTAACAAAATACATATGCTTTTTTGTTCAAGTGAAGGCCAGTAAGGAAAACATGTCATCTCTGGAAAGGAATGACCCAATGACCTATGACATCAATTAGGAAACGTATATATGCTTATTAGCACATACAGTGCGGAATCAGATCATTCAATGTCCTCTTCTCCGAAGAAACACTTCTTAAAACACTGCTCATGTTCTGCCGAAACCCGGGATCGAACCAGGGACATTTAGATCTTCAGTCTAACGCTCTCCCAACTGAGCTATTTCGGCTCAAATTTCAGCTCTATGCTGCAAATTTCGGAAAAAACTTTGCACAAACCAATATGGTGCTGTTGCTCTGTGATAGAGCATCTGACTGAATTGGCAACAGTGCAGAATTAGGGATTACAATGCCAGTGAGCTACACTGGACCTGATTGCTAGGTGAAAAGAAGAACCTCAAAGGAAACAGTAGAAGCATAACTGCCAGTGTTGGTTCCATGGTCCAAAACAACAACAATACGATAGCAGATATTTGTTGCCAAAATACATATGCTTTTTTGTTCAAGTGTAGGCCAGTAAGGAAAACATGTCATCTCTGGAAAGGAATGACCCAATGACCTATGACATCAATTAGGAAAAGTATATATGCTTATTACCACATACAGTGCGGAATCAGATCATACAATGTGCTCTTCTCCAAGGAAACACTTCTTAAAACACTGCTCATGTCCTGCCGAAACCAGGGATCGAACCAGGGACCTTTAGATCTTCAGTCTAACGCTCTCCCAACTGAGCTATTTCGGCTAAAATTCCAGCTCTATGCTGCAAATTTCGGAAAAAACTTTGCACAAACCAGTATGGTGCTGTTGCTCTGTGATAGAGCATCTGATTGAATTGGCAACAGTGCAAAATTAGGGATTACAATGCCAGTGAGCTACACTGGACCTGATTGCTAGGTGAAAAGAAGAACCTCAAAGGAAACAGTAGAAGCATAACTGCCAGTGTTGGTTCCATGGTCCAAAACAACAACAATACAATAGCAGATATTTGTTGCCAAAATACATATGCTTTTTTGTTCAAGTGAAGGCCAGTAAGGAAAACATGTCATCTCTGGAAAGGAATGACCCAATGACCTATGACATCAATTAGGAAACCTATATATGCTTATTACCACATACAGTGTGGAATCAGATCATTCAATGTCCTCTTCTCCGAGGAAACACTTCTTAAAACACTGCTCATGTTCTGCCGAAACCCGGGATCGAACCAGGGACATTTAGATCTTCAGTCTAACGCTTTCCCAACTGAGCTATTTCGGCTCAAATTTCAGCTCTATGCTGCAAATTTCGGAAAAAACTTTGCACAAACCAATATGGTGCTGTTGCTCTGTGATAGAGCATCTGACTGAATTGGCAACAGTGCAAAATTAGGGATTAAAATGCCAGTGAGCTACACTGGACCTGATTGCTAGGTGAAAAGAAGAACCTCAAAGGAAACAGTAGAAGCATAACTGCCAGTGTTGGTTCCATGGTCCAAAACAACAACAATACAATAGCAGATATTTGTTAACAAAATACATATGCTTTTTTGTTCAAGTGAAGGCCAGTAAGGAAAACATGTCATCTCTGGAAAGGAATGACCCAATGACCTATGACATCAATTAGGAAACGTATATATGCTTATTAGCACATACAGTGCGGAATCAGATCATTCAATGTCCTCTTCTCCGAAGAAACACTTCTTAAAACACTGCTCATGTTCTGCCGAAACCCGGGATCGAACCAGGGACATTTAGATCTTCAGTCTAACGCTCTCCCAACTGAGCTATTTCGGCTCAAATTTCAGCTCTATGCTGCAAATTTCGGAAAAAACTTTGCACAAACCAATATGGTGCTGTTGCTCTGTGATAGAGCATCTGACTGAATTGGCAACAGTGCAGAATTAGGGATTACAATGCCAGTGAGCTACACTGGACCTGATTGCTAGGTGAAAAGAAGAACCTCAAAGGAAACAGTAGAAGCATAACTGCCAGTGTTGGTTCCATGGTCCAAAACAACAACAATACGATAGCAGATATTTGTTGCCAAAATACATATGCTTTTTTGTTCAAGTGTAGGCCAGTAAGGAAAACATGTCATCTCTGGAAAGGAATGACCCAATGACCTATGACATCAATTAGGAAAAGTATATATGCTTATTACCACATACAGTGGGGAATCAGATCATACAATGTGCTCTTCTCCAAGGAAACACTTCTTAAAACACTGCTCATGTCCTGCCGAAACCAGGGATCGAACCAGGGACCTTTAGATCTTCAGTCTAACGCTCTCCCAACTGAGCTATTTCGGCTAAAATTCCAGCTCTATGCTGCAAATTTCGGAAAAAACTTTGCACAAACCAGTATGGTGCTGTTGCTCTGTGATAGAGCATCTGATTGAATTGGCAACAGTGCAAAATTAGGGATTACAATGCCAGTGAGCTACACTGGACCTGATTGCTAGGTGAAAAGAAGAACCTCAAAGGAAACAGTAGAAGCATAACTGCCAGTGTTGGTTCCATGGTCCAAAACAACAACAATACAATAGCAGATATTTGTTGCCAAAATACATATGCTTTTTTGTTCAAGTGAAGGCCAGTAAGGAAAACATGTCATCTCTGGAAAGGAATGACCCAATGACCTATGACATCAATTAGGAAACATATATATGCTTATTACCACATACAGTGTGGAATCAGATCATTCAATGTCCTCTTCTCCGAGGAAACACTTCTTAAAACACTGCTCATGTTCTGCCGAAACCCGGGATCGAACCAGGGACATTTAGATCTTCAGTCTAACGCTCTCCCAACTGAGCTATTTCGGCTCAAATTTCAGCTCTATGCTGCAAATTTCGGAAAAAACTTTGCACAAACCAATATGGTGCTGTTGCTCTGTGATAGAGCATCTGACTGAATTGGCAACAGTGCAAAATTAGGGATTAAAATGCCAGTGAGCTACACTGGACCTGATTGCTAGGTGAAAAGAAGAACCTCAAAGGAAACAGTAGAAGCATAACTGCCAGTGTTGGTTCCATGGTCCAAAACAACAACAATACAATAGCAGATATTTGTTAACAAAATACATATGCTTTTTTGTTCAAGTGAAGGCCAGTAAGGAAAACATGTCATCTCTGGAAAGGAATGACCCAATGACCTATGACATCAATTAGGAAACGTATATATGCTTATTAGCACATACAGTGCGGAATCAGATCATTCAATGTCCTCTTCTCCGAAGAAACACTTCTTAAAACACTGCTCATGTTCTGCCGAAACCCGGGATCGAACCAGGGACATTTAGATCTTCAGTCTAACGCTCTCCCAACTGAGCTATTTCGGCTCAAATTTCAGCTCTATGCTGCAAATTTCGGAAAAAACTTTGCACAAACCAATATGGTGCTGTTGCTCTGTGATAGAGCATCTGACTGAATTGGCAACAGTGCAGAATTAGGGATTACAATGCCAGTGAGCTACACTGGACCTGATTGCTAGGTGAAAAGAAGAACCTCAAAGGAAACAGTAGAAGCATAACTGCCAGTGTTGGTTCCATGGTCCAAAACAACAACAATACGATAGCAGATATTTGTTGCCAAAATACATATGCTTTTTTGTTCAAGTGTAGGCCAGTAAGGAAAACATGTCATCTCTGGAAAGGAATGACCCAATGACCTATGACATCAATTAGGAAAAGTATATATGCTTATTACCACATACAGTGCGGAATCAGATCATACAATGTGCTCTTCTCCAAGGAAACACTTCTTAAAACACTGCTCATGTCCTGCCGAAACCAGGGATCGAACCAGGGACCTTTAGATCTTCAGTCTAACGCTCTCCCAACTGAGCTATTTCGGCTAAAATTCCAGCTCTATGCTGCAAATTTCGGAAAAAACTTTGCACAAACCAGTATGGTGCTGTTGCTCTGTGATAGAGCATCTGATTGAATTGGCAACAGTGCAAAATTAGGGATTACAATGCCAGTGAGCTACACTGGACCTGATTGCTAGGTGAAAAGAAGAACCTCAAAGGAAACAGTAGAAGCATAACTGCCAGTGTTGGTTCCATGGTCCAAAACAACAACAATACAATAGCAGATATTTGTTGCCAAAATACATGTGCTTTTTTGTTCAAGTGAAGGCCAGTAAGGAAAACATGTCATCTTTGGAAAGGAATGACCTATGACATCAATTAGGAATCCTATATATGCTTATTACCACATAAAGTGCGGAATCAGATCATACAATGTCCTCTTCTCCAAGGAAACACTTCTTAAAACACTGCTCATGTTCTGCCGAAACCAGGGATCGAACCAGGGACATTTAGATCTTCAGTCTAACGCTCTCCCAACTGAGCTATTTCGGCTCAAATTTCAGCTCTATGCTGCAAATTTCGGAAAAAACTTTGCACAAACCAATATGGTGCTGTTGCTCTGTGATAGAGCATCTGATTGAATTGGCAACAGTGCAAAATTAGGGATTACAATGCCAGTGAGCTACACTGGACCTGAGGGGTATACTACGAAGCGAGATTAAGGGCTGAGCGAGGTCTGTTGAGTCTAAAGCGGTCTAAAGCCAGAGTTTTCAGTATCACGAAAGGTGGCTCTCTTTCTACCTGGCTAGATCACCGTGGTAACAGAGGCTGCACGGCTAACCTGCTCAGACCAGTTTTTGTTTCAGAGTTTGAGCTTAAATTCGGCTCTTATAGAGCGCTGCCCTTCAAGGAAACTACACATTTAGAAATCCCGCGGACCTGACAATATTGTCTGAGCGCTACATTCTCACTGAGGAAGCTGTTACATCTAAATTTATTGATCAGTAGGCTAAGTTAATGAACGAAACGAAGCCGTGACATTAGGCTTACAGCAGAGTGAACTGTAACATCGCGCTGGGGCTTTTTGCCACATGCATACAGTTATTGAACATGTAAAATAGCCCACACCTATACTGTATGCAGCGCCACTCTATGCTCTCCTCTCAAATGATTTTACCTGGCGATATACACACACTGGCTCTTAATAAAGCGTTCTATAAAATCACAGTTTGCAACATTATTTCACTGTGGGCTTTCTTTTCATAAGTAGCGATTACAGTTGGGACGTGACAGGTGACAGCTGTCACAGTTCGGACATCGTTGCAGACTCGCAGGTTAAGCTTCTCACAGTAGCCTAGATTCATATTTGTCCAGACTACAGGTTTTTTAATGTAGGCCTATTGGTATTTGTAAGATTCAAATAAAAGGCTAATAGTCTAAATCAAAATTGTATTCATTATGATGTGGCCCAAAACTAAATGATTTTCCATAGGCTATTCATTTTGAGACAGTGTCAGACTTAAATTACATTCTTAAGTGTGGGACTATAGGCGTAGTGCTATAAATATAGCAAAGTAGCCTATATATATATTAGGCTAAATGGTATAGTGTTTAAATCCGAGTTCAACGTTTCATTGTTTTATAATGTCACGTTACGCACTGCGAGAACGATCGGCAAGATAAATAAATAATTTCCATGCTGGCAGCATTCCACTCTCCTTAGCCTATTTGCAGTAATAGTTTTTTCGGCTCTCTGTTTTCTGCTGTAATAATTCAGACTGACAAACTCTTCCTCTTGAATGAAGTTGGCGACACACTTTTGTTTTACTCAGCTGCTCACAATCAGTCCGTTTGTGTAAAGTTAGCGGCACAAGATCAGTCCAGTCTGTGCGGAAGCAGAGTCAAATGACGGCCAAACGCCCCCTCTCATGGGGACGCGCACAGAGCCTGAAGCTGAAACTCTCGTTCAACATAAGAGGTTGATAACTGCCTTCGTGATACCGGTTAGCTCTGAGCGAGGGTATGTGTTATGTTGAACCAGATCAAAAAAAGAGAGCCGGGCTCTGTTGAGTTTGCTTTGTAGTATACCCCTCTGATTGCTAGGTGAAAAGAAGAACCTCAAAGGAAACAGTAGAAGCATAACTGCCAGTGTTGGTTCCATGGTCCAAAACAACAACAATACAATAGCAGATATTTGTTGCCAAAATACATATGCTTTTTTGTTCAAGTGAAGGCCAGTAAGGAAAACATGTCATCTCTGGAAAGGAATGACCCAATGACCTATGACATCAATTAGGAAACCTATATATGCTTATTACCACATACAGTGTGGAATCAGATCATTCAATGTACTCTTCTCCGAGGAAACACTTCTTAAAACACTGCTCATGTTCTGCCGAAACCCGGGATCGAACCAGGGACATTTAGATCTTCAGTCTAACGCTCTCCCAACTGAGCTATTTCGGCTCAAATTTCAGCTCTATGCTGCAAATTTCGGAAAAAACTTTGCACAAACCAATATGGTGCTGTTGCTCTGTGATAGAGCATCTGACTGAATTGGCAACAGTGCAAAATTAGGGATTAAAATGCCAGTGAGCTACACTGGACCTGATTGCTAGGTGAAAAGAAGAACCTCAAAGGAAACAGTAGAAGCATAACTGCCAGTGTTGGTTCCATGGTCCAAAACAACAACAATACAATAGCAGATATTTGTTAACAAAATACATATGCTTTTTTGTTCAAGTGAAGGCCAGTAAGGAAAACATGTCATCTCTGGAAAGGAATGACCCAATGACCTATGACATCAATTAGGAAACGTATATATGCTTATTAGCACATACAGTGCGGAATCAGATCATTCAATGTCCTCTTCTCCGAAGAAACACTTCTTAAAACACTGCTCATGTTCTGCCGAAACCCGGGATCGAACCAGGGACATTTAGATCTTCAGTCTAACGCTCTCCCAACTGAGCTATTTCGGCTCAAATTTCAGCTCTATGCTGCAAATTTCGGAAAAAACTTTGCACAAACCAATATGGTGCTGTTGCTCTGTGATAGAGCATCTGACTGAATTGGCAACAGTGCAGAATTAGGGATTACAATGCCAGTGAGCTACACTGGACCTGATTGCTAGGTGAAAAGAAGAACCTCAAAGGAAACAGTAGAAGCATAACTGCCAGTGTTGGTTCCATGGTCCAAAACAACAACAATACGATAGCAGATATTTGTTGCCAAAATACATATGCTTTTTTGTTCAAGTGTAGGCCAGTAAGGAAAACATGTCATCTCTGGAAAGGAATGACCCAATGACCTATGACATCAATTAGGAAAAGTATATATGCTTATTACCACATACAGTGAGGAATCAGATCATACAATGTGCTCTTCTCCAAGGAAACACTTCTTAAAACACTGCTCATGTCCTGCCGAAACCAGGGATCGAACCAGGGACCTTTAGATCTTCAGTCTAACGCTCTCCCAACTGAGCTATTTCGGCTCAAATTTCAGCTCTATGCTGCAAATTTCGGAAAAAACTTTGCACAAACCAGTATGGTGCTGTTGCTCTGTGATAGAGCATCTGACTGAATTGGCAACAGTGCAAAATTAGGGATTAAAATGCCAGTGAGCTACACTGGACCTGATTGCTAGGTGAAAAGAAGAACCTCAAAGGAAACAGTAGAAGCATAACTGCCAGTGTTGGTTCCATGGTCCAAAACAACAACAATACAATAGCAGATATTTGTTAACAAAATACATATGCTTTTTTGTTCAAGTGAAGGCCAGTAAGGAAAACATGTCATCTCTGGAAAGGAATGACCCAATGACCTATGACATCAATTAGGAAACGTATATATGCTTATTAGCACATACAGTGCGGAATCAGATCATTCAATGTCCTCTTCTCCGAAGAAACACTTCTTAAAACACTGCTCATGTTCTGCCGAAACCCGGGATCAAACCAGGGACATTTAGATCTTCAGTCTAACGCTCTCCCAACTGAGCTATTTCGGCTCAAATTTCAGCTCTATGCTGCAAATTTCGGAAAAAACTTTGCACAAACCAATATGGTGCTGTTGCTCTGTGATAGAGCATCTGACTGAATTGGCAACAGTGCAGAATTAGGGATTACAATGCCAGTGAGCTACACTGGACCTGATTGCTAGGTGAAAAGAAGAACCTCAAAGGAAACAGTAGAAGCATAACTGCCAGTGTTGGTTCCATGGTCCAAAACAACAACAATACGATAGCAGATATTTGTTGCCAAAATACATATGCTTTTTTGTTCAAGTGTAGGCCAGTAAGGAAAACATGTCATCTCTGGAAAGGAATGACCCAATGACCTATGACATCAATTAGGAAAAGTATATATGCTTATTACCACATACAGTGGGGAATCAGATCATACAATGTGCTCTTCTCCAAGGAAACACTTCTTAAAACACTGCTCATGTCCTGCCGAAACCAGGGATCGAACCAGGGACCTTTAGATCTTCAGTCTAACGCTCTCACAACTGAGCTATTTCGGCTAAAATTCCAGCTCTATGCTGCAAATTTCGGAAAAAACTTTGCACAAACCAGTATGGTGCTGTTGCTCTGTGATAGAGCATCTGATTGAATTGGCAACAGTGCAAAATTAGGGATTACAATGCCAGTGAGCTACACTGGACCTGATTGCTAGGTGTAAAGAAGAACCTCAAAGGAAACAGTAGAAGCATAACTGCCAGTGTTGGTTACATGGTCCAAAACAACAACAATACGATAGCAGATATTTGTTGCCAAAATACATATGCTTTTTTGTTCAAGTGTAGACCAGTAAGGAAAACATGTCATCTCTGGAAAGGAATGACCCAATGACCTATGACATCAATTAGGAAACGTATATATGCTTATTAGCACATACAGTGCGGAATCAGATCATACAATGTCCTCTTCTCCAAGGAAACACTTCTTAAAACACTGCTCATGTTCTGCCGAAACCAGGGATTGAACCAGGGACCTTTAGATCTTCAGTCTAACGCTCTCCCAACTGAGCTATTTCGGCTCAAATTTCTGTTGTATGCTGCAAATTTCGGAAAAAACTTTGCACAAACCAGTATGGTGCTGTTGCTCTGTGATAGAGCATCTGACTGAATTGGCAACAGTGCAGAATTAGGGATTACAATGCCAGTGAGCTACACTGGACCTGATTGCTAGGTGAAAAGAAGAACCTCAAAGGAAACAGTAGAAGCATAACTGCCAGTGTTGGTTCCATGGTCCAAAACAACAACAATACGATAGCAGATATTTGTTGCCAAAATACATATGCTTTTTTGTTCAAGTGTAGGCCAGTAAGGAAAACATGTCATCTCTGGAAAGGAATGACCCAATGACCTATGACATCAATTAGGAAACCTATATATGCTTATTACCACATATAGTGCGGAATCAGATCATTCAATGTCCTCTTCTCCGAGGAAACACTTCTTAAAACACTGCTCATGTCCTGCCGAAACCAGGGATCGAACCAGGGACCTTTAGATCTTCAGTCTAACGCTCTCCCAACTGAGCTATTTCGGCTAAAATTCCAGCTCTATGCTGCAAATTTCGGAAAAAACTTTGCACAAACCAGTATGGTGCTGTTGCTCTGTGATAGAGCATCTGATTGAATTGGCAACAGTGCAAAATTAGGGATTACAATGCCAGTGAGCTACACTGGACCTGATTGCTAGGTGAAAAGAAGAACCTCAAAGGAAACAGTAGAAGCATAACTGCCAGTGTTGGTTCCATGGTCCAAAACAACAACAATACAATAGCAGATATTTGTTGCCAAAATACATATGCTTTTTTGTTCAAGTGAAGGCCAGTAAGGAAAACATGTCATCTCTGGAAAGGAATGACCCAATGACCTATGACATCAATTAGGAAACCTATATATGCTTATTACCACATACAGTGTGGAATCAGATCATTCAATGTCCTCTTCTCCGAGGAAACACTTCTTAAAACACTGCTCATGTTCTGCCGAAACCCGGGATCGAACCAGGGACATTTAGATCTTCAGTCTAACGCTCTCCCAACTGAGCTATTTCGGCTCAAATTTCAGCTCTATGCTGCAAATTTCGGAAAAAACTTTGCACAAACCAATATGGTGCTGTTGCTCTGTGATAGAGCATCTGACTGAATTGGCAACAGTGCAAAATTAGGGATTAAAATGCCAGTGAGCTACACTGGACCTGATTGCTAGGTGAAAAGAAGAACCTCAAAGGAAACAGTAGAAGCATAACTGCCAGTGTTGGTTCCATGGTCCAAAACAACAACAATACGATAGCAGATATTTGTTAACAAAATACATATGCTTTTTTGTTCAAGTGAAGGCCAGTAAGGAAAACATGTCATCTCTGGAAAGGAATGACCCAATGACCTATGACATCAATTAGGAAAAGTATATATGCTTATTACCACATACAGTGCGGAATCAGATCATTCAATGTCCTCTTCTCCGAGGAAACACTTCTTAAAACACTGCTCATGTTCTGCCGAAACCCGGGATCGAACCAGGGACATTTAGATCTTCAGTCTAACACTCTCCCAACTGAGCTATTTCGGCTCAAATTTCAGCTCTATGCTGCAAATTTCGGAAAAAACTTTGCACAAACCAGTATGGTGCTGTTGCTCAGTGATAGAGCATCTGACTGAATTGGCAACAGTGCAGAATTAGGGATTACAATGCCAGTGAGCTACACTGGACCTGATTGCTAGGTGTAAAGAAGAACCTCAAAGGAAACAGTAGAAGCATAACTGCCAGTGTTGGTTACATGGTCCAAAACAACAACAATACGATAGCAGATATTTGTTGCCAACATACATGTGCTTTTTTGTTCAAGTGAAGGCCAGTAAGGAAAACATGTCATCTCTGGAAAGGAATGACCTATGACATCAATTAGGAATCCTATATATGCTTATTACCACATAAAGTGCGGAATCAGATCATACAATGTCCTCTTCTCCAAGGAAACACTTCTTAAAACACTGCTCATGTTCTGCCGAAACCAGGGATCGAACCAGGGATATTTAGATCTTCAGTCTAACGCTCTCCCAACTGAGCTATTTCGGCTCAAATTTCAGCTCTATGCTGCAAATTTCGGAAAAAACTTTGCACAAACCAGTATGGTGCTGTTGCTCTGTGATAGAGCATCTGACTGAATTGGCAACAGTGCAGAATTAGGGATTACAATGCCAGTGAGCTACACTGGACCTGATTGCTAGGTGTAAAGAAGAACCTCAAAGGAAACAGTAGAAGCATAACTGCCAGTGTTGGTTACATGGTCCAAAACAACAACAATACGATAGCAGATATTTGTTGCCAACATACATGTGCTTTTTTGTTCAAGTGAAGGCCAGTAAGGAAAACATGTCATCTCTGGAAAGGAATGACCTATGACATCAATTAGGAATCCTATATATGCTTATTACCACATAAAGTGCGGAATCAGATCATACAATGTCCTCTTCTCCAAGGAAACACTTCTTAAAACACTGCTCATGTTCTGCCGAAACCAGGGATTGAACCAGGGACATTTAGATCTTCAGTCTAACGCTCTCCCAACTGAGCTATTTCGGCTCAAATTTCAGCTCTATGCTGCAAATTTCGGAAAAAACTTTGCACAAACCAATATGGTGCTGTTGCTCTGTGATAGAGCATCTGATTGAATTGGCAACAGTGCAAAATTAGGGATTACAATGCCAGTGAGCTACACTGGACCTGAGGGGTATACTACGAAGCGAGATTAAGGGCTGAGCGAGGTCTGTTGAGTCTAAAGCGGTCTAAAGCCAGAGTTTTCAGTATCACGAAAGGTGGCTCTCTTTCTACCTGGCTAGATCACCGTGGTAACAGAGGCTGCACGGCTAACCTGCTCAGACCAGTTTTTGTTTCAGAGTTTGAGCTTAAATTCGGCTCTTATAGAGCGCTGCCCTTCAAGGAAACTACACATTTAAAAATCCCGCGGACCTGACAATATTGTCTGAGCGCTACATTCTCACTGAGGAAGCTGTTACATCTAAATTTATTGATCAGTAGGCTAAGTTAATGAACGAAACGAAGCCGTGACATTAGGCTTACAGCAGAGTGAACTGTAACATCGCGCTGGGGCTTTTTGCCACATGCATACAGTTATTGAACATGTAAAATAGCCCACACCTATACTGTATGCAGCGCCACTCTATGCTCTCCTCTCAAATGATTTTACCTGGCGATATACACACACTGGCTCTTAATAAAGCGTTCTATAAAATCACAGTTTGCAACATTATTTCACTGTGGGCTTTCTTTTCATAAGTAGCGATTACAGTTGGGACGTGACAGGTGACAGCTGTCACAGTTCGGACATCGTTGCAGACTCGCAGGTTAAGCTTCTCACAGTAGCCTAGATTCATATTTGTCCAGACTACAGGTTTTTTAATGTAGGCCTATTGGTATTTGTAAGATTCAAATAAAAGGCTAATAGTCTAAATCAAAATTGTATTCATTATGATGTGGCCCAAAACTAAATGATTTTCCATAGGCTATTCATTTTGAGACAGTGTCAGACTTAAATTACATTCTTAAGTGTGGGACTATAGGCGTAGTGCTATAAATATAGCAAAGTAGCCTATATATATATTAGGCTAAATGGTATAGTGTTTAAATCCGAGTTCAACGTTTCATTGTTTTATAATGTCACGTTACGCACTGCGAGAACGATCGGCAAGATAAATAAATAATTTCCATGCTGGCAGCATTCCACTCTCCTTAGCCTATTTGCAGTAATAGTTTTTTCGGCTCTCTGTTTTCTGCTGTAATAATTCAGACTGACAAACTCTTCCTCTTGAATGAAGTTGGCGACACACTTTTGTTTTACTCAGCTGCTCACAATCAGTCCGTTTGTGTAAAGTTAGCGGCACAAGATCAGTCCAGTCTGTGCGGAAGCAGAGTCAAATGACGGCCAAACGCCCCCTCTCATGGGGACGCGCACAGAGCCTGAAGCTGAAACTCTCGTTCAACATAAGAGGTTGATAACTGCCTTTGTGATACCGGTTAGCTCTGAGCGAGGGTATGTGTTATGTTGAACCAGATCAAAAAAAGAGAGCCGGGCTCTGTTGAGTTTGCTTTGTAGTATACCCCTCTGATTGCTAGGTGAAAAGAAGAACCTCAAAGGAAACAGTAGAAGCATAACTGCCAGTGTTGGTTCCATGGTCCAAAACAACAACAATACAATAGCAGATATTTGTTGCCAAAATACATATGCTTTTTTGTTCAAGTGAAGGCCAGTAAGGAAAACATGTCATCTTTGGAAAGGAATGACCTATGACATCAATTAGGAATCCTATATATGCTTATTACCACATAAAGTGCGGAATCAGATCATACAATGTCCTCTTCTCCAAGGAAACACTTCTTAAAACACTGCTCATGTTCTGCCGAAACCAGGGATCGAACCAGGGACCTTTAGATCTTCAGTCTAACGCTCTCCCAACTGAGCTATTTCGGCTCAAATTTCTGTTGTATGCTGCAAATTTCGGAAAAAACTTTGCACAAACCAATATGGTGCTGTTGCTCTGTGATAGAGCATCTGACTGAATTGGCAACAGTGCAGAATTAGGGATTACAATGCCAGTGAGCTACACTGGACCTGATTGCTAGGTGAAAAGAAGAACCTCAAAGGAAACAGTAGAAGCATAACTGCCAGTGTTGGTTCCATGGTCCAAAACAACAACAATACGATAGCAGATATTTGTTGCCAAAATACATATGCTTTTTTGTTCAAGTGAAGGCCAGTAAGGAAAACATGTCATCTCTGGAAAGGAATGACCTATGACATCAATTAGGAATCCTATATATGCTTATTACCACATAAAGTGCGGAATCAGATCATACAATGTCCTCTTCTCCAAGGAAACACTTCTTAAAACACTGCTCATGTTCTGCCGAAACCAGGGATCGAACCAGGGATCTTTAGATCTTCAGTCTAACGCTCTCCCAACTGAGCTATTTCGGCTCAAATTTCAGCTCTATGCTGCAAATTTCGGAAAAAACTTTGCACAAACCAATATGGTGCTGTTGCTCTGTGATAGAGCATCTGACTGAATTGGCAACAGTGCAGAATTAGGGATTACAATGCCAGTGAGCTACACTGGACCTGATTGCTAGGTGAAAAGAAGAACCTCAAAGGAAACAGTAGAAGCATAACTGCCAGTGTTGGTTCCATGGTCCAAAACAACAACAATACGATAGCAGATATTTGTTGCCAAAATACATATGCTTTTTTGTTCAAGTGTAGGCCAGTAAGGAAAACATGTCATCTCTGGAAAGGAATGACCCAATGACCTATGACATCAATTAGGAAACCTATATATGCTTATTACTAGCCTGGCATTCCCAGACCTGCCACTAGGCGCTGGCAAATTAAATTTGCTGCGCGTGTTGGTCTGGAGACGCTCCGTTGAAGCTTATCAAGACTACCAGAAATCTGGTATAACGTTTCAATTGGTTCTATCTAATATGGGCGCGCCAGAGCCCTTTATATGGTGCTCTGGGGAGGACGTAACCGGATGACGACAGTGACGTGCATGCGACGTCGAAGCTGTGATAGTAAACATCAAAGATGGCTGCGGATATGTTGTGTGAGTTTGAGACTGCTTTGGCCTCGACCCTTAACGATTTGGAAGACGGGACTCATAGCTTTCACTAGCAAGTAAGTGGAATGTTCTGTTTTGCCGACCGACAACGGCAAACGTTTAATTGAACAGTTTAACAGCTGTTCGCTAAACGAACGGGGCTTACGTCACTTGTGCATCGCTCTGATTGGTTGTAGTGCTATCCAACTGCGTGCAGTGGCATTTGAAATGCACGAGTAGGAGCCGCCCCTAGAGTTGGAAATTACTATTGATCGTCGCCAGACCCTCTATCGTTCAAGATATCAGGGTCAGGATTTCCAGGCTAGCTTATTACCACATATAGTGCGGAATCAGATCATTCAATGTCCTCTTCTCCGAGGAAACACTTCTTAAAACACTGCTCATGTCCTGCCGAAACCAGGGATCGAACCAGGGACCTTTAGATCTTCAGTCTAACACTCTCCCAACTGAGCTATTTCGGCTAAAATTCCAGCTCTATGCTGCAAATTTCGGAAAAAACTTTGCACAAACCAGTATGGTGCTGTTGCTCTGTGATAGAGCATCTGATTGAATTGGCAACAGTGCAAAATTAGGGATTACAATGCCAGTGAGCTACACTGGACCTGATTGCTAGGTGAAAAGAAGAGCCTCAAAGGAAACAGTAGAAGCATAACTGCCAGTGTTGGTTCCATGGTCCAAAACAACAACAATACAATAGCAGATATTTGTTGCCAAAATACATATGCTTTTTTGTTCAAGTGAAGGCCAGTAAGGAAAACATGTCATCTCTGGAAAGGAATGACCTATGACATCAATTAGGAATCCTATATATGCTTATTACCACATAAAGTGCGGAATCAGATCATACAATGTCCTCTTCTCCAAGGAAACACTTCTTAAAACACTGCTCATGTTCTGCCGAAACCAGGGATCGAACCAGGGACATTTAGATCTTCAGTCTAACGCTCTCCCAACTGAGCTATTTCGGCTCAAATTTCAGCTCTATGCTGCAAATTTCGGAAAAAACTTTGCACAAACCAGTATGGTGCTGTTGCTCTGTGATAGAGCATCTGACTGAATTGGCAACAGTGCAGAATTAGGGATTACAATGCCAGTGAGCTACACTGGACCTGATTGCTAGGTGTAAAGAAGAACCTCAAAGGAAACAGTAGAAGCATAACTGCCAGTGTTGGTTACATGGTCCAAAACAACAACAATACGATAGCAGATATTTGTTGCCAACATACATGTGCTTTTTTGTTCAAGTGAAGGCCAGTAAGGAAAACATGTCATCTCTGGAAAGGAATGACCTATGACATCAATTAGGAATCCTATATATGCTTATTACCACATACAGTGTGGAATCAGATCATACAATGTCCTCTTCTCCGAGGAAACACTTCTTAAAACACTGCTCATGTTCTGCCGAAACCCGGGATCGAACCAGGGACATTTAGATCTTCAGTCTAACGCTCTCCCAACTGAGCTATTTCGGCTCAAATTTCAGCTCTATGCTGCAAATTTCGGAAAAAACTTTGCACAAACCAGTATGGTGCTGTTGCTCTGTGATAGAGCATCTGACTGAATTGGCAACAGTGCAAAATTAGGGATTACAATGCCAGTGAGCTACACTGGACCTGATTGCTAGGTGAAAAGAAGAACCTCAAAGGAAACAGTAGAAGCATAACTGCCAGTGTTGGTTCCATGGTCCAAAACAACAACAATACAATAGCAGATATTTGTTGCCAAAATACATATGCTTTTTTGTTCAAGTGAAGGCCAGTAAGGAAAACATGTCATCTCTGGAAAGGAATGACCCAATGACCTATGACATCAATTAGGAAACCTATATATGCTTATTACCACATACAGTGTGGAATCAGATCATTCAATGTCCTCTTCTCCGAGGAAACACTTCTTAAAACACTGCTCATGTTCTGCCGAAACCCGGGATCGAACCAGGGACATTTAGATCTTCAGTCTAACGCTCTCCCAACTGAGCTATTTCGGCTCAAATTTCAGCTCTATGCTGCAAATTTCGGAAAAAACTTTGCACAAACCAATATGGTGCTGTTGCTCTGTGATAGAGCATCTGACTGAATTGGCAACAGTGCAGAATTAGGGATTACAATGCCAGTGAGCTACACTGGACCTGATTGCTAGGTGAAAAGAAGAACCTCAAAGGAAACAGTAGAAGCATAACTGCCAGTGTTGGTTCCATGGTCCAAAACAACAACAATACAATAGCAGATATTTGTTGCCAAAATACATATGCTTTTTTGTTCAAGTGTAGGCCAGTAAGGAAAACATGTCATCTCTGGAAAGGAATGACCCAATGACCTATGACATCAATTAGGAAACGTATATATGCTTATTACCACATACAATGCGGAATCAGATCATACAATGTCCTCTTCTCCAAGGAAACACTTCTTAAAACACTGCTCATGTCCTGCCGAAACCAGGGATCGAACCAGGGACCTTTAGATCTTCAGTCTAACGCTCTCCCAACTGAGCTATTTCGGCTTAAATTTCAGCTCTATGCTGCAAATTTCGGAAAAAACTTTGCACAAACCAGTATGGTGCTGTTGCTCTGTGATAGAGCATCTGATTGAATTGGCAACAGTGCAAAATTAGGGATTACAATGCCAGTGAGCTACACTGGACCTGATTGCTAGGTGAAAAGAAGAACCTCAAAGGAAACAGTAGAAGCATAACTGCCAGTGTTGGTTCCATGGTCCAAAACAACAAGAATACAATAGCAGATATTTGTTGCCAAAATACATATGCTTTTTTGTTCAAGTGAAGGCCAGTAAGGAAAACATGTCATCTCTGGAAAGGAATGACCCAATGACCTATGACATCAATTAGGAAACCTATATATGCTTATTACCACATACAGTGTGGAATCAGATCATTCAATGTCCTCTTCTCCGAGGAAACACTTCTTAAAACACTGCTCATGTTCTGCCGAAACCCGGGATTGAACCAGGGACATTTAGATCTTCAGTCTAACGCTCTCCCAACTGAGCTATTTCGGCTCAAATTTCAGCTCTATGCTGCAAATTTCGGAAAAAACTTTGCACAAACCAGTATGGTGCTGTTGCTCTGTGATAGAGCATCTGACTGAATTGGCAACAGTGCAAAATTAGGGATTACAATGCCAGTGAGCTACACTGGACCTGATTGCTAGGTGAAAAGAAGAACCTCAAAGGAAACTGTAGAAGCATAACTGCCAGTGTTGGTTCCATGGTCCAAAACAACAACAATACAATAGCAGATATTTGTTGCCAAAATACATATGCTTTTTTGTTCAAGTGAAGGCCAGTAAGGAAAACATGTCATCTCTGGAAAGGAATGACCCAATGACCTATGACATCAATTAGGAAACCTATATATGCTTATTACCACATACAGTGCGGAATCAGATCATACAATGTCCTCTTCTCCAAGGAAACACTTCTTAAAACACTGCTCATGTCCTGCCGAAACCAGGGATCGAACCAGGGACCTTTAGATCTTCAGTCTAACGCTCTCCCAACTGAGCTATTTCGGCTCAAATTTCAGCTCTATGCTGCAAATTTCGGAAAAAACTTTGCACAAACCAATATGGTGCTGTTGCTCTGTGATAGAGCATCTGACTGAATTGGCAACAGTGCAGAATTAGGGATTACAATGCCAGTGAGCTACACTGGACCTGATTGCTAGGTGAAAAGAAGAACCTCAAAGGAAACAGTAGAAGCATAACTGCCAGTGTTGGTTCCATGGTCCAAAACAACAACAATACGATAGCAGATATTTGTTGCCAAAATACATATGCTTTTTTGTTCAAGTGTAGGCCAGTAAGGAAAACATGTCATCTCTGGAAAGGAATGACCTATGACATCAATTAGGAATCCTATATATGCTTATTACCACATAAAGTGCGGAATCAGATCATACAATGTCCTCTTCTCCAAGGAAACACTTCTTAAAACACTGCTCATGTTCTGCCGAAACCAGGGATCGAACCAGGGACCTTTAGATCTTCAGTCTAACGCTCTCCCAACTGAGCTATTTCGGCTCAAATTTCAGCTCTATGCTGCAAATTTCGGAAAAAACTTTGCACAAACCAATATGGTGCTGTTGCTCTGTGATAGAGCATCTGACTGAATTGGCAACAGTGCAGAATTAGGGATTACAATGCCAGTGAGCTACACTGGACCTGATTGCTAGGTGTAAAGAAGAACCTCAAAGGAAACAGTAGAAGCATAACTGCCAGTGTTGGTTACATGGTCCAAAACAACAACAATACGATAGCAGATATTTGTTGCCAACATACATGTGCTTTTTTGTTCAAGTGAAGGCCAGTAAGGAAAACATGTCATCTCTGGAAAGGAATGACCTATGACATCAATTAGGAATCCTATATATGCTTATTACCACATAAAGTGCGGAATCAGATCATACAATGTCCTCTTCTCCAAGGAAACACTTCTTAAAACACTGCTCATGTTCTGCCGAAACCAGGGATCGAACCAGGGACCTTTAGATCTTCAGTCTAACGCTCTCCCAACTGAGCTATTTCGGCTCAAATTTCTGTTGTATGCTGCAAATTTCGGAAAAAACTTTGCACAAACCAATATGGTGCTGTTGCTCTGTGATAGAGCATCTGACTGAATTGGCAACAGTGCAGAATTAGGGATTACAATGCCAGTGAGCTACACTGGACCTGATTGCTAAGTGAAAAGAAGAACCTCAAAGGAAACAGTAGAAGCATAACTGCCAGTGTTGGTTCCATGGTCCAAAACAACAACAATACGATAGCAGATATTTGTTGCCAAAATACATATGCTTTTTTGTTCAAGTGAAGGCCAGTAAGGAAAACATGTCATCTCTGGAAAGGAATGATCCAATGACCTATGACATCAATTAGGAAACGTATATATGCTTATTAGCACATACAGTGCGGAATCAGATCATTCAATGTCCTCTTCTCCGAAGAAACACTTCTTAAAACACTGCTCATGTTCTGCATAAACCCGGGATCTAACCAGGGACATTTAGATCTTCAGTCTAACGCTCTCCCAACTGAGCTATTTCGGCTCAAATTTCAGCTCTATGCTGCAAATTTCGGAAAAAACTTTGCACAAACCAATATGGTGCTGTGGCTCTGTGATAGAGCATCTGACTGAATTGGCAACAGTGCAGAATTAGGGATTACAATGCCAGTGAGCTACACTGGACCTGATTGCTAGGTGAAAAGAAGAGCCTCAAAGGAAACAGTAGAAGCATAACTGCCAGTGTTGGTTCCATGGTCCAAAATAACAACAATACGATAGCAGATATTTGTTGCCAAAATACATATGCTTTTTTGTTCAAGTGTAGGCCAGTAAGGAAAACATGTCATCTCTGGAAAGAAATGACCCAATGACCTATGACATCAATTAGGAAACCTATATATGCTTATTACCACATATAGTGCGGAATCAGATCATTCAATGTCCTCTTCTCCGAGGAAACACTTCTTAAAACACTGCTCATGTTCTGCCGAAACCCGGGATCGAACCAGGGACATTTAGATCTTCAGTCTAACGCTCTCCCAACTGAGCTATTTCGGCTCAAATTTCAGCTCTATGCTGCAAATTTCGGAAAAAACTTTGCACAAACCAATATGGTGCTGTTGCTCTGTGATAGAGCATCTGACTGAATTGGCAACAGTGCAGAATTAGGGATTACAATGCCAGTGAGCTACACTGGACCTGATTGCTAGGTGAAAAGAAGAACCTCAAAGGAAACAGTAGAAGCATAACTGCCAGTGTTGGTTCCATGGTCCAAAACAACAACAATACGATAGCAGATATTTGTTGCCAAAATACATATGCTTTTTTGTTCAAGTGTAGGCCAGTAAGGAAAACATGTCATCTCTGGAAAGGAATGACCCAATGACCTATGACATCAATTAGGAAACGTATATATGCTTATTACCACATACAGTGCGGAATCAGATCATTCAATGTCCTCTTCTCCGAGGAAACACTTCTTAAAACACTGCTCATGTTCTGCCGAAACCCGGGATTGAACCAGGGACATTTAGATCTTCAGTCTAACGCTCTCCCAACTGAGCTATTTCGGCTCAAATTTCAGCTCTATGCTGCAAATTTCGGAAAAAACTTTGCACAAACCAGTATGGTGCTGTTGCTCTGTGATAGAGCATCTGACTGAATTGGCAACAGTGCAAAATTAGGGATTACAATGCCAGTGAGCTACACTGGACCTGATTGCTAGGTGAAAAGAAGAACCTCAAAGGAAACTGTAGAAGCATAACTGCCAGTGTTGGTTCCATGGTCCAAAACAACAACAATACAATAGCAGATATTTGTTGCCAAAATACATATGCTTTTTTGTTCAAGTGAAGGCCAGTAAGGAAAACATGTCATCTCTGGAAAGGAATGACCCAATGACCTATGACATCAATTAGGAAACCTATATATGCTTATTACCACATACAGTGCGGAATCAGATCATACAATGTCCTCTTCTCCAAGGAAACACTTCTTAAAACACTGCTCATGTCCTGCCGAAACCAGGGATCGAACCAGGGACCTTTAGATCTTCAGTCTAACGCTCTCCCAACTGAGCTATTTCGGCTCAAATTTCAGCTCTATGCTGCAAATTTCGGAAAAAACTTTGCACAAACCAATATGGTGCTGTTGCTCTGTGATAGAGCATCTGACTGAATTGGCAACAGTGCAGAATTAGGGATTACAATGCCAGTGAGCTACACTGGACCTGATTGCTAGGTGAAAAGAAGAACCTCAAAGGAAACAGTAGAAGCATAACTGCCAGTGTTGGTTCCATGGTCCAAAACAACAACAATACGATAGCAGATATTTGTTGCCAAAATACATATGCTTTTTTGTTCAAGTGTAGGCCAGTAAGGAAAACATGTCATCTCTGGAAAGGAATGACCCAATGACCTATGACATCAATTAGGAAACGTATATATGCTTATTACCACATACAATGCGAAATCAGATCATACAATGTCCTCTTCTCCAAGGAAACACTTCTTAAAACACTGCTCATGTCCTGCCGAAACCAGGGATCGAACCAGGAACCTTTAGATCTTCAGTCTAACGCTCTCCCAACTGAGCTATTTCGGCTCAAATTTCAGCTCTATGCTGCAAATTTCGGAAAAAACTTTGCACAAACCAGTATGGTGCTGTTGCTCTGTGATAGAGCATCTGATTGAATTGGCAACAGTGCAAAATTAGGGATTACAATGCCAGTGAGCTACACTGGACCTGATTGCTAGGTGAAAAGAAGAACCTCAAAGGAAACAGTAGAAGCATAACTGCCAGTGTTGGTTCCATGGTCCAAAACAACAAGAATACAATAGCAGATATTTGTTGCCAAAATACATATGCTTTTTTGTTCAAGTGAAGGCCAGTAAGGAAAACATGTCATCTCTGGAAAGGAATGACCCAATGACCTATGACATCAATTAGGAAACCTATATATGCTTATTACCACATACAGTGTGGAATCAGATCATTCAATGTCCTCTTCTCAGAGGAAACACTTCTGAAAACACTGCTCATGTTCTGCCGAAACCCGGGATCGAACCAGGGACATTTAGATCTTCAGTCTAACGCTCTCCCAACTGAGCTATTTCGGCTCAAATTTCAGCTCTATGCTGCAAATTTCGGAAAAAACTTTGCACAAACCAATATGGTGCTGTTGCTCTGTGATAGAGCATCTGACTGAATTGGCAACAGTGCAGAATTAGGGATTACAATGCCAGTGAGCTACACTGGACCTGATTGCTAGGTGTAAAGAAGAACCTCAAAGGAAACAGTAGAAGCATAACTGCCAGTGTTGGTTACATGGTCCAAAACAACAACAATACGATAGCAGATATTTGTTGCCAACATACATGTGCTTTTTTGTTCAAGTGAAGGCCAGTAAGGAAAACATGTCATCTCTGGAAAGGAATGACCTATGACATCAATTAGGAATCCTATATATGCTTATTACCACATAAAGTGCGGAATCAGATCATACAATGTCCTCTTCTCCAAGGAAACACTTCTTAAAACACTGCTCATGTTCTGCCGAAACCAGGGATCGAACCAGGGACCTTTAGATCTTCAGTCTAACGCTCTCCCAACTGAGCTATTTCGGCTCAAATTTCTGTTGTATGCTGCAAATTTCGGAAAAAACTTTGCACAAACCAATATGGTGCTGTTGCTCTGTGATAGAGCATCTGACTGAATTGGCAACAGTGCAGAATTAGGGATTACAATGCCAGTGAGCTACACTGGACCTGATTGCTAAGTGAAAAGAAGAACCTCAAAGGAAACAGTAGAAGCATAACTGCCAGTGTTGGTTCCATGGTCCAAAACAACAACAATACGATAGCAGATATGTGTTGCCAAAATACATATGCTTTTTTGTTCAAGTGAAGGCCAGTAAGGAAAACATGTCATCTCTGGAAAGGAATGATCCAATGACCTATGACATCAATTAGGAAACGTATATATGCTTATTAGCACATACAGTGCGGAATCAGATCATTCAATGTCCTCTTCTCCGAAGAAACACTTCTTAAAACACTGCTCATGTTCTGCCGAAACCCGGGATCTAACCAGGGACATTTAGATCTTCAGTCTAACGCTCTCCCAACTGAGCTATTTCGGCTCAAATTTCAGCTCTATGCTGCAAATTTCGGAAAAAACTTTGCACAAACCAATATGGTGCTGTGGCTCTGTGATAGAGCATCTGACTGAATTGGCAACAGTGCAGAATTAGGGATTACAATGCCAGTGAGCTACACTGGACCTGATTGCTAGGTGAAAAGAAGAGCCTCAAAGGAAACAGTAGAAGCATAACTGCCAGTGTTGGTTCCATGGTCCAAAACAACAACAATACGATAGCAGATATTTGTTGCCAAAATACATATGCTTTTTTGTTCAAGTGTAGGCCAGTAAGGAAAACATGTCATCTCTGGAAAGGAATGACCCAATGACCTATGACATCAATTAGGAAACGTATATATGCTTATTACCACATACAGTGCGGAATCAGATCATACAATGTCCTCTTCTCCAAGGAAACACTTCTTAAAACACTGCTCATGTCCTGCCGAAACCAGGGATCGAACCAGGGACCTTTAGATCTTCAGTCTAACGCTCTCCCAACTGAGCTATTTCGGCTCAAATTTCAGCTCTATGCTGCAAATTTCGGAAAAAACTTTGCACAAACCAATATGGTGCTGTTGCTCTGTGATAAGAGCATCTGACTGAATTGGCAACAGTGCAGAATTAGGGATTACAATGCCAGTGAGCTACACTGGACCTGATTGCTAGGTGAAAAGAAGAACCTCAAAGGAAACAGTAGAAGCATAACTGCCAGTGTTGGTTCCATGGTCCAAAACAACAACAATACGATAGCAGATATTTGTTGCCAAAATACATATGCTTTTTTGTTCAAGTGTAGGCCAGTAAGGAAAACATGTCATCTCTGGAAAGGAATGACCCAATGACCTATGACATCAATTAGGAAACGTATATATGCTTATTACCACATACAATGCGAAATCAGATCATACAATGTCCTCTTCTCCAAGGAAACACTTCTTAAAACACTGCTCATGTTCTGCCGAAACCCGGGATCGAACCAGGGACATTTAGATCTTCAGTCTAACGCTCTCCCAACTGAGCTATTTCGGCTCAAATTTCAGCTCTATGCTGCAAATTTCGGAAAAAACTTTGCACAAACCAATATGGTGCTGTTGCTCTGTGATAGAGCATCTGACTGAATTGGCAACAGTGCAGAATTAGGGATTACAATGCCAGTGAGCTACACTGGACCTGATTGCTAGGTGTAAAGAAGAACCTCAAAGGAAACAGTAGAAGCATAACTGCCAGTGTTGGTTACATGGTCCAAAACAACAACAATACGATAGCAGATATTTGTTGCCAACATACATGTGCTTTTTTGTTCAAGTGAAGGCCAGTAAGGAAAACATGTCATCTCTGGAAAGGAATGACCTATGACATCAATTAGGAATCCTATATATGCTTATTACCACATAAAGTGCGGAATCAGATCATACAATGTCCTCTTCTCCAAGGAAACACTTCTTAAAACACTGCTCATGTTCTGCCGAAACCAGGGATCAAACCAGGGACCTTTAGATCTTCAGTCTAACGCTCTCCCAACTGAGCTATTTCGGCTCAAATTTCTGTTGTATGCTGCAAATTTCGGAAAAAACTTTGCACAAACCAATATGGTGCTGTTGCTCTGTGATAGAGCATCTGACTGAATTGGCAACAGTGCAGAATTAGGGATTACAATGCCAGTGAGCTACACTGGACCTGATTGCTAAGTGAAAAGAAGAACCTCAAAGGAAACAGTAGAAGCATAACTGCCAGTGTTGGTTCCATGGTCCAAAACAACAACAATACGATAGCAGATATTTGTTGCCAAAATACATATGCTTTTTTGTTCAAGTGTAGGCCAGTAAGGAAAACATGTCATCTCTGGAAAGGAATGACCCAATGACCTATGACATCAATTAGGAAACCTATATATGCTTATTACCACATATAGTGCGGAATCAGATCATTCAATGTCCTCTTCTCCGAGGAAACACTTCTTAAAACACTGCTCATGTTCTGCCGAAACCCGGGATCGAACCAGGGACATTTAGATCTTCAGTCTAACGCTCTCCCAACTGAGCTATTTCGGCTCAAATTTCAGCTCTATGCTGCAAATTTCGGAAAAAACTTTGCACAAACCAATATGGTGCTGTTGCTCTGTGATAGAGCATCTGACTGAATTGGCAACAGTGCAGAATTAGGGATTACAATGCCAGTGAGCTACACTGGACCTGATTGCTAGGTGAAAAGAAGAACCTCAAAGGAAACAGTAGAAGCATAACTGCCAGTGTTGGTTCCATGGTCCAAAACAACAACAATACGATAGCAGATATTTGTTGCCAAAATACATATGCTTTTTTGTTCAAGTGTAGGCCAGTAAGGAAAACATGTCATCTCTGGAAAGGAATGACCCAATGACCTATGACATCAATTAGGAAACGTATATATGCTTATTACCACATACAGTGCGGAATCAGATCATACAATGTCCTCTTCTCCAAGGAAACACTTCTTAAAACACTGCTCATGTTCTGCCGAAACCAGGGATCGAACCAGGGATATTTAGATCTTCAGTCTAACGCTCTCCCAACTGAGCTATTTCGGCTCAAATTTCAGCTCTATGCTGCAAATTTCGGAAAAAACTTTGCACAAACCAGTATGGTGCTGTTGCTCTGTGATAGAGCATCTGACTGAATTGGCAACAGTGCAGAATTAGGGATTACAATGCCAGTGAGCTACACTGGACCTGATTGCTAGGTGAAAAGAAGAACCTCAAAGGAAACAGTAGAAGCATAACTGCCAGTGTTGGTTCCATGGTCCAAAACAACAACAATACGATAGCAGATATTTGTTGCCAAAATACATATGCTTTTTTGTTCAAGTGTAGGCCAGTAAGGAAAACATGTCATCTCTGGAAAGGAATGACCCAATGACCTATGACATCAATTAGGAAACGTATATATGCTTATTACCACATACAATGCGAAATCAGATCATACAATGTCCTCTTCTCCAAGGAAACACTTCTTAAAACACTGCTCATGTTCTGCCGAAACCCGGGATCGAACCAGGGACATTTAGATCTTCAGTCTAACGCTCTCCCAACTGAGCTATTTCGGCTCAAATTTCAGCTCTATGCTGCAAATTTCGGAAAAAACTTTGCACAAACCAATATGGTGCTGTTGCTCTGTGATAGAGCATCTGACTGAATTGGCAACAGTGCAGAATTAGGGATTACAATGCCAGTGAGCTACACTGGACCTGATTGCTAGGTGTAAAGAAGAACCTCAAAGGAAACAGTAGAAGCATAACTGCCAGTGTTGGTTACATGGTCCAAAACAACAACAATACGATAGCAGATATTTGTTGCCAACATACATGTGCTTTTTTGTTCAAGTGAAGGCCAGTAAGGAAAACATGTCATCTCTGGAAAGGAATGACCTATGACATCAATTAGGAATCCTATATATGCTTATTACCACATAAAGTGCGGAATCAGATCATACAATGTCCTCTTCTCCAAGGAAACACTTCTTAAAACACTGCTCATGTTCTGCCGAAACCAGGGATCGAACCAGGGACCTTTAGATCTTCAGTCTAACGCTCTCCCAACTGAGCTATTTCGGCTCAAATTTCTGTTGTATGCTGCAAATTTCGGAAAAAACTTTGCACAAACCAATATGGTGCTGTTGCTCTGTGATAGAGCATCTGACTGAATTGGCAACAGTGCAGAATTAGGGATTACAATGCCAGTGAGCTACACTGGACCTGATTGCTAAGTGAAAAGAAGAACCTCAAAGGAAACAGTAGAAGCATAACTGCCAGTGTTGGTTCCATGGTCCAAAACAACAACAATACGATAGCAGATATTTGTTGCCAAAATACATATGCTTTTTTGTTCAAGTGTAGGCCAGTAAGGAAAACATGTCATCTCTGGAAAGGAATGACCCAATGACCTATGACATCAATTAGGAAACCTATATATGCTTATTACCACATATAGTGCGGAATCAGATCATTCAATGTCCTCTTCTCCGAGGAAACACTTCTTAAAACACTGCTCATGTTCTGCCGAAACCCGGGATCGAACCAGGGACATTTAGATCTTCAGTCTAACGCTCTCCCAACTGAGCTATTTCGGCTCAAATTTCAGCTCTATGCTGCAAATTTCGGAAAAAACTTTGCACAAACCAATATGGTGCTGTTGCTCTGTGATAGAGCATCTGACTGAATTGGCAACAGTGCAGAATTAGGGATTACAATGCCAGTGAGCTACACTGGACCTGATTGCTAGGTGAAAAGAAGAACCTCAAAGGAAACAGTAGAAGCATAACTGCCAGTGTTGGTTCCATGGTCCAAAACAACAACAATACGATAGCAGATATTTGTTGCCAAAATACATATGCTTTTTTGTTCAAGTGTAGGCCAGTAAGGAAAACATGTCATCTCTGGAAAGGAATGACCCAATGACCTATGACATCAATTAGGAAACGTATATATGCTTATTACCACATACAGTGCGGAATCAGATCATACAATGTCCTCTTCTCCAAGGAAACACTTCTTAAAACACTGCTCATGTCCTGCCGAAACCAGGGATCGAACCAGGGACCTTTAGATCTTCAGTCTAACGCTCTCCCAACTCCGCTAAAGCTGGGGAACAATAGTCTGGATAAGGGGGGGAAGAAGGGGAAAAAGAAGGAAGGAGGAAAAAAAGGAAAAAGGAGAAAAAAGAAGAGAAAAAAAGGAAAAAGGAGGGAAAGAAAGAGGGCGTCCACCCTCAACTACAGGGTCGGTGGGTCGATCCCCCGTCCCCCCGACACATGTCCAAGTGTCCCTAAAGCATAAATTGCTCCCGATAGTTAGTTTGCACCATATATTGTATAAAAGGTTTGCAAGGTAGCTGCTGCTATCGGTGTAAGAATGAGTGCTCCAGTTGTGAGTCACTCTGAATAAAAGCGTCTGCTGAATGACATGTAATAATAATAAACTATTAAATGAGATATATAATGACCAAAATATTTACTACTTTGTGTGTGGTTGTTGTTAATGTAGACATTTGACTGTTACATTAAATAATATGCTAGTTATTACATAACTGCTAGGGTGGTCAACCCTTAACTGCAGGGTCAAGAAAGGATGAAAAGCAATCTGAAAATGATCAGAGATCAAAGAGTGTCTCTGATCTTGGAAGTTCAAGATGTTGCCTCCTTGTCAACACCTCTTGATTTACGACAGGTAAATTACCTGGGAAAGCTCACATCTAAAGAGTGTAAAACCTTTGATTAAACCTTTGTTTTTTTTCTTTGAACACCGATCACAACAAAGTAACCTTTCTTTTTTATTGTGACTGTAATGTCTCCAATAATTTTCTTTACTCATTTACAATAACTAAAATTAGTATTGAAAACACTGATAACAATTTGCTATACCGTTCCATTCCTGTCTTATCATTTAATACCTCAATTAGCAAAAAGCCCCTGTCCCTGGACCTCTCACCAACACGCCATCCGTGACACTGACTGTCTCCTCACATTCACACCTAGCACCTAGCTCTTCTGATTTAATGAATACAATGTGTTATAATACTAGATATTATACTACTTAAGATTAAATAAATAAAAAGTCAATACCGCTGTTGTAGAAATAGTGTGCACATTTAATACAAAACACACGCACCATAGTACACACACACACATAAATAATAAAATAAAATAGTACAATAAATGAAATAAATACAAAAACACAGCACACACAAAGAAATATATAAGAAAGTAAATGTATATAAAAATAAAACAAGTAAATACAAAAGTTAAAACAAGGCTAAATATATATATATACACTGAGTTTTCTAACTTCACTTTGAACTAGAGAGGAAGACATTTAGTTTGGTTAACTTAAGCTACTTAGAAAATAGTTAAAATTTGTCTAAAAATATCAATTGACAATGTATAATGTGATATGCAATTATAACAAATATAGCAAATTGTTATTCACGGGTCATACACCAAAAAATAACATTTGTTAATAAATAGCTAATTTAAACAAATCGGAAATCTGACAGTCCAGCTTCCTGGAAGATGAATAGGCCTGAGACCTTAAACTATCCATAATAAAACCGTCCCACCTGGACTTTTCACAAGGACACAATTATAAGTAATGTCACTATCAGTTTTTTTTACTAAGTTTAATAATATTTATGGCAGAAGGTCCTGTATGTGTGTTGTGTGTGATTATTTTTTGGCATCTGCCCTCTCCCTCCTCTTTTCCTCCTGCCACTGTTCTAATGTTTTGGTTGCTGTGACAGGACAGTAGTTCTGGCCGTAGTACTGGCCATGTCCAGTCTCCTTTAAACAGGGCTGGTGACACTGGCGACACTGGTTGGTTTGTACAGTCCGAATATAGGGTCTGCGGGCAGTTGGTGGGGATGGAAGGGGAGCAGAAGGGGCAATTATTTTAGGATGCTGGGCTTGTGGGAACAAAAAAACTGGTTGTGAAATAACCGGGTTTGGAAAAGGGGTAGAGGCAGGTTGAGGTGGCTGCAGTGTAAAAAGCTGCCTCTGTACAGGCAACTGGGTGGGATGGAGGTGGGGAGCCGCAGTCTTCCTCCTGTCCACTGCCTGCCCTACTGTGCTCTTTGGCAGGTTGTACTGTAATGTAGGACCAGGACGTACAGGAGCAGCAGTGCGCCTCATTTTGTGAGGTGGGAGAGGCACCGGAGCAACAGGGACTTGGGGAGGAAGGTTGAGTCCTTGCTGCAGGATGCTGAGGTCCTGCCTCTTCAGCCGCCTGTTGTGCCACTGGTTGACAGTTGTCTGGCTCACCTCAAACAACTGCAGGGTAGTGCCCTGCATGACTGTCCCATTGCCCAGGACAAGCTGCCTGATCTTTCTGTAGTCATTCAGAATCAGAGTCCATCTCGTCAGTGACTGACTGCCCTGCTTCTTTGGGCTCTTGTGCAGCTCGCAGAGCTTAATCATTATTGACTCAACGAGTCGGCAGCAGTCTGGCCACTGGGCAGGGGACCCTGATGAGCCGGCCACACTCCGGGTCATGCTCTCCACCCCTGGCACAAATGCAGTTTTATTTGCCCGGTAACGTCCATCTAATGGCTTCTGCTGGTGCCGTGCAGAGTAGGCCACCCTCTGCTGGTCGTACGGCAGAAGGTCCTGCCACAGAGCCACTATGGTACCCGCCTGTTGTGGGCTGATGGTGTCGCCAGGTTCAGCCCTCAGTCCCACCAAGTACTGTGCCAGGCTGTCCACTTTGTCCATCCCTGGGACACCACACTCATCCACAGCCTGGAAAATGTCACAGTACATTTCAATCAAAAAACAAAACGAAAACACACAATATCACAGCTGTTGCAGGGTAAAGTGTCACAAGAAGACTTACCAGTTGTTGCTCAGGTGCTGCTAGGGTCCTAGCCGCGGCCCCAGAGGGACCAGCAGTGTGAGCGATGGGGAGAGGTGAGATGGCGGTAGTGGGAGGCACAGGAGGGGGAGTGGACATTGGCAGCACAGGAGGAGGGGGAGTGGGCATTGGCAGCACAGGAGGAGGGGTGGCACAGACCGATGGCATGATCTGTTAAATGTTATAAGATTTTATTTTATTAAGCTTTTATTCATTCTTAGGATTTTTACATATTACCTATACTATAAACATGTTACATACTTGATTACATCATGAGCAGGTGTGCACACTGTCACAGCATGATAAAACATATGAAAAGAATAATTACCAGTTGTTGCTCAGGGGCCTCTGTCCTGTCAGATGCAGCTGCAGTCTGGAGAGAAGCTGGGGAGGAGAGAGCTGGATTGCTGGCTGAGCCTGGTGTCGTCACAGCTGACACGTCCAGGAGCGCGATGGTGGGGTCCAAGCTGAGACCGAAGGCTGCATCCTCAAAGCCCTCATCTTCCAGCTCTTGCTCCTCGCCCAAATCTTCCAGCATCTGATTGGTTTCGTCAGAGTCCGGCTGTACTTCCTGCATGGCCCTTCCTGTCTGGTGGTAGAGGTAGTCTATACCAATAAGCTCACCTAAGAGAATAGAATGTGAGAAGGTTTAACTTTCATAATGTCAAATGCTGTTAAGAATATTGTATTTGGCGGTTAAACATAATATCATCATAAGGAAAGTTAAAACTCACCAGTGTAAATAGAAGGTGGCTGAAAAGAGGGGTCAAGCTTCTTTCCAAGCACCTTCATACTTAAATCGTTCACACAGTGAACAAGGTCCCCCGAGTAGCTGAGCCAGGAGGGAGGCTTGACAGCCAGGGATGCAGCTTCACGGTCCTGGTTCCATCTGCACAGGCCTTCCAGGAGGTACAGCTGGAAATTCAAGCCATTGGCACTTGTTCCTTATTTGACAAATGCAGAAGTAACTTTAGTTAGTTTGTTGTCATTTGAAGAACATTTGTTATAAATGTTTCTGCCTAAATACTAACGACAAAAAACATTCAACTGAAAAATATTTAATCTTATTGATCAATAATGTTTCAAACTGACCTGGAATGAACCTATTCACATGGAGGTGAAATGACTCCAGGGACGTGGACCCTCTGGCACACCTGTATGTAGGCAGCACAACCCCCCCCTTGGTTAAGGTACCAGTCTGTGTGTACAGCAGCACACCCGGTTCATCTTGTATGCACTTAACGTGCCTCCTCTGGATGTTCCAGATGTGCTCCATCCTCTCCTGGTTCAACAGAGGGACACCGAGGAGGTCCCTGCCCTTTTCCCCCATCAGCTCCTGTAGAAGGCCCTCAATCATGCTGATTGTCTGCTGCACCCCTCTTGTGCGCCTTCTGCAGTGAAGGGAAAGTTCGTCCTTGGTGATGCGCTGGTCCACCAGATGTTGGGTGATGCCAGGCACACCTTCCTCTTTCAGCTGCTCCCTCTTGGCCTGCTGCAGCAAGGCGACATCCCCCATGTCCCACTCAAAAATGCAGCTAGAAAGTCTGGCCATGAATATGGGGTACAAGGGGTGTGCATCCTTTGTACACCCAGATGCTAGTCTCCTCAGGAAGTGGTAGATGTCCAGCCTGACTACCAGGTTTGGCCAGCCACCAAATCTTTGCTGCAGTTTGGTCTGCCCTTGGCCCTCTCGACAGCAGTCACAGTCCACATATAGCAGCCGAGGAGGAGCCACACCAGCACTGCTGTACCTGCTGATAAGGTCAGCTGCCATTTTGTCCAGAGCAGGACCCTCCTGCGTTGTCAGGACACTTATGAGGATCTGGCCCACCTCATTGCTCACAGACGTGAGCCAAAAGGCCGTCCCCTTAGCAATGCCTGACAGCTTCTTGGTTATCTGTAATCATACACAAATTAAAGTTATTGATAATAACTTCATATGGTGGTAGTTGAATCACGACAGTACAGTGATAAAGACTCCATCCTGTATTGTACATGTATGTATAACTACGTACTACTTTTGTTGTATTGTGAAAAATGTACCTATATATATATATATTAAAACATTTACTTTTTTTGTCGAATCCATTTTAAGGATGTCACCAAATGTTGATGTTATGCTGGCTTTGATGTGGTCCAGCCTGCACAAAATGTCCCTTCCATAAACAGCCAGCATCCAGCGGTGGGAGGGGATGTCTACTGGCTGAGGTGGTTCCTGGAATTTGACAGGGAGAAGGCCTGGCTGAGCGACAAAGTCTGAGCATGTCCCCAGGTACCGGCAGAGGCGCTTAAGCCACTCCTCGCTGTGGTTTTCCCTCAGCTGCTTGACCAAGCGAGTGGGGCTGTTTCCCAGAGTTCTCTCCCTCAGGAAACGAATCACCCGCATGTCACAAGCGTATCTGTGTAGAACAAAGGGAAAGAGAGAAAAACAGAGGCAAACTTTAAAACAAGCTAATATCTAGTGTTTCAAATAAAAATAAACATAAGATAGATAGGTTATATAATCTCAGTATACTCACTTCTGCGTCAGAATCAATCTGAATTCCAGCCTGTGCGCCAAATCAAGCTGGTCCAAGATGGCCTTACTGGTGGAAAGGCAGCTGGTCTTGCAGTTCTGACACCAGAGGGTCTCTGTGATGAGGAGGTAATACCGGTCCACATCCAGAACGTGCCGGGCTCTCTTGTGGGCGCCATATCCTGTTAGCTGTTTCCCACACGCAGAACAGGACAGCCTAACCCTCCAGAGGTGGTACGGCATCCACACGAGAAGTCTGTGGGTGAAAAAGCGCTCTGGAGCGGGCACCTGGTGATATATGAGCGCTGGCTCTGGTGGATCGTACCACAGTTTCAAGTCTGGGCGCAGTCGCTGGTTCTTCCACAGAGCTGCCGAGATCCACTTGTGGTCCTGAAGTGGGATTGTCTTCAGCAGCTTTACAGGCAGCCAGGTGGACTCTGAAACCGGAGCAGCCACAACTGATGAGGGACCAGCCACAGTAGCAGCAGAGGCTGCGGGGGCAAATGTGGCGATGGCAGGAAGGGCAAGAGGAGCAGAGGAGGGCCCAGGGGAGGATGACGCAGCTGCTTCAGCTGACACTTCCTATTTCATAAATGATAAAACAGGCATATAAAAAGACATGATTACAAGCAGATCATGAGTGATGATTGTTTCAAATTAATAAAATATCAATGTGAAGAAAACAACTTAATTGAGGACTTGCTTACAGTGGTTGCAGTAGACACAGGAGAGGGAGGAAGAGACAGAGGAGAGACAGTCTGAATGAACAGCTTGGGACTGCGGGCAGGTGCTGGTGTCCTTGCTGTGGCACTTGTAACAGTGTTTGTGGCAGAACTGCTACTTATAGGCTATAAGAATAAGAGCGCAGTTTGCAACATTATAAATAAAAAATCTGTAATTATCAGGTATAACAGTAAAAAGGAAAGCTAGATCACTTCAAAAAATATTTTGGAAAGAAAATCATAAGGTACCCCAAGCAGTAAAAGAGTAAAGGCGCAGATATTAGAGAAATCAATTTCAAGCATATATTACCTTGCTTGAATGCTTCCCGGCCAAACTCAGGTTTGGCTTCAAAGAAGCTCCATGTGAACCACCGAACCTTGGCTTTGTAAACTGTCAAAACAAAAAAAAGTAACTTGAAGAGGAGTTTTTGTAAATTCTGTATATTTAAATATATTGACAATATTAGTTTAGTTAAATCACTATTTCTTATTACCGATGCCAAGGTAAGGGGTTGTTTGCGTGGCGACACTGTCGGCCCAGATGTGAGGGCAGGTGTCACTGTCGGCCCAGATGTGAGGGCAGGTGTCACTGTGGGCCCAGATGTGAGGGCAGGTGTCACTGTGGGCCCAGATGTCACAGCAAGTCCCTGTGACGTGGCAGAAGGGGACACTGGGATCGAGCTGGAGGGCTACAGGAGGTTCACAGAAGAAAGAAAAAAAAGATGTCAGAATAATAATGAATACAATAAAAGCAAACATTTTGTATATTTTTTCTTGTACCTTCTTTACATGGAACCCACAGTTACATAACTGCTGACCTCCGAAGAGAGACATTTGTCCCCTTCTTTGAAGTGGACATTTCTCAATCTGTAATATTGTTTGACAGTAAACCATTACAATGTGACATATGTATGACTTAATTTATTTTAATGATCGATGTTCACATATCACTTTGTTCAAGTTTACCTTCAGAAACAGCTCATGCCACTTTTTCTGGCGGGCAGCCGGCCTGTTTCCAGCGTCTGGGGGCCAAACCCCAAGGGCGGCAAACCTCCGCAGACGCATCATCCACTCATCAGGCTCCATCGCTCTGTGCTTTTTTAGCTTTGAAGCCATCTACCATAAATATGGAAGTGTCATTTATAACAAACCAACAAACGTTTAACCACTAAATATCATTACACCTGAATATACAGCCTCCAGTGAGTGCAATGTTACTTGTACAGTGAAATACAGTGGTGTCTAAATCAGCTAACTCTAACTAAATATCTAAATAAAATGAATTATTATTATTATTAACTATACTAGAGAAAAATCTCGCCAGGGCAAAGAAAATGCTCGAACGTTATATTGTCATTGAAGTCTAGTATTTATTAAGCAGAATAAAATGCCACAGTAACGTAACGGTATGATTATTTTAGCATGATATTGAGACAGTTCTTTTTTTCCTCTCAAAAAGAGGACAATGATTTAACGGTTTAGTGATGTTAGGTAGACTATAGCTTAATAATTACGAGAGTAGGTCTGCCTTCGTTTTGCCAATCAATAGCAGAACTTAAGCAGACCTACTATCGTAATGATTAAGCTTTTTTCATTTAAGAAAGCCAGATATCTCGATAAATTATGAATTAAATAGTCATTGTCACTTCTTTTTACTGCGTGAACGGGCGCTTAAAAGAGGATAATGACTATGCATAGCGCGCACTATTGTGGCGGTATATCACACTGTTAAGGCAATCTGTATCCACCAGTAGTAGCCTTAGCGTAAATAACATGTAGTAGGCTACCTGTATGAACAGACATTCACCTTAAAGTGAGGAAGAAAAGCCCTTATCAGGCTACCGCTACCTACATTATAAATTCAATCGGCTAAGAAGTAACGGTCACTTTATTTTTACACCGTGAACGGGCGTTTGAAAAGAGGATTAGATGCGCCGCAGCACTGTATCGGTATGCCCCATAGATAGTATAGCGTTTGACCCAGCGACATGTATAACACTGTAACACAACGGCAATGTATTAGTATTCAACTAAAAATAACCTAGCGTAAATAACCTGTTTTAACCATATACTAGCTATGGTTTTTAACTGATCATCAGGCGGAAAAAAGTCAAACTCCAAAAGTACATTTTTAAACAAGGCCTAACGTAAACCACGATTTCTTCATTTATCCGTCATGTAACATAGTTTTAACAACTTAGCCAGTTTAAAATAAACACAATGATAACGGCGACTTTACCTTAGCGGAGTCCTGTCATCAGCTTTGAATGTCCCGGGGGCCGGTGAGAGACGTTATATGGCAGTGACAGAGCGTAAGCGGCAGGCAGATGCGGCCCCGCTATTGGTCGGGAGAAGTCACGAGGGGAACTGAATCGAGGACATGGGGCACGGCGATTGGTTGAAGATCGTGAAAAAAATAAAAACGCATCTAGGAGATAGCGAGACGTGATTGGTCCGCCATCTAGGAGATAGCGAGACGTGATTGGTCCGCCATCTAGGAGATGGCGAGACGTGATTGGTCCACCATCTCCAGTCCATCTCCCCCCCGGCACCGCTATTTCGGCTCAAATTTCAGCTCTATGCTGCAAATTTCGGAAAAAACTTTGCACAAACCAATATGGTGCTGTTGCTCTGTGATAGAGCATCTGACTGAATTGGCAACAGTGCAGAATTAGGGATTACAATGCCAGTGAGCTACACTGGACCTGATTGCTAGGTGAAAAGAAGAACCTCAAAGGAAACAGTAGAAGCATAACTGCCAGTGTTGGTTCCATGGTCCAAAACAACAACAATACGATAGCAGATATTTGTTGCCAAAATACATATGCTTTTTTGTTCAAGTGTAGGCCAGTAAGGAAAACATGTCATCTCTGGAAAGGAATGACCCAATGACCTATGACATCAATTAGGAAACGTATATATGCTTATTACCACATACAATGCGAAATCAGATCATACAATGTCCTCTTCTCCAAGGAAACACTTCTTAAAACACTGCTCATGTCCTGCCGAAACCAGGGATCGAACCAGGAACCTTTAGATCTTCAGTCTAACGCTCTCCCAACTGAGCTATTTCGGCTCCAATTTCAGCTCTATGCTGCAAATTTCGGAAAAAACTTTGCACAAACCAGTATGGTGCTGTTGCTCTGTGATAGAGCATCTGATTGAATTGGCAACAGTGCAAACTTAGGGATTACAAGTGAGCTACACTGGACCTGATTGCTAGGTGAAAAGAAGAACCTCAAAGGAAACAGTAGAAGCATAACTGCCAGTGTTGGTTCCATGGTCCAAAACAACAAGAATACAATAGCAGATATTTGTTGCCAAAATACATATGCTTTTTTGTTCAAGTGAAGGCCAGTAAGGAAAACATGTCATCTCTGGAAAGGAATGACCCAATGACCTATGACATCAATTAGGAAACCTATATATGCTTATTACCACATACAGTGTGGAATCAGATCATTCAATGTCCTCTTCTCAGAGGAAACACTTCTTAAAACACTGCTCATGTTCTGCCGAAACCCGGGATCGAACCAGGGACATTTAGATCTTCAGTCTAACGCTCTCCCAACTGAGCTATTTCGGCTCAAATTTCAGCTCTATGCTGCAAATTTCGGAAAAAACTTTGCACAAACCAATATGGTGCTGTTGCTCTGTGATAGAGCATCTGACTGAATTGGCAACAGTGCAGAATTAGGGATTACAATGCCAGTGAGCTACACTGGACCTGATTGCTAGGTGTAAAGAAGAACCTCAAAGGAAACAGTAGAAGCATAACTGCCAGTGTTGGTTACATGGTCCAAAACAACAACAATACGATAGCAGATATTTGTTGCCAACATACATGTGCTTTTTTGTTCAAGTGAAGGCCAGTAAGGAAAACATGTCATCTCTGGAAAGGAATGACCTATGACATCAATTAGGAATCCTATATATGCTTATTACCACATAAAGTGCGGAATCAGATCATACAATGTCCTCTTCTCCAAGGAAACACTTCTTAAAACACTGCTCATGTTCTGCCGAAACCAGGGATCGAACCAGGGACCTTTAGATCTTCAGTCTAACGCTCTCCCAACTGAGCTATTTCGGCTCAAATTTCTGTTGTATGCTGCAAATTTCGGAAAAAACTTTGCACAAACCAATATGGTGCTGTTGCTCTGTGATAGAGCATCTGACTGAATTGGCAACAGTGCAGAATTAGGGATTACAATGCCAGTGAGCTACACTGGACCTGATTGCTAAGTGAAAAGAAGAACCTCAAAGGAAACAGTAGAAGCATAACTGCCAGTGTTGGTTCCATGGTCCAAAACAACAACAATACGATAGCAGATATGTGTTGCCAAAATACATATGCTTTTTTGTTCAAGTGAAGGCCAGTAAGGAAAACATGTCATCTCTGGAAAGGAATGATCCAATGACCTATGACATCAATTAGGAAACGTATATATGCTTATTAGCACATACAGTGCGGAATCAGATCATTCAATGTCCTCTTCTCCGAAGAAACACTTCTTAAAACACTGCTCATGTTCTGCCGAAACCCGGGATCTAACCAGGGACATTTAGATCTTCAGTCTAACGCTCTCCCAACTGAGCTATTTCGGCTCAAATTTCAGCTCTATGCTGCAAATTTCGGAAAAAACTTTGCACAAACCAATATGGTGCTGTTGCTCTGTGATAGAGCATCTGACTGAATTGGCAACAGTGCAGAATTAGGGATTACAATGCCAGTGAGCTACACTGGACCTGATTGCTAGGTGAAAAGAAGAACCTCAAAGGAAACAGTAGAAGCATAACTGCCAGTGTTGGTTCCATGGTCCAAAACAACAACAATACGATAGCAGATATTTGTTGCCAAAATACATATGCTTTTTTGTTCAAGTGTAGGCCAGTAAGGAAAACATGTCATCTCTGGAAAGGAATGACCCAATGACCTATGACATCAATTAGGAAACGTATATATGCTTATTACCACATACAATGCGAAATCAGATCATACAATGTCCTCTTCTCCAAGGAAACACTTCTTAAAACACTGCTCATGTCCTGCCGAAACCAGGGATCGAACCAGGAACCTTTAGATCTTCAGTCTAACGCTCTCCCAACTGAGCTATTTCGGCTCAAATTTCAACTCTATGCTGCAAATTTCGGAAAAAACTTTGCACAAACCAGTATGGTGCTGTTGCTCTGTGATAGAGCATCTGATTGAATTGGCAACAGTGCAAAATTAGGGATTACAATGCCAGTGAGCTACACTGGACCTGATTGCTAGGTGAAAAGAAGAACCTCAAAGGAAACAGTAGAAGCATAACTGCCAGTGTTGGTTCCATGGTCCAAAACAACAAGAATACAATAGCAGATATTTGTTGCCAAAATACATATGCTTTTTTGTTCAAGTGAAGGCCAGTAAGGAAAACATGTCATCTCTGGAAAGGAATGACCCAATGACCTATGACATCAATTAGGAAACCTATATATGCTTATTACCACATACAGTGTGGAATCAGATCATTCAATGTCCTCTTCTCAGAGGAAACACTTCTTAAAACACTGCTCATGTTCTGCCGAAACCCGGGATCGAACCAGGGACATTTAGATCTTCAGTCTAACGCTCTCCCAACTGAGCTATTTCGGCTCAAATTTCAGCTCTATGCTGCAAATTTCGGAAAAAACTTTGCACAAACCAATATGGTGCTGTTGCTCTGTGATAGAGCATCTGACTGAATTGGCAACAGTGCAGAATTAGGGATTACAATGCCAGTGAGCTACACTGGACCTGATTGCTAGGTGTAAAGAAGAACCTCAAAGGAAACAGTAGAAGCATAACTGCCAGTGTTGGTTACATGGTCCAAAACAACAACAATACGATAGCAGATATTTGTTGCCAACATACATGTGCTTTTTTGTTCAAGTGAAGGCCAGTAAGGAAAACATGTCATCTCTGGAAAGGAATGACCTATGACATCAATTAGGAATCCTATATATGCTTATTACCACATAAAGTGCGGAATCAGATCATACAATGTCCTCTTCTCCAAGGAAACACTTCTTAAAACACTGCTCATGTTCTGCCGAAACCAGGGATCGAACCAGGGACCTTTAGATCTTCAGTCTAACGCTCTCCCAACTGAGCTATTTCGGCTCGAATTTCAGCTCTATGCTGCAAATTTCGGAAAAAACTTTGCACAAACCAATATGGTGCTGTTTCTCTGTGATAGAGCATCTGACTGAATTGGCAACAGTGCAGAATTAGGGATTACAATGCCAGTGAGCTACACTGGACCTGATTGCTAAGTGAAAAGAAGAACCTCAAAGGAAACAGTAGAAGCATAACTGCCAGTGTTGGTTCCATGGTCCAAAACAACAACAATACGATAGCAGATATGTGTTGCCAAAATACATATGCTTTTTTGTTCAAGTGAAGGCCAGTAAGGAAAACATGTCATCTCTGGAAAGGAATGATCCAATGACCTATGACATCAATTAGGAAACGTATATATGCTTATTAGCACATACAGTGCGGAATCAGATCATTCAATGTCCTCTTCTCCGAAGAAACACTTCTTAAAACACTGCTCATGTTCTGCCGAAACCCGGGATCTAACCAGGGACATTTAGATCTTCAGTCTAACGCTCTCCCAACTGAGCTATTTCGGCTCAAATTTCAGCTCTATGCTGCAAATTTCGGAAAAAACTTTGCACAAACCAATATGGTGCTGTGGCTCTGTGATAGAGCATCTGACTGAATTGGCAACAGTGCAGAATTAGGGATTACAATGCCAGTGAGCTAAACTGGACCTGATTGCTAGGTGAAAAGAAGAGCCTCAAAGGAAACAGTAGAAGCATAACTGCCAGTGTTGGTTCCATGGTCCAAAACAACAACAATACGATAGCAGATATTTGTTGCCAAAATACATATGCTTTTTTGTTCAAGTGTAGGCCAGTAAGGAAAACATGTCATCTCTGGAAAGGAATGACCCAATGACCTATGACATCAATTAGGAAACCTATATATGCTTATTACCACATATAGTGCGGAATCAGATCATTCAATGTCCTCTTCTCCGAGGAAACACTTCTTAAAACACTGCTCATGTTCTGCCGAAACCCGGGATCGAACCAGGGACATTTAGATCTTCAGTCTAACGCTCTCCCAACTGAGCTATTTCGGCTCAAATTTCAGCTCTATGCTGCAAATTTCGGAAAAAACTTTGCACAAACCAATATGGTGCTGTTGCTCTGTGATAGAGCATCTGACTGAATTGGCAACAGTGCAGAATTAGGGATTACAATGCCAGTGAGCTACACTGGACCTGATTGCTAGGTGAAAAGAAGAACCTCAAAGGAAACAGTAGAAGCATAACTGCCAGTGTTGGTTCCATGGTCCAAAACAACAACAATACGATAGCAGATATTTGTTGCCAAAATACATATGCTTTTTTGTTCAAGTGTAGGCCAGTAAGGAAAACATGTCATCTCTGGAAAGGAATGACCCAATGACCTATGACATCAATTAGGAAACGTATATATGCTTATTACCACATACAGTGCGGAATCAGATCATACAATGTCCTCTTCTCCAAGGAAACACTTCTTAAAACACTGCTCATGTCCTGCCGAAACCAGGGATCGAACCAGGGACCTTTAGATCTTCAGTCTAACGCTCTCCCAACTGAGCTATTTCGGCTCAAATTTCAGCTCTATGCTGCAAATTTCGGAAAAAACTTTGCACAAACCAATATGGTGCTGTTGCTCTGTGATAGAGCATCTGACTGAATTGGCAACAGTGCAGAATTAGGGATTACAATGCCAGTGAGCTACACTGGACCTGATTGCTAGGTGAAAAGAAGAACCTCAAAGGAAACAGTAGAAGCATAACTGCCAGTGTTGGTTCCATGGTCCAAAACAACAACAATACGATAGCAGATATTTGTTGCCAAAATACATATGCTTTTTTGTTCAAGTGTAGGCCAGTAAGGAAAACATGTCATCTCTGGAAAGGAATGACCCAATGACCTATGACATCAATTAGGAAACGTATATATGCTTATTACCACATACAATGCGAAATCAGATCATACAATGTCCTCTTCTCCAAGGAAACACTTCTTAAAACACTGCTCATGTCCTGCCGAAACCAGGGATCGAACGAGGAACCTTTAGATCTTCAGTCTAACGCTCTCCCAACTGAGCTATTTCGGCTCAAATTTCAGCTCTATGCTGCAAATTTCGGAAAAAACTTTGCACAAACCAGTATGGTGCTGTTGCTCTGTGATAGAGCATCTGATTGAATTGGCAACAGTGCAAAATTAGGGATTACAATGCCAGTGAGCTACACTGGACCTGATTGCTAGGTGAAAAGAAGAACCTCAAAGGAAACAGTAGAAGCATAACTGCCAGTGTTGGTTCCATGGTCCAAAACAACAAGAATACAATAGCAGATATTTGTTGCCAAAATACATATGCTTTTTTGTTCAAGTGAAGGCCAGTAAGGAAAACATGTCATCTCTGGAAAGGAATGACCCAATGACCTATGACATCAATTAGGAAACCTATATATGCTTATTACCACATACAGTGTGGAATCAGATCATTCAATGTCCTCTTCTCAGAGGAAACACTTCTTAAAACACTGCTCATGTTCTGCCGAAACCCGGGATCGAACCAGGGACATTTAGATCTTCAGTCTAACGCTCTCCCAACTGAGCTATTTCGGCTCAAATTTCAGCTCTATGCTGCAAATTTCGGAAAAAACTTTGCACAAACCAATATGGTGCTGTTGCTCTGTGATAGAGCATCTGACTGAATTGGCAACAGTGCAGAATTAGGGATTACAATGCCAGTGAGCTACACTGGACCTGATTGCTAGGTGTAAAGAAGAACCTCAAAGGAAACAGTAGAAGCATAACTGCCAGTGTTGGTTACATGGTCCAAAACAACAACAATACGATAGCAGATATTTGTTGCCAACATACATGTGCTTTTTTGTTCAAGTGAAGGCCAGTAAGGAAAACATGTCATCTCTGGAAAGGAATGACCTATGACATCAATTAGGAATCCTATATATGCTTATTACCACATAAAGTGCGGAATCAGATCATACAATGTCCTCTTCTCCAAGGAAACACTTCTTAAAACACTGCTCATGTTCTGCCGAAACCAGGGATCGAACCAGGGACCTTTAGATCTTCAGTCTAACGCTCTCCCAACTGAGCTATTTCGGCTCGAATTTCAGCTCTATGCTGCAAATTTCGGAAAAAACTTTGCACAAACCAATATGGTGCTGTTTCTCTGTGATAGAGCATCTGACTGAATTGGCAACAGTGCAGAATTAGGGATTACAATGCCAGTGAGCTACACTGGACCTGATTGCTAAGTGAAAAGAAGAACCTCAAAGGAAACAGTAGAAGCATAACTGCCAGTGTTGGTTCCATGGTCCAAAACAACAACAATACGATAGCAGATATGTGTTGCCAAAATACATATGCTTTTTTGTTCAAGTGAAGGCCAGTAAGGAAAACATGTCATCTCTGGAAAGGAATGATCCAATGACCTATGACATCAATTAGGAAACGTATATATGCTTATTAGCACATACAGTGCGGAATCAGATCATTCAATGTCCTCTTCTCCGAAGAAACACTTCTTAAAACACTGCTCATGTTCTGCCGAAACCCGGGATCTAACCAGGGACATTTAGATCTTCAGTCTAACGCTCTCCCAACTGAGCTATTTCGGCTCAAATTTCAGCTCTATGCTGCAAATTTCGGAAAAAACTTTGCACAAACCAATATGGTGCTGTGGCTCTGTGATAGAGCATCTGACTGAATTGGCAACAGTGCAGAATTAGGGATTACAATGCCAGTGAGCTAAACTGGACCTGATTGCTAGGTGAAAAGAAGAGCCTCAAAGGAAACAGTAGAAGCATAACTGCCAGTGTTGGTTCCATGGTCCAAAACAACAACAATACGATAGCAGATATTTGTTGCCAAAATACATATGCTTTTTTGTTCAAGTGTAGGCCAGTAAGGAAAACATGTCATCTCTGGAAAGGAATGACCCAATGACCTATGACATCAATTAGGAAACCTATATATGCTTATTACCACATATAGTGCGGAATCAGATCATTCAATGTCCTCTTCTCCGAGGAAACACTTCTTAAAACACTGCTCATGTTCTGCCGAAACCCGGGATCGAACCAGGGACATTTAGATCTTCAGTCTAACGCTCTCCCAACTGAGCTATTTCGGCTCAAATTTCAGCTCTATGCTGCAAATTTCGGAAAAAACTTTGCACAAACCAATATGGTGCTGTTGCTCTGTGATAGAGCATCTGACTGAATTGGCAACAGTGCAGAATTAGGGATTACAATGCCAGTGAGCTACACTGGACCTGATTGCTAGGTGAAAAGAAGAACCTCAAAGGAAACAGTAGAAGCATAACTGCCAGTGTTGGTTCCATGGTCCAAAACAACAACAATACGATAGCAGATATTTGTTGCCAAAATACATATGCTTTTTTGTTCAAGTGTAGGCCAGTAAGGAAAACATGTCATCTCTGGAAAGGAATGACCCAATGACCTATGACATCAATTAGGAAACGTATATATGCTTATTACCACATACAGTGCGGAATCAGATCATACAATGTCCTCTTCTCCAAGGAAACACTTCTTAAAACACTGCTCATGTCCTGCCGAAACCAGGGATCGAACCAGGGACCTTTAGATCTTCAGTCTAACGCTCTCCCAACTGAGCTATTTCGGCTCAAATTTCAGCTCTATGCTGCAAATTTCGGAAAAAACTTTGCACAAACCAATATGGTGCTGTTGCTCTGTGATAGAGCATCTGACTGAATTGGCAACAGTGCAGAATTAGGGATTACAATGCCAGTGAGCTACACTGGACCTGATTGCTAGGTGAAAAGAAGAACCTCAAAGGAAACAGTAGAAGCATAACTGCCAGTGTTGGTTCCATGGTCCAAAACAACAACAATACGATAGCAGATATTTGTTGCCAAAATACATATGCTTTTTTGTTCAAGTGTAGGCCAGTAAGGAAAACATGTCATCTCTGGAAAGGAATGACCCAATGACCTATGACATCAATTAGGAAACGTATATATGCTTATTACCACATACAATGCGAAATCAGATCATACAATGTCCTCTTCTCCAAGGAAACACTTCTTAAAACACTGCTCATGTCCTGCCGAAACCAGGGATCGAACCAGGAACCTTTAGATCTTCAGTCTAACGCTCTCCCAACTGAGCTATTTCGGCTCAAATTTCAGCTCTATGCTGCAAATTTCGGAAAAAACTTTGCACAAACCAGTATGGTGCTGTTGCTCTGTGATAGAGCATCTGATTGAATTGGCAACAGTGCAAAATTAGGGATTACAATGCCAGTGAGCTACACTGGACCTGATTGCTAGGTGAAAAGAAGAACCTCAAAGGAAACAGTAGAAGCATAACTGCCAGTGTTGGTTCCATGGTCCAAAACAACAAGAATACAATAGCAGATATTTGTTGCCAAAATACATATGCTTTTTTGTTCAAGTGAAGGCCAGTAAGGAAAACATGTCATCTCTGGAAAGGAATGACCCAATGACCTATGACATCAATTAGGAAACCTATATATGCTTATTACCACATACAGTGTGGAATCAGATCATTCAATGTCCTCTTCTCCGAGGAAACACTTCTTAAAACACTGCTCATGTTCTGCCGAAACCCGGGATCGAACCAGGGACATTTAGATCTTCAGTCTAACGCTCTCCCAACTGAGCTATTTCGGCTCAAATTTCAGCTCTATGCTGCAAATTTCGGAAAAAACTTTGCACAAACCAATATGGTGCTGTTGCTCTGTGATAGAGCATCTGACTGAATTGGCAACAGTGCAGAATTAGGGATTACAATGCCAGTGAGCTACACTGGACCTGATTGCTAGGTGAAAAGAAGAACCTCAAAGGAAACAGTAGAAGCATAACTGCCAGTGTTGGTTCCATGGTCCAAAACAACAACAATACGATAGCAGATATTTGTTGCCAAAATACATATGCTTTTTTGTTCAAGTGTAGGCCAGTAAGGAAAACATGTCATCTCTGGAAAGGAATGACCCAATGACCTATGACATCAATTAGGAAAAGTATATATGCTTATTACCACATACAGTGCGGAATCAGATCATACAATGTGCTCTTCTCCAAGGAAACACTTCTTAAAACACTGCTCATGTCCTGCCGAAACCAGGGATCGAACCAGGGACCTTTAGATCTTCAGTCTAACGCTCTCCCAACTGAGCTATTTCGGCTAAAATTCCAGCTCTATGCTGCAAATTTCGGAAAAAACTTTGCACAAACCAGTATGGTGCTGTTGCTCTGTGATAGAGCATCTGATTGAATTGGCAACAGTGCAAAATTAGGGATTACAATGCCAGTGAGCTACACTGGACCTGATTGCTAGGTGAAAAGAAGAACCTCAAAGGAAACAGTAGAAGCATAACTGCCAGTGTTGGTTCCATGGTCCAAAACAACAACAATACAATAGCAGATATTTGTTGCCAAAATACATATGCTTTTTTGTTCAAGTGAAGGCCAGTAAGGAAAACATGTCATCTCTGGAAAGGAATGATCCAATGACCTATGACATCAATTAGGAAACCTATATATGCTTATTACCACATACAGTGTGGAATCAGATCATTCAATGTCCTCTTCTCCGAGGAAACACTTCTTAAAACACTGCTCATGTTCTGCCGAAACCCGGGATCGAACCAGGGACATTTAGATCTTCAGTCTAACGCTCTCCCAACTGAGCTATTTCGGCTCAAATTTCAGCTCTATGCTGCAAATTTCGGAAAAAACTTTGCACAAACCAATATGGTGCTGTTGCTCTGTGATAGAGCATCTGACTGAATTGGCAACAGTGCAAAATTAGGGATTAAAATGCCAGTGAGCTACACTGGACCTGATTGCTAGGTGAAAAGAAGAACCTCAAAGGAAACAGTAGAAGCATAACTGCCAGTGTTGGTTCCATGGTCCAAAACAACAACAATACAATAGCAGATATTTGTTAACAAAATACATATGCTTTTTTGTTCAAGTGAAGGCCAGTAAGGAAAACATGTCATCTCTGGAAAGGAATGACCCAATGACCTATGACATCAATTAGGAAACGTATATATGCTTATTAGCACATACAGTGCGGAATCAGATCATTCAATGTCCTCTTCTCCGAAGAAACACTTCTTAAAACACTGCTCATGTTCTGCCGAAACCCGGGATCGAACCAGGGACATTTAGATCTTCAGTCTAACGCTCTCCCAACTGAGCTATTTCGGCTCAAATTTCAGCTCTATGCTGCAAATTTCGGAAAAAACTTTGCACAAACCAATATGGTGCTGTGGCTCTGTGATAGAGCATCTGACTGAATTGGCAACAGTGCAGAATTAGGGATTACAATGCCAGTGAGCTAAACTGGACCTGATTGCTAGGTGAAAAGAAGAGCCTCAAAGGAAACAGTAGAAGCATAACTGCCAGTGTTGGTTCCATGGTCCAAAACAACAACAATACGATAGCAGATATTTGTTGCCAAAATACATATGCTTTTTTGTTCAAGTGTAGGCCAGTAAGGAAAACATGTCATCTCTGGAAAGGAATGACCCAATGACCTATGACATCAATTAGGAAACCTATATATGCTTATTACCACATATAGTGCAGAATCAGATCATTCAATGTCCTCTTCTCCGAGGAAACACTTCTTAAAACACTGCTCATGTTCTGCCGAAACCCGGGATCGAACCAGGGACATTTAGATCTTCAGTCTAACGCTCTCCCAACTGAGCTATTTCGGCTCAAATTTCAGCTCTATGCTGCAAATTTCGGAAAAAACTTTGCACAAACCAATATGGTGCTGTTGCTCTGTGATAGAGCATCTGACTGAATTGGCAACAGTGCAGAATTAGGGATTACAATGCCAGTGAGCTACACTGGACCTGATTGCTAGGTGAAAAGAAGAACCTCAAAGGAAACAGTAGAAGCATAACTGCCAGTGTTGGTTCCATGGTCCAAAACAACAACAATACGATAGCAGATATTTGTTGCCAAAATACATATGCTTTTTTGTTCAAGTGTAGGCCAGTAAGGAAAACATGTCATCTCTGGAAAGGAATGACCCAATGACCTATGACATCAATTAGGAAACGTATATATGCTTATTACCACATACAGTGCGGAATCAGATCATACAATGTCCTCTTCTCCAAGGAAACACTTCTTAAAACACTGCTCATGTCCTGCCGAAACCAGGGATCGAACCAGGGACCTTTAGATCTTCAGTCTAACGCTCTCCCAACTGAGCTATTTCGGCTCAAATTTCAGCTCTATGCTGCAAATTTCGGAAAAAACTTTGCACAAACCAATATGGTGCTGTTGCTCTGTGATAGAGCATCTGACTGAATTGGCAACAGTGCAGAATTAGGGATTACAATGCCAGTGAGCTACACTGGACCTGATTGCTAGGTGAAAAGAAGAACCTCAAAGGAAACAGTAGAAGCATAACTGCCAGTGTTGGTTCCATGGTCCAAAACAACAACAATACGATAGCAGATATTTGTTGCCAACATACATGTGCTTTTTTGTTCAAGTGAAGGCCAGTAAGGAAAACATGTCATCTCTGGAAAGGAATGACCTATGACATCAATTAGGAATCCTATATATGCTTATTACCACATAAAGTGCGGAATCAGATCATACAATGTCCTCTTCTCCAAGGAAACACTTCTTAAAACACTGCTCATGTTCTGCCGAAACCAGGGATCGAACCAGGGACCTTTAGATCTTCAGTCTAACGCTCTCCCAACTGAGCTATTTCGGCTCGAATTTCAGCTCTATGCTGCAAATTTCGGAAAAAACTTTGCACAAACCAATATGGTGCTGTTTCTCTGTGATAGAGCATCTGACTGAATTGGCAACAGTGCAGAATTAGGGATTACAATGCCAGTGAGCTACACTGGACCTGATTGCTAAGTGAAAAGAAGAACCTCAAAGGAAACAGTAGAAGCATAACTGCCAGTGTTGGTTCCATGGTCCAAAACAACAACAATACGATAGCAGATATGTGTTGCCAAAATACATATGCTTTTTTGTTCAAGTGAAGGCCAGTAAGGAAAACATGTCATCTCTGGAAAGGAATGATCCAATGACCTATGACATCAATTAGGAAACGTATATATGCTTATTAGCACATACAGTGCGGAATCAGATCATTCAATGTCCTCTTCTCCGAAGAAACACTTCTTAAAACACTGCTCATGTTCTGCCGAAACCCGGGATCTAACCAGGGACATTTAGATCTTCAGTCTAACGCTCTCCCAACTGAGCTATTTCGGCTCAAATTTCAGCTCTATGCTGCAAATTTCGGAAAAAACTTTGCACAAACCAATATGGTGCTGTGGCTCTGTGATAGAGCATCTGACTGAATTGGCAACAGTGCAGAATTAGGGATTACAATGCCAGTGAGCTAAACTGGACCTGATTGCTAGGTGAAAAGAAGAGCCTCAAAGGAAACAGTAGAAGCATAACTGCCAGTGTTGGTTCCATGGTCCAAAACAACAACAATACGATAGCAGATATTTGTTGCCAAAATACATATGCTTTTTTGTTCAAGTGTAGGCCAGTAAGGAAAACATGTCATCTCTGGAAAGGAATGACCCAATGACCTATGACATCAATTAGGAAACCTATATATGCTTATTACCACATATAGTGCGGAATCAGATCATTCAATGTCCTCTTCTCCGAGGAAACACTTCTTAAAACACTGCTCATGTTCTGCCGAAACCCGGGATCGAACCAGGGACATTTAGATCTTCAGTCTAACGCTCTCCCAACTGAGCTATTTCGGCTCAAATTTCAGCTCTATGCTGCAAATTTCGGAAAAAACTTTGCACAAACCAATATGGTGCTGTTGCTCTGTGATAGAGCATCTGACTGAATTGGCAACAGTGCAGAATTAGGGATTACAATGCCAGTGAGCTACACTGGACCTGATTGCTAGGTGAAAAGAAGAACCTCAAAGGAAACAGTAGAAGCATAACTGCCAGTGTTGGTTCCATGGTCCAAAACAACAACAATACGATAGCAGATATTTGTTGCCAAAATACATATGCTTTTTTGTTCAAGTGTAGGCCAGTAAGGAAAACATGTCATCTCTGGAAAGGAATGACCCAATGACCTATGACATCAATTAGGAAACGTATATATGCTTATTACCACATACAGTGCGGAATCAGATCATACAATGTCCTCTTCTCCAAGGAAACACTTCTTAAAACACTGCTCATGTCCTGCCGAAACCAGGGATCGAACCAGGGACCTTTAGATCTTCAGTCTAACGCTCTCCCAACTGAGCTATTTCGGCTCAAATTTCAGCTCTATGCTGCAAATTTCGGAAAAAACTTTGCACAAACCAATATGGTGCTGTTGCTCTGTGATAGAGCATCTGACTGAATTGGCAACAGTGCAGAATTAGGGATTACAATGCCAGTGAGCTACACTGGACCTGATTGCTAGGTGAAAAGAAGAACCTCAAAGGAAACAGTAGAAGCATAACTGCCAGTGTTGGTTCCATGGTCCAAAACAACAACAATACGATAGCAGATATTTGTTGCCAAAATACATATGCTTTTTTGTTCAAGTGTAGGCCAGTAAGGAAAACATGTCATCTCTGGAAAGGAATGACCCAATGACCTATGACATCAATTAGGAAACGTATATATGCTTATTACCACATACAATGCGAAATCAGATCATACAATGTCCTCTTCTCCAAGGAAACACTTCTTAAAACACTGCTCATGTCCTGCCGAAACCAGGGATCGAACGAGGAACCTTTAGATCTTCAGTCTAACGCTCTCCCAACTGAGCTATTTCGGCTCAAATTTCAGCTCTATGCTGCAAATTTCGGAAAAAACTTTGCACAAACCAGTATGGTGCTGTTGCTCTGTGATAGAGCATCTGATTGAATTGGCAACAGTGCAAAATTAGGGATTACAATGCCAGTGAGCTACACTGGACCTGATTGCTAGGTGAAAAGAAGAACCTCAAAGGAAACAGTAGAAGCATAACTGCCAGTGTTGGTTCCATGGTCCAAAACAACAAGAATACAATAGCAGATATTTGTTGCCAAAATACATATGCTTTTTTGTTCAAGTGAAGGCCAGTAAGGAAAACATGTCATCTCTGGAAAGGAATGACCCAATGACCTATGACATCAATTAGGAAACCTATATATGCTTATTACCACATACAGTGTGGAATCAGATCATTCAATGTCCTCTTCTCAGAGGAAACACTTCTTAAAACACTGCTCATGTTCTGCCGAAACCCGGGATCGAACCAGGGACATTTAGATCTTCAGTCTAACGCTCTCCCAACTGAGCTATTTCGGCTCAAATTTCAGCTCTATGCTGCAAATTTCGGAAAAAACTTTGCACAAACCAATATGGTGCTGTTGCTCTGTGATAGAGCATCTGACTGAATTGGCAACAGTGCAGAATTAGGGATTACAATGCCAGTGAGCTACACTGGACCTGATTGCTAGGTGTAAAGAAGAACCTCAAAGGAAACAGTAGAAGCATAACTGCCAGTGTTGGTTACATGGTCCAAAACAACAACAATACGATAGCAGATATTTGTTGCCAACATACATGTGCTTTTTTGTTCAAGTGAAGGCCAGTAAGGAAAACATGTCATCTCTGGAAAGGAATGACCTATGACATCAATTAGGAATCCTATATATGCTTATTACCACATAAAGTGCGGAATCAGATCATACAATGTCCTCTTCTCCAAGGAAACACTTCTTAAAACACTGCTCATGTTCTGCCGAAACCAGGGATCGAACCAGGGACCTTTAGATCTTCAGTCTAACGCTCTCCCAACTGAGCTATTTCGGCTCGAATTTCAGCTCTATGCTGCAAATTTCGGAAAAAACTTTGCACAAACCAATATGGTGCTGTTTCTCTGTGATAGAGCATCTGACTGAATTGGCAACAGTGCAGAATTAGGGATTACAATGCCAGTGAGCTACACTGGACCTGATTGCTAAGTGAAAAGAAGAACCTCAAAGGAAACAGTAGAAGCATAACTGCCAGTGTTGGTTCCATGGTCCAAAACAACAACAATACGATAGCAGATATGTGTTGCCAAAATACATATGCTTTTTTGTTCAAGTGAAGGCCAGTAAGGAAAACATGTCATCTCTGGAAAGGAATGATCCAATGACCTATGACATCAATTAGGAAACGTATATATGCTTATTAGCACATACAGTGCGGAATCAGATCATTCAATGTCCTCTTCTCCGAAGAAACACTTCTTAAAACACTGCTCATGTTCTGCCGAAACCCGGGATCTAACCAGGGACATTTAGATCTTCAGTCTAACGCTCTCCCAACTGAGCTATTTCGGCTCAAATTTCAGCTCTATGCTGCAAATTTCGGAAAAAACTTTGCACAAACCAATATGGTGCTGTGGCTCTGTGATAGAGCATCTGACTGAATTGGCAACAGTGCAGAATTAGGGATTACAATGCCAGTGAGCTAAACTGGACCTGATTGCTAGGTGAAAAGAAGAGCCTCAAAGGAAACAGTAGAAGCATAACTGCCAGTGTTGGTTCCATGGTCCAAAACAACAACAATACGATAGCAGATATTTGTTGCCAAAATACATATGCTTTTTTGTTCAAGTGTAGGCCAGTAAGGAAAACATGTCATCTCTGGAAAGGAATGACCCAATGACCTATGACATCAATTAGGAAACCTATATATGCTTATTACCACATATAGTGCGGAATCAGATCATTCAATGTCCTCTTCTCCGAGGAAACACTTCTTAAAACACTGCTCATGTTCTGCCGAAACCCGGGATCGAACCAGGGACATTTAGATCTTCAGTCTAACGCTCTCCCAACTGAGCTATTTCGGCTCAAATTTCAGCTCTATGCTGCAAATTTCGGAAAAAACTTTGCACAAACCAATATGGTGCTGTTGCTCTGTGATAGAGCATCTGACTGAATTGGCAACAGTGCAGAATTAGGGATTACAATGCCAGTGAGCTACACTGGACCTGATTGCTAGGTGAAAAGAAGAACCTCAAAGGAAACAGTAGAAGCATAACTGCCAGTGTTGGTTCCATGGTCCAAAACAACAACAATACGATAGCAGATATTTGTTGCCAAAATACATATGCTTTTTTGTTCAAGTGTAGGCCAGTAAGGAAAACATGTCATCTCTGGAAAGGAATGACCCAATGACCTATGACATCAATTAGGAAACGTATATATGCTTATTACCACATACAGTGCGGAATCAGATCATACAATGTCCTCTTCTCCAAGGAAACACTTCTTAAAACACTGCTCATGTCCTGCCGAAACCAGGGATCGAACCAGGGACCTTTAGATCTTCAGTCTAACGCTCTCCCAACTGAGCTATTTCGGCTCAAATTTCAGCTCTATGCTGCAAATTTCGGAAAAAACTTTGCACAAACCAATATGGTGCTGTTGCTCTGTGATAGAGCATCTGACTGAATTGGCAACAGTGCAGAATTAGGGATTACAATGCCAGTGAGCTACACTGGACCTGATTGCTAGGTGAAAAGAAGAACCTCAAAGGAAACAGTAGAAGCATAACTGCCAGTGTTGGTTCCATGGTCCAAAACAACAACAATACGATAGCAGATATTTGTTGCCAAAATACATATGCTTTTTTGTTCAAGTGTAGGCCAGTAAGGAAAACATGTCATCTCTGGAAAGGAATGACCCAATGACCTATGACATCAATTAGGAAACGTATATATGCTTATTACCACATACAATGCGAAATCAGATCATACAATGTCCTCTTCTCCAAGGAAACACTTCTTAAAACACTGCTCATGTCCTGCCGAAACCAGGGATCGAACCAGGAACCTTTAGATCTTCAGTCTAACGCTCTCCCAACTGAGCTATTTCGGCTCAAATTTCAGCTCTATGCTGCAAATTTCGGAAAAAACTTTGCACAAACCAGTATGGTGCTGTTGCTCTGTGATAGAGCATCTGATTGAATTGGCAACAGTGCAAAATTAGGGATTACAATGCCAGTGAGCTACACTGGACCTGATTGCTAGGTGAAAAGAAGAACCTCAAAGGAAACAGTAGAAGCATAACTGCCAGTGTTGGTTCCATGGTCCAAAACAACAAGAATACAATAGCAGATATTTGTTGCCAAAATACATATGCTTTTTTGTTCAAGTGAAGGCCAGTAAGGAAAACATGTCATCTCTGGAAAGGAATGACCCAATGACCTATGACATCAATTAGGAAACCTATATATGCTTATTACCACATACAGTGTGGAATCAGATCATTCAATGTCCTCTTCTCAGAGGAAACACTTCTTAAAACACTGCTCATGTTCTGCCGAAACCCGGGATCGAACCAGGGACATTTAGATCTTCAGTCTAACGCTCTCCCAACTGAGCTATTTCGGCTCAAATTTCAGCTCTATGCTGCAAATTTCGGAAAAAACTTTGCACAAACCAATATGGTGCTGTTGCTCTGTGATAGAGCATCTGACTGAATTGGCAACAGTGCAGAATTAGGGATTACAATGCCAGTGAGCTACACTGGACCTGATTGCTAGGTGAAAAGAAGAACCTCAAAGGAAACAGTAGAAGCATAACTGCCAGTGTTGGTTCCATGGTCCAAAACAACAACAATACGATAGCAGATATTTGTTGCCAAAATACATATGCTTTTTTGTTCAAGTGTAGGCCAGTAAGGAAAACATGTCATCTCTGGAAAGGAATGACCCAATGACCTATGACATCAATTAGGAAAAGTATATATGCTTATTACCACATACAGTGCGGAATCAGATCATACAATGTGCTCTTCTCCAAGGAAACACTTCTTAAAACACTGCTCATGTCCTGCCGAAACCAGGGATCGAACCAGGGACCTTTAGATCTTCAGTCTAACGCTCTCCCAACTGAGCTATTTCGGCTAAAATTCCAGCTCTATGCTGCAAATTTCGGAAAAAACTTTGCACAAACCAGTATGGTGCTGTTGCTCTGTGATAGAGCATCTGATTGAATTGGCAACAGTGCAAAATTAGGGATTACAATGCCAGTGAGCTACACTGGACCTGATTGCTAGGTGAAAAGAAGAACCTCAAAGGAAACAGTAGAAGCATAACTGCCAGTGTTGGTTCCATGGTCCAAAACAACAACAATACAATAGCAGATATTTGTTGCCAAAATACATATGCTTTTTTGTTCAAGTGAAGGCCAGTAAGGAAAACATGTCATCTCTGGAAAGGAATGATCCAATGACCTATGACATCAATTAGGAAACCTATATATGCTTATTACCACATACAGTGTGGAATCAGATCATTCAATGTCCTCTTCTCCGAGGAAACACTTCTTAAAACACTGCTCATGTTCTGCCGAAACCCGGGATCGAACCAGGGACATTTAGATCTTCAGTCTAACGCTCTCCCAACTGAGCTATTTCGGCTCAAATTTCAGCTCTATGCTGCAAATTTCGGAAAAAACTTTGCACAAACCAATATGGTGCTGTTGCTCTGTGATAGAGCATCTGACTGAATTGGCAACAGTGCAAAATTAGGGATTAAAATGCCAGTGAGCTACACTGGACCTGATTGCTAGGTGAAAAGAAGAACCTCAAAGGAAACAGTAGAAGCATAACTGCCAGTGTTGGTTCCATGGTCCAAAACAACAACAATACAATAGCAGATATTTGTTAACAAAATACATATGCTTTTTTGTTCAAGTGAAGGCCAGTAAGGAAAACATGTCATCTCTGGAAAGGAATGACCCAATGACCTATGACATCAATTAGGAAACGTATATATGCTTATTAGCACATACAGTGCGGAATCAGATCATTCAATGTCCTCTTCTCCGAAGAAACACTTCTTAAAACACTGCTCATGTTCTGCCGAAACCCGGGATCGAACCAGGGACATTTAGATCTTCAGTCTAACGCTCTCCCAACTGAGCTATTTCGGCTCAAATTTCAGCTCTATGCTGCAAATTTCGGAAAAAACTTTGCACAAACCAATATGGTGCTGTGGCTCTGTGATAGAGCATCTGACTGAATTGGCAACAGTGCAGAATTAGGGATTACAATGCCAGTGAGCTAAACTGGACCTGATTGCTAGGTGAAAAGAAGAGCCTCAAAGGAAACAGTAGAAGCATAACTGCCAGTGTTGGTTCCATGGTCCAAAACAACAACAATACGATAGCAGATATTTGTTGCCAAAATACATATGCTTTTTTGTTCAAGTGTAGGCCAGTAAGGAAAACATGTCATCTCTGGAAAGGAATGACCCAATGACCTATGACATCAATTAGGAAACCTATATATGCTTATTACCACATATAGTGCAGAATCAGATCATTCAATGTCCTCTTCTCCGAGGAAACACTTCTTAAAACACTGCTCATGTTCTGCCGAAACCCGGGATCGAACCAGGGACATTTAGATCTTCAGTCTAACGCTCTCCCAACTGAGCTATTTCGGCTCAAATTTCAGCTCTATGCTGCAAATTTCGGAAAAAACTTTGCACAAACCAATATGGTGCTGTTGCTCTGTGATAGAGCATCTGACTGAATTGGCAACAGTGCAGAATTAGGGATTACAATGCCAGTGAGCTACACTGGACCTGATTGCTAGGTGAAAAGAAGAACCTCAAAGGAAACAGTAGAAGCATAACTGCCAGTGTTGGTTCCATGGTCCAAAACAACAACAATACGATAGCAGATATTTGTTGCCAAAATACATATGCTTTTTTGTTCAAGTGTAGGCCAGTAAGGAAAACATGTCATCTCTGGAAAGGAATGACCCAATGACCTATGACATCAATTAGGAAACGTATATATGCTTATTACCACATACAGTGCGGAATCAGATCATACAATGTCCTCTTCTCCAAGGAAACACTTCTTAAAACACTGCTCATGTCCTGCCGAAACCAGGGATCGAACCAGGGACCTTTAGATCTTCAGTCTAACGCTCTCCCAACTGAGCTATTTCGGCTCAAATTTCAGCTCTATGCTGCAAATTTCGGAAAAAACTTTGCACAAACCAATATGGTGCTGTTGCTCTGTGATAGAGCATCTGACTGAATTGGCAACAGTGCAGAATTAGGGATTACAATGCCAGTGAGCTACACTGGACCTGATTGCTAGGTGAAAAGAAGAACCTCAAAGGAAACAGTAGAAGCATAACTGCCAGTGTTGGTTCCATGGTCCAAAACAACAACAATACGATAGCAGATATTTGTTGCCAAAATACATATGCTTTTTTGTTCAAGTGTAGGCCAGTAAGGAAAACATGTCATCTCTGGAAAGGAATGACCCAATGACCTATGACATCAATTAGGAAACGTATATATGCTTATTACCACATACAATGCGAAATCAGATCATACAATGTCCTCTTCTCCAAGGAAACACTTCTTAAAACACTGCTCATGTCCTGCCGAAACCAGGGATCGAACGAGGAACCTTTAGATCTTCAGTCTAACGCTCTCCCAACTGAGCTATTTCGGCTCAAATTTCAGCTCTATGCTGCAAATTTCGGAAAAAACTTTGCACAAACCAGTATGGTGCTGTTGCTCTGTGATAGAGCATCTGATTGAATTGGCAACAGTGCAAAATTAGGGATTACAATGCCAGTGAGCTACACTGGACCTGATTGCTAGGTGAAAAGAAGAACCTCAAAGGAAACAGTAGAAGCATAACTGCCAGTGTTGGTTCCATGGTCCAAAACAACAAGAATACAATAGCAGATATTTGTTGCCAAAATACATATGCTTTTTTGTTCAAGTGAAGGCCAGTAAGGAAAACATGTCATCTCTGGAAAGGAATGACCCAATGACCTATGACATCAATTAGGAAACCTATATATGCTTATTACCACATACAGTGTGGAATCAGATCATTCAATGTCCTCTTCTCAGAGGAAACACTTCTTAAAACACTGCTCATGTTCTGCCGAAACCCGGGATCGAACCAGGGACATTTAGATCTTCAGTCTAACGCTCTCCCAACTGAGCTATTTCGGCTCAAATTTCAGCTCTATGCTGCAAATTTCGGAAAAAACTTTGCACAAACCAATATGGTGCTGTTGCTCTGTGATAGAGCATCTGACTGAATTGGCAACAGTGCAGAATTAGGGATTACAATGCCAGTGAGCTACACTGGACCTGATTGCTAGGTGTAAAGAAGAACCTCAAAGGAAACAGTAGAAGCATAACTGCCAGTGTTGGTTACATGGTCCAAAACAACAACAATACGATAGCAGATATTTGTTGCCAACATACATGTGCTTTTTTGTTCAAGTGAAGGCCAGTAAGGAAAACATGTCATCTCTGGAAAGGAATGACCTATGACATCAATTAGGAATCCTATATATGCTTATTACCACATAAAGTGCGGAATCAGATCATACAATGTCCTCTTCTCCAAGGAAACACTTCTTAAAACACTGCTCATGTTCTGCCGAAACCAGGGATCGAACCAGGGACCTTTAGATCTTCAGTCTAACGCTCTCCCAACTGAGCTATTTCGGCTCCAATTTCAGCTCTATGCTGCAAATTTCGGAAAAAACTTTGCACAAACCAATATGGTGCTGTTTCTCTGTGATAGAGCATCTGACTGAATTGGCAACAGTGCAGAATTAGGGATTACAATGCCAGTGAGCTACACTGGACCTGATTGCTAAGTGAAAAGAAGAACCTCAAAGGAAACAGTAGAAGCATAACTGCCAGTGTTGGTTCCATGGTCCAAAACAACAACAATACGATAGCAGATATGTGTTGCCAAAATACATATGCTTTTTTGTTCAAGTGAAGGCCAGTAAGGAAAACATGTCATCTCTGGAAAGGAATGATCCAATGACCTATGACATCAATTAGGAAACGTATATATGCTTATTAGCACATACAGTGCGGAATCAGATCATTCAATGTCCTCTTCTCCGAAGAAACACTTCTTAAAACACTGCTCATGTTCTGCCGAAACCCGGGATCTAACCAGGGACATTTAGATCTTCAGTCTAACGCTCTCCCAACTGAGCTATTTCGGCTCAAATTTCAGCTCTATGCTGCAAATTTCGGAAAAAACTTTGCACAAACCAATATGGTGCTGTGGCTCTGTGATAGAGCATCTGACTGAATTGGCAACAGTGCAGAATTAGGGATTACAATGCCAGTGAGCTAAACTGGACCTGATTGCTAGGTGAAAAGAAGAGCCTCAAAGGAAACAGTAGAAGCATAACTGCCAGTGTTGGTTCCATGGTCCAAAACAACAACAATACGATAGCAGATATTTGTTGCCAAAATACATATGCTTTTTTGTTCAAGTGTAGGCCAGTAAGGAAAACATGTCATCTCTGGAAAGGAATGACCCAATGACCTATGACATCAATTAGGAAACCTATATATGCTTATTACCACATATAGTGCGGAATCAGATCATTCAATGTCCTCTTCTCCGAGGAAACACTTCTTAAAACACTGCTCATGTTCTGCCGAAACCCGGGATCGAACCAGGGACATTTAGATCTTCAGTCTAACGCTCTCCCAACTGAGCTATTTCGGCTCAAATTTCAGCTCTATGCTGCAAATTTCGGAAAAAACTTTGCACAAACCAATATGGTGCTGTTGCTCTGTGATAGAGCATCTGACTGAATTGGCAACAGTGCAGAATTAGGGATTACAATGCCAGTGAGCTACACTGGACCTGATTGCTAGGTGAAAAGAAGAACCTCAAAGGAAACAGTAGAAGCATAACTGCCAGTGTTGGTTCCATGGTCCAAAACAACAACAATACGATAGCAGATATTTGTTGCCAAAATACATATGCTTTTTTGTTCAAGTGTAGGCCAGTAAGGAAAACATGTCATCTCTGGAAAGGAATGACCCAATGACCTATGACATCAATTAGGAAACGTATATATGCTTATTACCACATACAGTGCGGAATCAGATCATACAATGTCCTCTTCTCCAAGGAAACACTTCTTAAAACACTGCTCATGTCCTGCCGAAACCAGGGATCGAACCAGGGACCTTTAGATCTTCAGTCTAACGCTCTCCCAACTGAGCTATTTCGGCTCAAATTTCAGCTCTATGCTGCAAATTTCGGAAAAAACTTTGCACAAACCAATATGGTGCTGTTGCTCTGTGATAGAGCATCTGACTGAATTGGCAACAGTGCAGAATTAGGGATTACAATGCCAGTGAGCTACACTGGACCTGATTGCTAGGTGAAAAGAAGAACCTCAAAGGAAACAGTAGAAGCATAACTGCCAGTGTTGGTTCCATGGTCCAAAACAACAACAATACGATAGCAGATATTTGTTGCCAAAATACATATGCTTTTTTGTTCAAGTGTAGGCCAGTAAGGAAAACATGTCATCTCTGGAAAGGAATGACCCAATGACCTATGACATCAATTAGGAAACGTATATATGCTTATTACCACATACAATGCGAAATCAGATCATACAATGTCCTCTTCTCCAAGGAAACACTTCTTAAAACACTGCTCATGTCCTGCCGAAACCAGGGATCGAACCAGGAACCTTTAGATCTTCAGTCTAACGCTCTCCCAACTGAGCTATTTCGGCTCAAATTTCAGCTCTATGCTGCAAATTTCGGAAAAAACTTTGCACAAACCAGTATGGTGCTGTTGCTCTGTGATAGAGCATCTGATTGAATTGGCAACAGTGCAAAATTAGGGATTACAATGCCAGTGAGCTACACTGGACCTGATTGCTAGGTGAAAAGAAGAACCTCAAAGGAAACAGTAGAAGCATAACTGCCAGTGTTGGTTCCATGGTCCAAAACAACAAGAATACAATAGCAGATATTTGTTGCCAAAATACATATGCTTTTTTGTTCAAGTGAAGGCCAGTAAGGAAAACATGTCATCTCTGGAAAGGAATGACCCAATGACCTATGACATCAATTAGGAAACCTATATATGCTTATTACCACATACAGTGTGGAATCAGATCATTCAATGTCCTCTTCTCAGAGGAAACACTTCTTAAAACACTGCTCATGTTCTGCCGAAACCCGGGATCGAACCAGGGACATTTAGATCTTCAGTCTAACGCTCTCCCAACTGAGCTATTTCGGCTCAAATTTCAGCTCTATGCTGCAAATTTCGGAAAAAACTTTGCACAAACCAATATGGTGCTGTTGCTCTGTGATAGAGCATCTGACTGAATTGGCAACAGTGCAGAATTAGGGATTACAATGCCAGTGAGCTACACTGGACCTGATTGCTAGGTGTAAAGAAGAACCTCAAAGGAAACAGTAGAAGCATAACTGCCAGTGTTGGTTACATGGTCCAAAACAACAACAATACGATAGCAGATATTTGTTGCCAACATACATGTGCTTTTTTGTTCAAGTGAAGGCCAGTAAGGAAAACATGTCATCTCTGGAAAGGAATGACCTATGACATCAATTAGGAATCCTATATATGCTTATTACCACATAAAGTGCGGAATCAGATCATACAATGTCCTCTTCTCCAAGGAAACACTTCTTAAAACACTGCTCATGTTCTGCCGAAACCAGGGATCGAACCAGGGACCTTTAGATCTTCAGTCTAACGCTCTCCCAACTGAGCTATTTCGGCTCGAATTTCAGCTCTATGCTGCAAATTTCGGAAAAAACTTTGCACAAACCAATATGGTGCTGTTTCTCTGTGATAGAGCATCTGACTGAATTGGCAACAGTGCAGAATTAGGGATTACAATGCCAGTGAGCTACACTGGACCTGATTGCTAAGTGAAAAGAAGAACCTCAAAGGAAACAGTAGAAGCATAACTGCCAGTGTTGGTTCCATGGTCCAAAACAACAACAATACGATAGCAGATATGTGTTGCCAAAATACATATGCTTTTTTGTTCAAGTGAAGGCCAGTAAGGAAAACATGTCATCTCTGGAAAGGAATGATCCAATGACCTATGACATCAATTAGGAAACGTATATATGCTTATTAGCACATACAGTGCGGAATCAGATCATTCAATGTCCTCTTCTCCGAAGAAACACTTCTTAAAACACTGCTCATGTTCTGCCGAAACCCGGGATCTAACCAGGGACATTTAGATCTTCAGTCTAACGCTCTCCCAACTGAGCTATTTCGGCTCAAATTTCAGCTCTATGCTGCAAATTTCGGAAAAAACTTTGCACAAACCAATATGGTGCTGTGGCTCTGTGATAGAGCATCTGACTGAATTGGCAACAGTGCAGAATTAGGGATTACAATGCCAGTGAGCTAAACTGGACCTGATTGCTAGGTGAAAAGAAGAGCCTCAAAGGAAACAGTAGAAGCATAACTGCCAGTGTTGGTTCCATGGTCCAAAACAACAACAATACGATAGCAGATATTTGTTGCCAAAATACATATGCTTTTTTGTTCAAGTGTAGGCCAGTAAGGAAAACATGTCATCTCTGGAAAGGAATGACCCAATGACCTATGACATCAATTAGGAAACCTATATATGCTTATTACCACATATAGTGCGGAATCAGATCATTCAATGTCCTCTTCTCCGAGGAAACACTTCTTAAAACACTGCTCATGTTCTGCCGAAACCCGGGATCGAACCAGGGACATTTAGATCTTCAGTCTAACGCTCTCCCAGCTGAGCTATTTCGGCTCAAATTTCAGCTCTATGCTGCAAATTTCGGAAAAAACTTTGCACAAACCAATATGGTGCTGTTGCTCTGTGATAGAGCATCTGACTGAATTGGCAACAGTGCAGAATTAGGGATTACAATGCCAGTGAGCTACACTGGACCTGATTGCTAGGTGAAAAGAAGAACCTCAAAGGAAACAGTAGAAGCATAACTGCCAGTGTTGGTTCCATGGTCCAAAACAACAACAATACGATAGCAGATATTTGTTGCCAAAATACATATGCTTTTTTGTTCAAGTGTAGGCCAGTAAGGAAAACATGTCATCTCTGGAAAGGAATGACCCAATGACCTATGACATCAATTAGGAAACGTATATATGCTTATTACCACATACAGTGCGGAATCAGATCATACAATGTCCTCTTCTCCAAGGAAACACTTCTTAAAACACTGCTCATGTCCTGCCGAAACCAGGGATCGAACCAGGGACCTTTAGATCTTCAGTCTAACGCTCTCCCAACTGAGCTATTTCGGCTCAAATTTCAGCTCTATGCTGCAAATTTCGGAAAAAACTTTGCACAAACCAATATGGTGCTGTTGCTCTGTGATAGAGCATCTGACTGAATTGGCAACAGTGCAGAATTAGGGATTACAATGCCAGTGAGCTACACTGGACCTGATTGCTAGGTGAAAAGAAGAACCTCAAAGGAAACAGTAGAAGCATAACTGCCAGTGTTGGTTCCATGGTCCAAAACAACAACAATACGATAGCAGATATTTGTTGCCAAAATACATATGCTTTTTTGTTCAAGTGTAGGCCAGTAAGGAAAACATGTCATCTCTGGAAAGGAATGACCCAATGACCTATGACATCAATTAGGAAACGTATATATGCTTATTACCACATACAATGCGAAATCAGATCATACAATGTCCTCTTCTCCAAGGAAACACTTCTTAAAACACTGCTCATGTCCTGCCGAAACCAGGGATCGAACCAGGAACCTTTAGATCTTCAGTCTAACGCTCTCCCAACTGAGCTATTTCGGCTCAAATTTCAGCTCTATGCTGCAAATTTCGGAAAAAACTTTGCACAAACCAGTATGGTGCTGTTGCTCTGTGATAGAGCATCTGATTGAATTGGCAACAGTGCAAAATTAGGGATTACAATGCCAGTGAGCTACACTGGACCTGATTGCTAGGTGAAAAGAAGAACCTCAAAGGAAACAGTAGAAGCATAACTGCCAGTGTTGGTTCCATGGTCCAAAACAACAAGAATACAATAGCAGATATTTGTTGCCAAAATACATATGCTTTTTTGTTCAAGTGAAGGCCAGTAAGGAAAACATGTCATCTCTGGAAAGGAATGACCCAATGACCTATGACATCAATTAGGAAACCTATATATGCTTATTACCAAATACAGTGCGGAATCAGATCATACAATGTCCTCTTCTCCAAGGAAACACTTCTTAAAACACTGCTCATGTCCTGCCGAAACCAGGGATCGAACCAGGGACCTTTAGATCTTCAGTCTAACGCTCTCCCAACTGAGCTATTTCGGCTCAAATTTCAGCTCTATGCTGCAAATTTCGGAAAAAACTTTGCACAAACCAGTATGGTGCTGTTGCTCTGTGATAGAGCATCTGATTGAATTGGCAACAGTGCAAAATTAGGGATTACAATGCCAGTGAGCTACACTGGACCTGATTGCTAGGTGAAAAGAAGAACCTCAAAGGAAACAGTAGAAGCATAACTGCCAGTGTTGGTTACATGGTCCAAAACAACAACAATACGATAGCAGATATTTGTTGCCAACATACATGTGCTTTTTTGTTCAAGTGAAGGCCAGTAAGGAAAACATGTCATCTCTGGAAAGGAATGACCTATGACATCAATTAGGAATCCTATATATGCTTATTACCACATAAAGTGCGGAATCAGATCATACAATGTCCTCTTCTCCAAGGAAACACTTCTTAAAACACTGCTCATGTTCTGCCGAAACCAGGGATCGAACCAGGGACCTTTAGATCTTCAGTCTAACGCTCTCCCAACTGAGCTATTTCGGCTCAAATTTCTCTTGTATGCTGCAAATTTCGGAAAAAACTTTGCACAAACCAATATGGTGCTGTTGCTCTGTGATAGAGCATCTGACTGAATTGGCAACAGTGCAGAATTAGGGATTACAATGCCAGTGAGCTACACTGGACCTGATTGCTAGGTGAAAAGAAGAACCTCAAAGGAAACAGTAGAAGCATAACTGCCAGTGTTGGTTCCATGGTCCAAAACAACAACAATACGATAGCAGATATGTGTTGCCAAAATACATATGCTTTTTTGTTCAAGTGAAGGCCAGTAAGGAAAACATGTCATCTCTGGAAAGGAATGATCCAATGACCTATGACATCAATTAGGAAACGTATATATGCTTATTAGCACATACAGTGCGGAATCAGATCATTCAATGTCCTCTTCTCCGAAGAAACACTTCTTAAAACACTGCTCATGTTCTGCCGAAACCTGGGATCTAACCAGGGATATTTAGATCTTCAGTCTAACGCTCTCCCAACTGAGCTATTTCGGCTCAAATTTCAGCTCTATGCTGCAAATTTCGGAAAAAACTTTGCACAAACCAATATGGTGCTGTTGCTCTGTGATAGAGCATCTGACTGAATTGGCAACAGTGCAGAATTAGGGATTACAATGCCAGTGAGCTAGACTGGACCTGATTGCTAGGTGAAAAGAAGAACCTCAAAGGAAAGAGTAGAAGCATAACTGCCAGTGTTGGTTACATGGTCCAAAACAACAACAATACGATAGCAGATATTTGTTGCCAACATACATGTGCTTTTTTGTTCAAGTGAAGGCCAGTAAGGAAAACATGTCATCTCTGGAAAGGAATGACCTATGACATCAATTAGGAATCCTATATATGCTTATTACCACATAAAGTGCAGAATCAGATCATATAAATGTCCTCTTCTCCGAGGAAACACTTCTTAAAACACTGCTCATGTTCTGCCGAAACCCGGGATCGAACCAGGGACATTTAGATCTTCAGTCTAACGCTCTCCCAACTGAGCTATTTCGGCTCAAATTTCAGCTCTATGCTGCAAATTTCGGAAAAAACTTTGCACAAACCAATATGGTGCTGTTGCTCTGTGATAGAGCATCTGACTGAATTGGCAACAGTGCAGAATTAGGGATTACAATGCCAGTGAGCTACACTGGACCTGATTGCTAGGTGAAAAGAAGAGCCTCAAAGGAAACAGTAGAAGCATAACTGCCAGTGTTGGTTCCATGGTCCAAAACAACAACAATACGATAGCAGATATTTGTTGCCAAAATACATATGCTTTTTTGTTCAAGTGTAGGCCAGTAAGGAAAACATGTCATCTCTGGAAAGGAATGACCCAATGACCTATGACATCAATTAGGAAACGTATATATGCTTATTACCACATACAGTGCGGAATCAGATCATACAATGTCCTCTTCTCCAATAGGCCTTTCACACCAAAATGAACCAAGAGTCAGTTCCAGGCTGGTGTTGGGGTCAGTTCAAAACTGGTTACAGCCTTATCCCAGTTATGAACCGGTTGGTTTCACATCGACCGGAGACAGCCAAGAGAGCAACGTCATGACGTCACTGTAAACGTGTGTGTACGTCACCCGACGCCGCTGCTCTTGTGGCTAACGCTAAAGCTACCGCTAGCTTTAAGCACAACAACAGCGGCGAATACGTCTTATTTTTACACTTGTTGGCTCTCGCTTTGCTTTCTTAAGCAAACAGGACCCATACAGCGTATTCTCGCCGGTCAATTTGATCGCTACGTTCGGTAATTATGTTATGTTTACGTCTCGTAGTAGCGGTGTTTTTAAATATGGCGGGCATGAGGTTTGAGTTGCTCTGGTTGGTCAGGATAATCCCTCCCCCAACCGTTCGCGCAAGCAGTTCTTATCAAACCCTGCTCAATCCTGGGGTATGAGTTCCCCCGGTTTTTACGGCCCGGAGCAGGCTCTCTGGCGGTGTGAAACCAAAACACTGGCTCTAACTCCGAACAAGCCCAGAACTAGCTCCGATTTTGCGGCGGTGTGAAAGGCCTACAAGGAAACACTTCTTAAAACACTGCTCATGTCCTGCCGAAACCAGGGATCGAACCAGGGACCTTTAGATCTTCAGTCTAACGCTCTCCCAACTGAGCTATTTCGGCTCAAATTTCAGCTCTATGCTGCAAATTTCGGAAAAAACTTTGCACAAACCAGTATGGTGCTGTTGCTCTGTGATAGAGCATCTGATTGAATTGGCAACAGTGCAAAATTAGGGATTACAATGCCAGTGAGCTACACTGGACCTGATTGCTAGGTGAAAAGAAGAACCTCAAAGGAAACAGTAGAAGCATAACTGCCAGTGTTGGTTACATGGTCCAAAACAACAACAATACGATAGCAGATATTTGTTGCCAACATACATGTGCTTTTTTGTTCAAGTGAAGGCCAGTAAGGAAAACATGTCATCTCTGGAAAGGAATGACCTATGACATCAATTAGGAATCCTATATATGCTTATTACCACATAAAGTGCGGAATCAGATCATACAATGTCCTCTTCTCCAAGGAAACACTTCTTAAAACACTGCTCATGTTCTGCCGAAACCAGGGATCGAACCAGGGACCTTTAGATCTTCAGTCTAACGCTCTCCCAACTGAGCTATTTCGGCTCAAATTTCTCTTGTATGCTGCAAATTTCGGAAAAAACTTTGCACAAACCAATATGGTGCTGTTGCTCTGTGATAGAGCATCTGACTGAATTGGCAACAGTGCAGAATTAGGGATTACAATGCCAGTGAGCTACACTGGACCTGATTGCTAGGTGAAAAGAAGAACCTCAAAGGAAACAGTAGAAGCATAACTGCCAGTGTTGGTTCCATGGTCCAAAACAACAACAATACGATAGCAGATATGTGTTGCCAAAATACATATGCTTTTTTGTTCAAGTGAAGGCCAGTAAGGAAAACATGTCATCTCTGGAAAGGAATGATCCAATGACCTATGACATCAATAATGAAACGTATATATGCTTATTAGCACATACAGTGCGGAATCAGATCATTCAATGTCCTCTTCTCCGAAGAAACACTTCTTAAAACACTGCTCATGTTCTGCCGAAACCTGGGATATAACCAGGGAAATTTAGATCTTCAGTCTAACGCTCTCCCAACTGAGCTATTTCGGCTCAAATTTCAGCTCTATGCTGCAAATTTCGGAAAAAACTTTGCACAAACCAGTATGGTGCTGTTGCTCTGTGATAGAGCATCTGACTGAAATAGTAACAGTGCAGAATTAGGGATTACAATGCCAGTGTGCTACACTGGACCTGATTGCTAGGTGAAAAGAAGAACCTCAAAGGAAAGAGTAGAAGCATAACTGCCAGTGTTGGTTACATGGTCCAAAACAACAACAATACGATAGCAGATATTTGTTGCCAACATACATGTGCTTTTTTGTTCAAGTGAAGGCCAGTAAGGAAAACATGTCATCTCTGGAAAGGAATGACCTATGACATCAATTAGGAAACCTATATATGCTTATTAACACATACAGTGCAGAATCAGATCATTCAATGTCCTCTTCTCCGAGGAAACACTTCTTAAAACACTGCTCATGTTCTGCCGAAACCCGGGATCGAACCAGGGACATATATGGCGCTTTTCCACCGCATGGTATCAGCTCGACTCGACTCGACTCAACTCGCATTTTTGGCTTTTCCACCGCAATTTCATGGTACCTGGTACCACGTAGCGGCTGCTTTTTTGGTATCGCCTCGCTCTAGGTTCCAAGCGAGCTGAGCCGATGCTAAAAGGTGACGTCGGCAGACGGCCGGCCACTGATTGGCCAGAGACTATTGTCTGGCCAATCAGTGACCAGAGACTACCGGCTTCATTCTGTTGTTTATTCTCCCCAACTCTCCGGGACTTTTGAGTGTATTTACGCCGCGTGCAGCCTTCTCTGGCTCTCTTTCATTTGATTTGCATCACAGATCTGAATTTATTTTCCATATATTCGCTAAGCTCACCCAGTGTTGGTTGTTGGGGAAGTTACTTATCATACGAGAGGAGACATGTAGGGCAGCTAGCAGCTAGGCTAATAGTAGCCAGCTGGGACAGACATGATAGCGAGCGATTACATTACAAGCCTCGGACTGAACTGATTACCTCAATAAAATATTCAGGCTGAGACACGGCTTGCATTTGAAAACACGTATCCTGAAACAAGCACTAAACAGTCAACTTTATCATGCCCGTGCTTACGTGCATAGGGATGTACGTGACGCATCCCTACAGCTGACTGTGTGGCAGTCACACATCGGGACAACAACCATCCCTTTTAATGGCCCGTAGCAATATTCTTCTACTTCTTTTAGCAAACAGATACAAGGGGGGTATTTCTTAAACATTTTTCATCCGTGTTCTTGGCGGTTGGTTCAGTTAATAGTGCAACACTGCTCGCAATTTCTGCTCTGCTACTTTGTTCCGGAGTAGGCTTCCAGCCCCTTACGACGACCCCGCCCACGTTCAGCAGGTACTATTTGCGGTGGAAAACGACCCGTGCTGCTACCAAACCAAGTTGAGTCGAGTCGAGTTGAGTCGAGTCGAGCTACATTTGCGGTGGAAAAGCGCCATTAGATCTTCAGTCTAACGCTCTCCCAACTGAGCTATTTCGGCTCAAATTTCAGCTCTATGCTGCAAATTTCGGAAAAAACTTTGCACAAACCAGTATGGTGCTGTTGCTCTGTAATAGAGCATCTGACTGAATTGGCAACAGTGCAGAATTAGGGATTACAATGCCAGTGAGCTACACTGGACCTGATTGCTAGGTGAAAAGAAGAACCTCAAAGGAAACAGTAGAAGCATAACTGCCAGTGTTGGTTCCATGGTCCAAAACAACAACAATACGATAGCAGATATGTGTTGCCAAAATACATATGCTTTTTTGTTCAAGTGAAGGCCAGTAAGGAAAACATGTCATCTCTGGAAAGGAATGACCCAATGACCTATGACATCAATTAGGAAACGTATATATGCTTATTAGCACATACAGTGCGGAATCAGATCATTCATTGTCCTCTTCTCCGAAGAAACACTTCTTAAAACACTGCTCATGTTCTGCCGAAACCCGGGATCGAACCAGTGACATTTAGATCTTCAGTCTAACGCTCTCCCAACTGAGCTATTTCGGCTCAAATTTCAGCTCTATGCTGCAAATTTCGGAAACAACTTTGCACAAACCAATATGGTGCTGTTGCTCTGTGATAGAGCATCTGACTGAATTGGCAACAGTGCAGAATTAGGGATTACAATGCCAGTGAGCTACACTGGACCTGATTGCTAGGTGAAAAGAAGAACCTCAAAGGAAACAGTAGAAGCATAACTGCCAGTGTTGGTTCCATGGTCCAAAACAACAACAATACGATAGCAGATATGTGTTGCCAAAATACATATGCTTTTTTGTTCAAGTGAAGGCCAGTAAGGAAAACATGTCATCTCTGGAAAGGAATGACCCAATGACCTATGACATCAATTAGGAAACCTATATATGCTTATTACCACATATAGTGCGGAATCAGATCATTCAATGTCCTCTTCTCCGAGGAAACACTTCTTAAAACACAGCTCATGTTCTGCCGAAACCCGGGATCGAACCAGGGACATTTAGATCTTCAGTCTAACGCTCTCCCAACTGAGCTATTTCGGCTCAAATTTCAGCTCTATGCTGCAAATTTCGGAAACAACTTTGCACAAACCAATATGGTGCTGTTGCTCTGTGATAGAGCATCTGACTGAATTGGCAACAGTGCAGAATTAGGGATTACAATGCCAGTGAGCTACACTGGACCTGATTGCTAGGTGAAAAGAAGAGCCTCAAAGGAAACAGTAGAAGCATAACTGCCAGTGTTGGTTCCATGGTCCAAAACAACAACAATACGATAGCAGATATTTGTTGCCAAAATACATATGCTTTTTTGTTCAAGTGTAGGCCAGTAAGGAAAACATGTCATCTCTGGAAAGGAATGACCCAATGACCTATGACATCAATTAGGAAACCTATATATGCTTATTACCACATATAGTGCGGAATCAGATCATTCAATGTCCTCTTCTCCGAGGAAACACTTCTTAAAACACAGCTCATGTTCTGCCGAAACCCGGGATCGAACCAGGGACATTTAGATCTTCAGTCTAACGCTCTCCCAACTGAGCTATTTCGGCTCAAATTTCAGCTCTATGCTGCAAATTTCGGAAAAAACTTTGCACAAACCAGTATGGTGCTGTTGCTCTGTGATAGAGCATCTGACTGAATTGGCAACAGTGCAGAATTAGGGATTACAATGCCAGTGAGCTACACTGGACCTGATTGCTAGGTGTAAAGAAGAACCTCAAAGGAAACAGTAGAAGCATAACTGCCAGTGTTGGTTCCATGGTCCAAAACAACAACAATACGATAGCAGATATGTGTTGCCAAAATACATATGCTTTTTTGTTCAAGTGAAGGCCAGTAAGGAAAACATGTCATCTCTGGAAAGGAATGATCCAATGACCTATGACATCAATTAGGAAACGTATATATGCTTATTAGCACATACAGTGCGGAATCAGATCATTCAATGTCCTCTTCTCCGAAGAAACACTTCTTAAAACACTGCTCATGTTCTGCCGAAACCCGGGACCGAACCAGGGACATTTAGATCTTCAGTCTAACTCTCTCCCAACTGAGCTATTTCGGCTCAAATTTCAGCTCTATGCTGCAAATTTCGGAAACAACTTTGCACAAACCAATATGGTGCTGTTGCTCTGTGATAGAGCATCTGACTGAATTGGCAACAGTGCAGAATTAGGGATTACAATGCCAGTGAGCTACACTGGACCTGATTGCTAGGTGAAAAGAAGAGCCTCAAAGGAAACAGTAGAAGCATAACTGCCAGTGTTGGTTCCATGGTCCAAAACAACAACAATACGATAGCAGATATTTGTTGCCAAAATACATATGCTTTTTTGTTCAAGTGAAGGCCAGTAAGGAAAACATGTCATCTCTGGAAAGGAATGACCCAATGACCTATGACATCAATTAGGAAACGTATATATGCTTATCAGCACATACAGTGCGGAATCAGATCATTCAATGTCCTCTTCTCCGAAGAAACACTTCTTAAAACACTGCTCATGTTCTGCCGAAACCCGGGATCGAACCAGGGACATTCAGATCTTCAGTCTAACGCTCTCCCAACTGAGCTATTTCGGCTCAAATTTCTGCTCTATGCTGCAAATTTCGGAAACAACTTTGCACAAACCAATATGGTGCTGTTGCTCTGTGATAGAGCATCTGACTGAATTGGCAACAGTGCAGAATTAGGGATTACAATGCCAGTGAGCTACACTGGACCTGATTGCTGGGTGAAAAGAAGAGCCTCAAAGGAAACAGTAGAAGCATAACTGCCAGTGTTGGTTCCATGGTCCAAAACAACAACAATACGATAGCAGATATTTGTTGCCAAAATACATATGCTTTTTTATTCAAGTGTAGGCCAGTAAGGAAAACATGTCATCTCTGGAAAGGAATGACCCAATGACCTATGACATCAATTAGGAAACCTATATATGCTTATTACCACATATAGTGCGGAATCAGATCATTCAATGTCCTCTTCTCCGAGGAAACACTTCTTAAAACACTAATCATGTTCTGCCGAAACCCGGGATCGAACCAGGGACATTTAGATCTTCAGTCTAACGCTCTCCCAACTGAGCTATTTCGGCTCAAATTTCAGCTCTATGCTGCAAATTTCGGAAAAAACTTTGCACAAACCAGTATGGTGCTGTTGCTCTGTGATAGAGCATCTGACTGAATTGGCAACAGTGCAGAATTAGGGATTACAATGCCAGTGAGCTACACTGGACCTGATTGCTAGGTGAAAAGAAGAACCTCAAAGGAAACAGTAGAAGCATAACTGCCAGTGTTGGTTCCATGGTCCAAAACAACAACAATACGATACCAGATATTTGTTGCCAACATACATGTGCTTTTTTGTTCAAGTGAAGGCCAGTAAGGAAAACATGTCATCTCTGGAAAGGAATGACCCAATGACCTATGACATCAATTAGGAAACCTATATATGCTTATTACCACATACAGTGCGGAATCAGATCATTCAATGTCCTCTTCTCCGAGGAAACGCTTCTGCCAAAACCCGGGATCGTACCAGGGACATTTAGATCTCCAGTCTAACGCTCTCCCAACTGAGCTATTTCGGCTCAAATTTCAACTCTATGCTGCAAATTTCGGAAAAAACGTTGCACAAACCAGTATGGTGCTGTTGCTCTGTGATAGAGCATCTGACTGAATTGGCAACAGTGCAGAATTAGGGATTACAATGCAAGTGAGCTACACTGGACCTGATTGCTAGGTGAAAAGAAGAACCTCAAAGGAAACAGTAGAAGCATAACTGCCAGTGTTGGTTCCATGGTCCAAAACAACAACAATACGATAGCAGATATTTGTTGCCAACATACATATGCTTTTTTGTTCAAGTGAAGGCCAGTAAGGAAAACATGTCATCTCTGGAAAGGAATGACCCAATGACCTATGACATCAATTAAGAAACCTATATATGCTTATTAACACATACAGTGTGGAATCAGATCATTCAATGTCCTCTTCTCCGAGGAAACACTTCTTAAAACACTGCTTATATTCTGCCGAAACCCAGGATCGAACAAGGGACATTTAGATCTTCAGTCTAACGCTCTCTCAACTGAGCTATTTCAGCTCAAATTTCTGCTCTATGCCGCAAATTTCGGAAAAAACTTTGCACAAACCAGTATGTTGCTCTGTGATAGAGCATCTGACTGAATTGGCAACAGTGCAGAATTAGGGATTACAATGCCAGTGAGCTACACTGGACTTGATTGCTTGGTGAAAAGAAGAACCTCAGAGGAAACAGTAGAAGCATAACTGCCTGTGTTGGTTCCATGGTCCAAAACAACAACAATACGATAGCAGATATTTGTTGCCAACATACATATTCTTTTTTGTTCGAGTGAAGGCCAGTAAGGGAACATGTCATCTCTGGAAAGGAAGGACAAACATTTTTAAATTATTTATTTATTGGCTAACAATGTCGATGACCAGACCTAAAACCAAGTTTCAGGGAATTACAGAAAATCTAAAACGGTAAAGGTAGATGAGAGAAAAACATATTTAGAAAAACAAATTGAAAAGAGCTTACACATGGTGACTGGTAATGGGATAGTGGTGCATTGTATGTAAAAAAAAATATATGTGTGTGTGTGTGTGTGTGTGTGTGTGTGTGTGTGTGTGTGTGTGTGTGTGTGTGTGTGTGTGTGTGTGTGTGTGTGTGTGTGTGTGTGTGTGTGTGAGCAGGGCTCTCCAGCAGGACATCCAAACAGCTGTCAAAGTTCTGCTCCATATCAGCGGTGACAGGCAGCCTGGCAGTGTGGCGCAGGAGATGTTTTTTATACCCTTGAACACTGTCCTATCTCATTTCTGGAAATATTTGAATCCTGTCTGTTGTAATGTGATTGGTGGACTCAAATAAAGAATTAAAATGTGTGTGTGTGTGTGTGTGTGTGTGTGTGTGTGTGTGTGTGTGTGTGTGTGGAGCGCAACAGTCACGTGGAGAGGAATGCATGGTGTGCTGTATGGTACATTTGGAGCCTATGGAGCCTATTTGGTTTGCATGACTTCAAATAGTGTGACATAGAAATCCCTATTCTTGTTATGTCTAAGTCAACTACACCACAGAGCGGTTTTTCTCCTTTAAATGTATGTTCATACCAAACTGAAGGTGAGCAACCTGGATGCTTCGTATTTGTAGGACAGGTAGATGAAAGCCAGTCTTCCTACTGTGATGGAGGCCCAAAATATACTGTCCAGACAACCAGCTGTCTTATGATGCATGAGCAGAGGGGGGGACACTGCGTACGTGTAGACAAAGCCAGCGTAGGAGCCCTACAGTGCAAGAAACAAAGAGGAAAGTTAGCTAACAAAGATTTTGTGTTTTATTTTTCCTTTCTTACACATTTTTACCAATAGATTTTCAATTGTTTACAAAGAGTTTACAATTTTTCAGTTTCAAATTCAACACTGTTCTCCCAGGCCTGTTTATACAGTAACGATTTTGAAAAAAACGCAAAAGTATTTTTACTTTTGCGGCCTATAATTTACATGATAATGTCTTCTGTTTTCAGGAATTCTACGTGATGAAAAAAGAGGACAGAAAGCTTGTCAATTGCACTGTCACTCTGAATTAAATCCAATTAACAAACTATCAAAACATACACGGCCCCAATAAGTCTACTCGCAACCCTGTGCTATCACCAAAAGCTTCATGAATGTCAATGGCATTCATTTTTGGTTACGTTAAAACGTTTTCATGAGCTTCAGATGTGTTTGAGTTATGACTAGAGTAAAAGTGCAGTTTTTGATCAAATTGTGGAAATAAGCCGATGACGATCGATGCTGTGTGTCACGGCTACGGTTGTCGCTTCATTTGCTTCCTGTAATTTAAACCAATGCCAAATTAGCTGGACTGCAACACTTCTCACCCTCCCACTAGTGTAACATGTTTGTGTTTTTGTGTGTGTGTGTGTGTGTGTGTGTGTGTGTGTGTGTGTGTGTCTATAGATTTAGCAGGAAGTCTCACTATAATTCCATCGTTGATGAAGAGGATGGCCCCACCCAGAGCATGAAGGAGGAAGAAAGTAGCAGGGCGACCCTGAAGTTTGGCAGGGTTACAGCAACCAAACGTACTCCCATGACCTGGATAGACATGTATACTTAGATGGTCTATCATTTCATTTGAATAGAAAAGTCCAAAACACACATATTGTTCATTCTTCATCCTTACCACTGTCCACCGAGGGGCTTGTGCTGGATCCAGAGTCTTTGCCGAGCAGACGTGGACTGTTGCTGGAGCAAGGCAGCACACTCTCATGGTACATCAATGCAATCACTATCATTGGCACAGGGAGCTGCAAGGACACACACAGACAGACAGAGAGACACACACACACACACACACACACACACACACACACACACACACACACACACACACACACACACACACACACACACACACACACACACACACACACACACACACACACACACACACACACACACACACACACACACACACACACACACACACACACACACACACACACAAAGGTTATTGTTGGCCAAGTTAATAGTCAACACTTCCTGTCAGTTGAATTAAATTGTGACCCTCTCTTCAAAAAAGTAGGAACAACACCATTTTAAGGCGAGACACCCCAGGTGAATAGGGATTTTTTTTAAACTTATAGATATCATCATGAAACTTTGCCAGTTGATTACTGACACTAACACAATTATTTTTTGTATTACATGTTTTTCTTTAATATTTTATTAAATATGCAAATATGGCAATATTTAACCAATTATGCGTAAATTTGGGTCATTTTTCGAGAAAAAAATCGAGATGTTGGATAAAGCCAGAGTTAAAATCTCTATTTTATTTTAAGCACATATTAGTTTCTAAAGTTTTTACAGAACAGATTTTGGATACAGCCTTTTTTCATTTAATAAATCAAAAAATACTATGTACATGTCTTATAAATGCATTTTAGGCATGTTTTTAGGAGGAAAATGTATCATAAATCAGACAATTAACAATATATTAACAAATCCTTCTGTAAAAACCTTTGAAATAGTGCTATGAATGATTATAGAAAGTTTGGTTGATGTCAGTGGTCTAGAAGTTGAGATATCTTTCGCACAGTATTGGAAAAAGCTCATTTTGAGAAAACGACCGTTAAAGATAAAAACGTGAATTCTGCTGATAATCACTGATTATAGCTAGAGTAATTTATTGAATTAGGCCCTACACCCCTCAATGCCATATAGGCCTACCACTGCTTAACATATATAAACCATAGCATAGTAACATTTACATCACATGCTAATTTAAACGTGATTCAATCATTATTAGCCACTGTCTGTCAACCTGCTCCGGAGTCGGCACAGACGCTCTCTCTCCCCACCATGTCCCCTCTGATCCTCTGACAGTCTGTGTCTCTCCGACGTGATCGGCGTGATTTACATGTCTTTAACACTTCTCCCCTTCAAATGGCGATCATGTAATGTCCGTAGCCAATTGATTAAGTATTTTTTTTGTGTTGGTTTGGCATATTTTCGGCATTTTTCCCATTTTATTTTGTGATTTTCGAGCTACCGCGGCTAGCATCACGTGATGCCTTTTAGCGAATCACATCGTCAGAAATGTGCATTAGCCAATGAGGTCGCGTTCCTAGCATTGAATCCCTCCTCACACTTTCACGATTGGTTACTGATACAAAGGAAATGACCATATTTGGATCAGATAACGTTGTTCTTGAGATTCAGAGCTCTCCAACAGTACCATGGTTATTATGATTCATACAGCGGTCGCGGTGCTGTATGTTACGTTAGAATGCTCACTTTTGACGAATTTAGGAGCAAAATACAGACGCAAGCAGTCAAAGTTTAGTAAAATAAACACCTAAAACGTATATTTTGGACCATTTATCCATACTAGTATGAAAGAAGAGATGTTATGGAAGCTAAATAGACACAAATCTCAAAATTGACCAGTGCTCAAAAAAACGATGTTTTTGCCTGCCGTGTCTCGCCTTAAATCCCCATCCTGTGCTTGAAACAGATCCAGTTCAAATATTAAAAGGCAATTGAATTTCTTGTAATTTGGCAGCTTATCCTTTTATCTGAGATGCGATATCAAGGCTCATGGCCATCTGAAGACATACTAATAACACTGAAAAAAACAGAATTGAAAATAAGGACACAATACTGAGTGGCTCTAAAGAGCAGCTAATGTTTTTTTGGAAATGTCATTATATCATTTAAATCCATTTGGATCACTTACTGTACAAGTGAAATTGTGAATGGGAAATCTAGCTGTGGGATAACTAATTTGTAGGGGTGTCACGATCACCCAAAATATTGATTTGATTTGTGTTTCGATTTTAAGGGCATGATTCGATTCTCGAATTTGTTTACATTTTTAAAAGAAGGCTGCTAATAGTCTAGGATTATTGTTGTTATGCAATAAGAAAAATGTAATTTCAAAAGATGGTCTCCATGGTGTCATGAGATGATCTCCATAAGGCTATTATTTATTATTTGCAATGGACCACAAAAATGCCTTATTGTCAAATTGAAGTAATTTATTTTCAATATAAATGTAACAATAACCAGTCAATTGGAAACAAAATAAGATAAATCATAAAAGGTACCTGTCATCCTGCTACAACAGAGCGGATACAAATCATAAACTCGGTATAAACTCCTGAAGCTGCTTGATAACCAGCTGATGGTTTAAATAGGACAGGTTGTTGGGACACTGCTCTAGTATTCGGCCATCACACTGGCGCGGACCTTCGTTTTAACTCTGAACAAACAGCTTTTACGCGGCAGGGTGTTTAATACGACGGCACAACACCGGACGAGTGTAGCACAACGCACATGCAAGTGGAAACTACGTTCGGACCAGTAGGCCTATGTTACACGTGCATAGCAGAGCCTTCAAACTTTGGTCAACTCACCGGGTTGCAAAATATTTCCACACCTGAAGCTCAGGGGACTTTTCAGCGGGTGCCATGGTATATTTTGGCTGCAGCTGCAGGTATGTAGGACGGGAACAGGCAGCGACTGGCTAATTTTTTTTTCTTTTTTGCACGTCTGCCGAACGTGACTCTGGGGGCGGGGCAAATCAACGATTCCACCTTTCACTTCGATTGTCGAGATTTTTACGTCATTTGGATCAGTTTTCAACTTACAATCGTGAGATCGTGACACCCCTACTCATTTGTATAATTATGAGCGATTTCTTTTGTGTGCAAATGTTTTATACTGCAAAGCCTCACCAGAAAAAGTAAGATTGGAAACAATAACATTTATCTGACTGTATTGCTGTATACGATTTGATAAAACATATGAAAGACTGATATTTAAAACAACTACTTAAATGTTTGGCCTGTTTTAGGCCATATCTTGGTCGACCACATCCTTATTGAAATACTTCCAAAAACTAGCCTATTGAATTTGCCAACTTAGACTTGGTACAGACATCCATGTCCATAACAGGATCAATTGTTATCACTTTGGTGATCCTTTAACTTTTTATCAAGCGCCACCATCAGATTGAAATTTTCATTTGTCCAAAAGTTTTGGTTTATATCAGCTGCCACTTTTTGTCAGAAATTCTGCAACAGTGGATAAGCACAACATCCCATGCCTTGTAGGCTACTTAGCGATGCATTTCTAAAATGGATTGTTTGTCTGACCTATTGCAATCCCTGTCCCCTATTCCCTAAGTAAATCAGGCTATGATACATTATGTAAGTTTTTCTCTTTCCAAACGCATGAAAACAGAGACAAATTATTCCAAAGCATCAGATGCGAGGAAGCATAGTTTCGCACTCTATTAGTAAGGCAGCAAACTTTATTTCTACAACTAAAATTGGTTTTAAATCTGGCTGATACAGTCACTGTCATTAACCCATTTGAAAACAAGATACGTTTAAGTCAATATTAAACATATCACTAGCATGCGTTGTATACATTTCTATTTCACCAATCATATAACACTTTAATGCTAATATTACATGACATTAATATTGACATGAACTCACATTGATAAGAGCCATGATCCAGAAAGCGTACGAGACCCTGGTGATGACTTCCCCCTCTGTGTGCAGAGGATACTGGGACGTGTTGTGAAGTGCCGCTCCGTGTGCGCCCATGCTGCTGCGGAGGTGCTGGAGGTCTGAAGAAGACGATGAGTTGGAGGTCCAGTTGGTACCCAGGACACAGTTGTCATCTGCAAGGAAAGGATCAGCTACCAGGGGACTAACCAGTGCTCCCAGGCCTATGAAGAAATGCAAGGTCTGGGGCGAAACATGGACAAAAAATCCCCTTAAGTCAACTTTATTTGAAAGAAGTTGGACAGACTGAACAGAATTTAAAGGAAGGACAGGACATGAAACCAAAGGGTTGAGAAACATAGCAAATGGAGATGCTTCCACACAGGTGCACTGAAATGATAAGATTAAGCAAATACTATCCAATCAGGCTCTGTGCCATGTATGAAAATTCGCAACATGCCAATGTTGATTCTGATTTAGTATCAGGATCAAGAGGAAAATATCTAAGTGACTTTCAAAGAGGGTTGCTTCCTGCAGCAGCTTCAGTCACACATACTTTTCAACTGGCTCGTGTTTCCATAGGAGCAATGACTCAAGTGACATTTACATTTAGATCTATGGGAAAGACTTCAGTGAACAGGGTCAGACATTGCATATAGTACATGTATAAACGACACCAGTATTGCGCTCTCCACCACCATAATCAAAACACCAAATGAGGGAATATCCTTTGGAATAATGGTCTTGGAGAATCAATACTGAGATGCACTGAAGTTGTTCTGGCGCTACAAGGTGGCACAACACCTTACCAAGACACTGTCGATTTCTTCTTCAATTTGACGTGGCCAAAATAAGTTTGATATGGCTATCAATTTATCAACCTATGATCTGTTTCCACAGTATTTTCCCCTTAGCATACAGTATACGCACAAATACACACACAAGTTCACAACTTTTTCCTGACCTGCAGGAAGATGGCGGAGTCTTTCTGGTACAGCTTCACCAGCTGCAGGTTGGCAATGGTGTCAATAACGCCCATGGATAGGCCAGCAAGCGCCATGACGACAGACAACGGTACCACTTGGTGACATAGAGGTATGATGGCAAACACAAGCGAGATGATGAGAGTGCAGGAGAGGAGGGCTGACAGGGAGGGAATGAGTCTGGAGAAAACACAGAAAAAGATAAGACCCAAAGGTTTTTCAATTTACTCCAGGTTGTTAAAGGTCACCTTTTGTCAAAATCAGTGAATATCTCCCCATTTTCCACTACAAAAAAAGACAGTCCAGGCATTATACATGGGCATGTTGCTAGCTACGGTGTGTCCGTTTTGTTGACATACCCTTTGTTTACATACCAGTTTAAAGAGCCTAGGTTGTGTATTAACACCAGATTTTTTTTCAGTGCGGAAACAGTACGGATAGGTACTGTATCGTGAGGATATATTCACTGATTTTGATAAAAAGGGATTTTGAGAAAAAGGTTTCTCCAGAATCACTGACTCCACGTTGGTACCACTTTACAATAAGGGTACATTAATTAAATGTGAATTAATGCTTAGTTAATGCTATTAATGGCTAGTTAATGCTTATTAAGCATTGAGTAACTGTTATGATTATTTAAAATATTGATGTATTTATTTGACAGGGACATTTAACATTTCTGTAAATATGCCAGATTTAGCCAAAAGGTTAGTTTCCATCTGCAGTCCTTGGCCAGATGTAACAATAGGCTCCATAAAAAGCAAATAACAGGAAGAGTTAAAAAAAGAACATATAAAAGCAACAGATAAAACATTAATTAACGGTTAGTTAATGCTTGGTTGGGCATTTACTATGCTAAGTTAACTAATGATTAGATAAGCATTTCAGTTGCTTATCAAGCATTAACTTAGCATTTTGAAAGGCTAGTTATTGATGAATAACTGTTAAGTGTGCATTAAATAAGCATTTACTAACATTTGATTAATGTACCCTTATTGTTAAGTGTTACCCCCACTTTAAATGACTTACATTGATTCACTTTACTAAGAATTGTAAATGATCAGAGTGTTCAACGTATTGGACTGTTGGTTAGGCCAGGCTAGATTTAATAGGACATTTCCAGCTTCTTGTTGTTCTGTAGTAAAGTCACCTTGATGGGCTGCAGCACCACTTACTTGTATTTACCCAGTAGGTTTTATCAATGCCCTCCAGTAGCAAAACACCTCCACATTATACGTTATATATATTCTCAGTATTTCCTGCCAACTTTCCAATATCTGTATAACCTTGACCCAGATTAATATTAGTTTATTGTGGGGACATTCTGCCCTTTATATCACGAAAATGATGTAAACACTAGTGTCAAAGAAACCCTTTTAAAGCAGCATCGTTGTGTAAAGCTTTGCAAAGTTCGAGGTATTAAATCAACAGCACATGACTGAGGTGCGCACTCCAATCAGCAAGCCTCCTGGGCAAATGACTTAATAACTAACTGTGAGCTAGACAGAGAGATATCTGTGTGTCAACAGATGCTCAGCTACCACAATATCCATGTTGGAGAAATATGTACATGTAGGTGGTTAAGAGATAGGGGATTGTTTAAGTAACAGGATAGCAATGTTGTTCAATCCACCCACATGCCTTGTTCCAGACGGAAATATCTCAAATACTATGACAAAGATTTACTTTTGTATATACATGTGTTTATGGTCTCCAGAGGTGGTCCCAGCCATATCAGGTATCACATCTTTAGTCTAGCAAGTGCCACCATGATCCACCAACCAGTTATCCAGTGAAATACTTACATCAATTTCTAATTTGAAATAAAAGATTAAATGTTGGATTCTGTTATTATTTTTCAACTGCAATGACACAATTTCCCTTAGAGGAAGAATTCAATTAAGTATCTATTTAGCGCCACCATTAGGTTGAAATTTAAGTTATCAGTAAATACATTTAGAATGGATTGCCATGAAATCTGACCAACAGAAGCAATGACTTTTCCATCAGTCTCAGGAGTTTGTTAATGTTAGCTAATGCTAATGAACATTGTATAAACATTATACCAGCTTAGCATGATAGCTAGGGGCGTTTCTAGGTGTTAACAAGGTCTGGGGTTAAACTGGTGCTGAGGTTAGAGTGTGTGCACACTGCACACAGCCTGCGGAAAAACAAATTGGGGTTGGGCCCTGCATCAATTACGATGGTATGACTACTACAAACATTGCATAATAATTCATTTATACATTTTCTTTTAAGTAAGGTTACGACATTTGCTCTGGACAAATTTGAAAAAGTACACTTAGACTGTAAAATCCAGTCCCACCCACACACATACATACAGTATGCACATTTATACACACACACACACACACACACACACACACACACACACACACACACACACACACATGCACAAAGACACAGTGGCAAAGGTTGGGGATAGTAGGAATCTGAAATATTACCATTTCATGAAGTTACATTTTTTTCATTCGTGATGAAAATTTAAGGCTAGACCAAAACTATTCCTTGTTTAATCGCTGGATGTCAACATTGTCACAATGAGCCTGTTAGCATGCTGACATTAGCATTTCAATCACAGAACAGCCACTATCAGTTGATAATAGCCTTTCTAGTGCAATTATTCTATCTGACAGAGTTGTAGTTGTGATAATAAGTTGATTAAGTATAGCACCTTGCACAGACATACAATTCACAAACTGCAATGAAGATAGATAGATAGATAGATAGATAGATAGAAGGATAGAAGAATAGAAGGATAGATAGATAGATAGAAAGATAGAAGGATAGAAAGATAGATAGAAGGATAGATAGATAGATAGATAGATAGATAGATAGATAGATAGATAGATAGATAGATAGATAGATAGATAGATAGATAGATAGATAGATAGATAGATAGATAGATAGATAGATAGATAGATAGATAGATAGATAGATAGATAGATAGATAGATAGATAGATAGATAGATAGATAGATACAGTGGAGGAAATAAGTATCTGATCCCTCACCGATTTTGTAAATTTGCCCACTTGCAAAGAAATGAGCGGTCTATCATTTTCAAGTTTATTTTAACAGTGATAGACAGAATATCAAAAAGAAAATCCAGAAAATCACATTAAAAATATATATAAATTATTTTGCATTTCATTGAGTGAAATAAGTATTTGATCCCCTACCAACCATAAAGAATTCTGGCTCCCACAGATTAGCCTCTTGCTTTAAAAAAGTATTCCTAATCTCAACTAGTTTCCTGTATAAAACACACCTGTCTCAAGTTGTTACCTGTATAAAAGACACCTGTCCACAGAGTCAATAAATCAAACTCCAACATCTCCATCATGGGCAAGACCAAAGAGCTGTCTAAGGACATCAGGGACAAGATTGTAGACCTGCACAAGGCCGGAACAGACTACAAGACCATTGGCGAGAAGCTGGGTGAGAAGGAGACAACTGTTGGTGCGATTTTTCGAAAATGAAAGAAACACAAAATGACCATCAATCTCCCTCGGTCTGGGGCTACATGCAGGATCTCACCTTGTGGGGTGTCAATGATCATGAGAAAGGTGAGGGATCAGCCCAGATCTACACAGGAGGAGCCTGTTTATGATCCCATAGCAGCTGGGACCACAGTCACCAAGAAAACCATTGGTAACACACTATGCCGTAATGGATTGAAATCCTGTAGTGCCCGTAAGGTCCCCCTGCTCAAGAAGGGACATGTACAGAACCGTCTGAAGTTTGCCAATGAACACCTGAACGACTCAGAGAATGTTTGGGAGAAGGTGATGTGGTCAGATTAGAACAAAATCAAGTTCTTTGGTATCATAGTGACTCGCCATGCTTGGAGAAAGAGGAATTCTGACTATGACCCCAAGAACACCATCCCCACAGTCAAGCATGGAGGTTGAAGCATTATGCTTTGGGGGTGTTTCTCTGCTAAGGGGACAGGTGGACTTCACTGCATCAAAGGAAATATGGATGGGGCCATGTACCATGAAATACTAGGTGATAACCTCTTTCTCTCAGCCACGTCTGTAAAAATGGGTCATGGATGGGTCTTCCAGCACGTCAATGACCCTAAAAATACAGCAAAGGCAACAAGGGAGTGGCTCAAGAAGAAGCACATTAAGGTCAGGGAGTGGCCTAGCCAGTCTCCGGACCTTAATCCAATAGATCTGTGGAGGGAACTGAAGCTCAAGTGACAGCCTCGAAACCTTAAAGATTAGGAGAGGATCTGCAAAGAGGAGTGGTCCAAATATCCTCCTGAGCTGTGTGCAAACCTGGGGCCGGTTGCACCAACTGGTCTTAACTAAGCCTGGTCGTAACTGCTAAGTAGGGCGTAGTTAAGACCAGGCTTAAGAATGGACCTAACGCCGGTTGCACCAACGGGACTTATGCCTGGTCTTAACTACGCCCGGTCTTAGCCATGCGCGGCCATGTGAATGTTCCATGGAATGCGCATATCACTGCGTTTCTAGGATACCTCATGACGACATGCTATTTTGTTGAGACTGGACAACCAAAATGATGGAGGAAATGAGAAGAAAAGGAAATTTTACTTATTCAGAAATAAGACAACTGATAGAAATAGGCCTACATCGAGAACAAGACCCACTGACTGCAAGCAGTCCAACGTAAATAGGCTACTAGTGAAAAAAAGGCAGCTTGGCTTGTGATTAGGTCTACGGACAGCGTTAAAATAAATATTAAATATAGCACTATAACCTTTCTACTCGGCCCAGGCACGCAGCATGTCTTCCCGTGACCGGGACAAGATTTTACGTTTATAATGCCCCCCGCTTCCCATGCACAGAAAGACGAGAGCCTTCAGTAAAGCGCTGAGGTGCGCACTAATGCGCATTACCAAGATGTTCTCATTAGAAATTCAATCAAAACGTAGGATTGACTAAATTAATAATAAAAGGGTTAGTATTGGAAAACAGAGTTTGTGGCCAGTGACGTTGTTTTAACAAAAGCCAAGACATAACTGGTTTATGCGCGCACGCAGCACATTGTTTTGTAGGGAGTTTTTTCTTGTGCCTATGACTCTCAGCAGCGCTCTCTCTCTGACAAAAAATGACCAAAAGTTAGAGGAAAGCCCGTTTGTAGGAGAAGATTGGGTGCACACTTCTACATAGGCTATTTTACAGTAGCCTAGTATTTTTTTTCTATTGTTTTTGTTTTTATAATGGATCGTTGCGCACACTCCTGTGATGGAGGAGGCTCGTCATTTTTGTGAAGGCTACATAAACGTTTTGTTAACATAGAGGTCTACCCTTTGTCATACGGACAAAGCATGGGAATAGAAAACAGTAAACAGTAAAAGCAGTGTCGATCATAGTCTACAGCGACAGTCGAGAATTACGATCAGCTTTTTCATTCTCCTCTGCGCACACTGTTCTCTCTTCCAGCGCACACACGCTTGATCCAAGCGCAACGCCACCGTTTATGCCCGAAAAAAGCTAGGTGGACACAGGCTCTTTATTGAAAATTAACAAAAAATCACATTGAGACAACTTAAAGTTGGTAAAGCAGGATATACAGGTGCCTGCCTGCGTGCTGCCTGACAGCCATCGCCATATGCAATTACTGCCACAGCGCATCAAGTTACTTCTGTGTCGGAGCATTATGCCAACAGCTGAGTCTTTTAACAAGGGATCCATGCAGAGCTGCAGGTGAAGGGATCGCCTCTCCCGATTAACCAGTTAACTTGATGCGCAATGGCAATAATTAAAAAGGAAGAGCAGGTAGGCAGACACCTGTATAGAGAGAGAGAGAGAGAGAGAGAGAGAGAGAGAGAGAGTATACGTGCGGCACACAATTTATTTCCGCGAGCATTACTCATATTCTCTCATACCTTGGCTTTTGTTGACACACAACTGGATGGATTTGATGTTTTTGGAATAGAAACGGCTTAGAATTTTGACTTTACGCCTGCCCCTGACCAGGCGTAGGATTTACGCCTAGTCTTAGTGAAAAGAACGCTAAGCCCAGTTGGTGCAACCGGCGTAACGGTTAGGTCGGACTTAGAACGCCAAGTTACGACCAGGCGCAGTTAAGACCAGGCTTACGCCCAGTTGGTGCAACTCTGGGCTGGGTTATTAAACGCCATGTCTCCGTTTTCTTTTTGTTAGTTACCACATTTGATTGCTTGGCCGTGAGTGTCTCTTTGTGGTTGCTGTATAATTCTATTACTTTTCGTATCTCAAGATCGGTGAAGTTCCCTTTTCTCTTCCTGTTTTCCTCCATCATTTTCGGATGTCAAGTAGGCTAAAATAATAGCGTTTTCGGCACGAGGTATCCTAGCAACGCGGTGATGTGCGCATTCCATGGAACATTCACATGGCCGCGCATGGCTAAGACCGGGCGTAGTTAAGACCAGGCGTAAGTCCCGTTGGTGCAACCGGCGTTAAGTCCATTCTTAAGCCTGGTCTTAACTACGCCCTACTTAGCAGTTACGACCAGGCTTAGTTAAGACCAGTTGGTGCAACCGGCCCTCATCAACTACAAGACACGTCTGACCTCTGTACTTGCCAACAAGGGTTTCTCCACCAAGTACTAAGCAATGTTTTGATAGGGAATCAAATACTTATTTATTTCACTCAATGAAATGCAAAATAATGTATATCTTTTTTTAGGTGATTTTCTGGATTTTCTTTTTGATATTCTGTCTATCACTGTTAAAGTAAACCTAGCATTACAATTATAGACCGTTCATTTCATTGTAAGTGGGCAAACTTACAAGATCAGTGAGAGATCAAATACTTATTTCCTCCACGATAGATAGATAGATAGATAGATAGATAGATAGATAGATAGATAGATAGATAGATAGATAGATAGATAGATAGATAGATAGATAGATAGATAGATAGATAGATAGATAGATAGATAGCAGACTGAAAGTTACCCATTTATATTAAAACTGGTGAGTGACAAAAGGGGTATATTTGCAATCCCAAGCTATATTATGTATCGTGCATCAAAAGCACCTGTCGCCACACATTTCCATATACACTCACATTCACTCATCAGTTTGCGGTTCCGTTTGCTCAATGTGTGAGGTAAGGCACAGACCTGAGAAAAGCCTCTGTCATTTGAATGTTGCAGATTTGCCAGTCAAATTTAGAATACTGTCTAACTGTTGAATGTGAAAGTCCCAATTAAATACTTAAAATACCTACATTTAGCCAATCCAGGGCTACAGCCATGATTTAGAAAACATGTTTCTAGACTCGTTGTATTACTTATTTTATTATTTTATATACAAAATTAAAGTTCCCTTTCTTAATTTAAGTGTTCAATTGGATTTTCTTTATATTGTGTCTACCTATGGTATTGTCTTATTGTTGTTACATGACTGTTTGTAAACTGCCAGGTATTTGATCCCCAAAATAGAGAATGACCACAAAAACTAATCATGGGGCCAGTTTCACAGACATGGATTAGGCCTAGTCCTGGACTAAATGGAATTTTGAATGGGGGATGTCCATTGAAAGTACAATTTAGTCCAGAACTAGGCTTAATCCATGTCTGCGAAACCGGCCCATGATGTTTTACAGTAGTAGCCTATCTTTTTTTTTTCACAATTCAAAAATGAACAAGAATATGTATTATACTGTTATATTATTATCCTATAGGCATATTTAAGAACGTTTGATTCATTGCTCGCTAACCATCAACACTCACGTTTTCTTGAGCAGTCCTCCCAGGCTGCTGCCCACCAACAGGGCAAACTGCTGGGAGAAGAAGACCCATGTGATCTGCTGCAGGGTGGACGTGGTCTGACACCGCAGGTCCAGGATGGTGGGCCCCAGGAAGGCGATGCACAGCCCGAAGCTGAAGAACACGCTCCAGTAGGTGAAAGTCTGCTGCCAGCGGCGCTTAAACAGCGACCAGATCCGCTCGTCCAACCGCGGCGGCATCTCGGTCGAAAAGATGAGACAGTCCTGAGCGCTTTGGATTTTTTTTCTATTTATTTTTTTAACTTTATCTAACCAGACAGGTCATTAGAACAAATCCTTAATGCGGTGGGGGGCACAACAGTTGCATGCTACTCCTGTATAATGAACAAGAACTCTATGCAGACTGAATTATACTTCCACCAGTGCCAACGGATAAAGTAAACAAAAGCTTCACGAGATCCTCATGTCGTTCATTTTGCCCAGTTGAGTCGGACGTCACGCTGATTGGCTGGGGTTCCAAGGACCCGCCCACTTTTCGGACTGGCTTCAGATCAGTTTTTCACTAGCGCATTCCAGAGGGTATTAGGACTCGAATAATATTTCAGAAAAAGCCAGTGATGGAACAAAAATAAAAGAAGAGTAAAAAGCTAAAGGAACATATACATATTTTAGATTTAGTTTTTAAAACTGCCTATTATATTGTATGTGATTTAATAACAGCATATGTGTTGACTTTGGATGGAAAAGACACACAATGGGATAGCATCACTTTCCATGTAAATAGACTTTATTATCGTTGTATTTATTATTATTTGTGTGTGTTTTTTTGGGAGTTCCTGGCAGATTTTCCCCTGTTTTAAATTGACCAAATGGTAAATCAGATTAAGCTGAGTTTGCACTGAAAAATAGTTATGCATGTATTGCGAGGACAGTGCTATCCAGATGCATAGAAAACTGGCAAACGTTATGTCAAAAGTAATGCAAAATAATTAAGGTGAAGCAGTCATTGGCAATGAGATTCCAAGTTTTAAAGCTCCATTTACCAATGCTCATACAAATATAGCCTGTATAATAATGCATATAATAAAAAAGCTGATAGGCTAAAATCTTACACATAAAGACATACATTATATCAGTGATTCTTGAGAAGTGGGACAAAACAGGGTGCAATGTTGAAATACAAACCCTATGTTTCGGCAAACTAAATTACATGTATGTATCCAACATATACTAAACTACTGAGCTAAGCTTTGACACAACCTACCCAGGTTTTTTTTTTTTACCGTCATTGGCCTATCACCACTGTCAGATGTCAACTCAGTCAGATTTCCTGTCTGACGGTGTTGACATATTTAACGTTTCTTAAACATAACAAATGGAATTTTTCTAGTAGCCATTTGGTTAGGTGATAGTATGAACTACTTCAGGGAAATAAAATTATAAAAACATTTCAAATAACTTCTTCAGAAAGGGTAAGTCGGTGTTGACATATCATGGTTGTGACACAGGACTTTCAAGATTCGGAATGTAAAATATTCTATAACTACAACACTTATCAGAGCCTGTCTGACTCCAATGTACTCTGCAGAGGTAGAATTTGACAAGAGGTCCTTCAAAGTGACAGCTGCCTCTTATTTCGCCTGATTTTATTACATTTCACATAATAAAATGTCTGACGGTGTTGACTTACAGTAAAGTGGTCCCACCACTTAGAATCCTTATAAAACATGAATGTGTTGTAGAAAAACTGTTTGTATTGATATGAGAGATTATTTACTGTTGCTTTTGATGAAAAAAGCTCTTTTTAATCATTAAAGTATATTTTTAATAGGTTTTATTGCATATGAAAGATTGAAACCTTCTCTGAGGACACACTGTTTTGGACGTTGTGAGAAGATAACAAGTGTCATATATTTGACATAATAATGATAAAATTCAATTTAAGGGATAATTGTGATCCAGACATTCTTTTCTTAATCCCTAATAACATCTACAATTTTAAATATTTTTAGTTTTAAACATAACAGCAGTTACATATGGAAGACGGCCTGTTGTCCCGGTTCTCAAGAATCACTGATATATAACAATATATGGTATGGAAAGTCACCGCAAAAAACATTTAAAAAAGGTCAGTGAGTTCAAGAATTTCAATAGTTTATTTATTCATTAACTAATCGATTATTCAATCAATTTCATGCCTTGTTGGCAGTCACAGTACATTCAAATTTTATACCAGTGTAGACAAATCACACAAAATATCACATCTCATACAAAAATCTAGACATATCTTTTTATAAAACATTTAGACATCATTTTAATTTTTTTTTGTTTCCTCATTTTCATTTTAAATACATTTCCCTATTTTTTTAATGGCGTAAAACTCACTGAGAAAAATGAAACATCTGTTAAAATACATATACTGTATATATATATTTATTTATTTTCATTACGGTATTTAAAATAGCTTCATTTACCACAACTATAACACACAGTAATACTTTTGCCAAGAAGAGAAGGTATAGGGGGGAGGCTGGAAGTGTTGAAAGTGTAAGTTCCATAACATCATAACAGTTCCTCATAACATCCCTCTGAAGTGGCAGAAGGTTTGCCCTCGTTTCCTTCACCTTTGCTTGCACTAACCGACTGATGAACAAAGGGTTGGATGGTCTATAGGTCACAACATAAATATTCAGTAACACTTTACAATGAAGGGTACATTAATTAACTGTTAGTTAACGCTGAGACAGTCCTTCATAAACATTAACAAAGCATTAAATAACCATGAATAACTGCTTACTAAATGCTTTAACAAGCGCTAACTAAGCATTAACAAACCGCTATGCTGTTAAGAATAAACTAAGCATCAGTTAACCAAGCATAAACTAATCAATACGCATGAACAGTTAGTTTATGCTTAATAAACATTAACTCATTTACCAACCGTTACTACCATTTACTTAACATTAACTAACAGTTCATTAATGTACCCTTGTTACCAAATGTTCCATCAGCTTCGCTTTTAGAGGTAGAAAATCTGTCAACCATTTTCACTAGCACTGGCCTTTAACTCCCCCTTACCTGCACAAATAGCTGGAGTGCTTTTTGCGGTCCAGGGCTTAGCTTATGAGCAAAATTGCTTTTGAGGGTCGAACTAACAACTCTCTGGTTACTGGATCTCTACCTCTGTCTTTCCTGAACCGTTTCAACGCATTTCTCATTTGCTCTTACTTGTAACCTTTTCAATGATGTGATTCCATTCTTCTACAAGTGCTAAATTGAAAGGCAAATGAATGTTGGTGAAATCTTTTTATGCAACTCCTTATCTATATCTTATATATACAGTGTTAGTGACTGGAAGAATGATGGCAGTAGGAAGCACACTATTGAATTTCACACAACATATAGTGTCTCTTACATATTGCCCAGTTAATTTTAACCTTGATCACACACAACCCCTTGTCATTGGTGTACCTGATCATTTCTTAGTGTTTTCTGATGGATCTATAGGAGCACTGGACAAAGAGGCAACAGATGGAGAGGGAGTCGGGGCAGATGATGGGAGGGGAGAGTGTCGTTTAGCTCTAAGCTCCCCCATCACGTGTGTGTCTGCAGACCATTTACATTTTTCTAGGGCATAAACTTAAAGGCCTACTTCACCAGTGGGAATATGAAGGTGTATTGAACTCTGAGATCCTATGTAGTATACATGTGCAAACATTTTAGAAATCGGTTCATCCTAGCCTGAGAAAAGGCAGAAAGAGTGTTTTATGGTCTCACTGTCTAACCATACATTTTGCACAGTTGTGACATCACAACTGTCCAAAATGTAGGGTTAGACAGACACTCTTCCTGCCTTTTCTCAGGCTAGGATATACCGATTTCTAAAATGTTTGCACATTTATACTACATAGGATCTCAGAGTTCAATACACCTTCATATTCCCAATGGTGAAGTAGGCCTTTAAGCAAATTAGGAAAAACACATTTTTGTTATACTGTATGCACTTTGAGATCAATAGTAGAGATCAGAGCTGTGCAAAATACAAGGGAGAGTGGGGTACCCTACTGAGAGAAATTTGCTACTTGAAAGTAGTTCATAGGACATACTTTCCCGGTTCACTTGTCTAGGGTTAAGGGGTTTTGGTAAGATGTGGCGTTCATATTTTGGAATCATGTAAGGTAAGACAGAAAGGGAAGGAAGCAGGCTTCAGAGGACACTTCTGGTTTGTGCAAATAGGAGACTATAAGAAAAACATTTTCATAGCGAGTTATTTACACACACACAAAGCAAACACATTAGGTGCACTAGATCAAATATAGATTCTTCACAAGCCAAAAATATCATGCACATTTTACTAAGGCAACTTCATAAACTGCAGTAGATGTCAGCTGTTAACACTGAGTTGAATCACAGGGGGCACTGTAGCAAGGCAAGTCTGTTGAAGTAGAAACCATTGTACAATGGAGTTTGATATTTATATTGGAGCCATAGTTTTATGGTAGCTTATGTAGATGTACATGTAAATGTAGAGGTACTGTGAATGAACAGCAGTGCAGCAACTGTTGCTATTTCAGTGTCCGGACTGCTCGTGTAGGCTATCTACAACGTAAAGACTTTCAGGACTCTTTGAGAGGGATGTTTTCATATCATCACATATATATGTTTTTTTAATTGCGCCAGAATATCCAGGTATCAAGTCCATCATCAGCACCGCACATTATTAGCACATTAAACTGCACATTATTAGCATTCTCTATGGTACAATACGAGGTTGCAACCTTTAGTTTTGTTTGTTTTACAAGGCCGGCAGCCTTGTGATAACATTTGACTGTTTATTTAGCTTGCTAGATCATTTATAGGTCAGCAAAAGACACAACTCGATTAAATACTTTGTAAAGATACACACCCTGAGTTTGTTAATAGCAAGTTCCTCTTAGCATCAAACCATCTTTTCTTACTTTCTTTGAGGTTTGAGTAACCTATCAAAACTTATTCTAGTTCGTGATTTTCAATGTTTCTTGAAGACTTACCGACAAATTAATAATAAATAAATGTAACCCCGTCACTGTTGAGCTGGAAGGATTTTTTTGTTTACGATTCGGAAGTGCCACTGGATGTTATAACAAAATCAGAGTGTATATTTAAGCTTCACCTTGTGTGAGCCAAGTCTAAACTTTACTTAGAAAAACATTAAGCCGCTTGTTTCTGTACACCTTCAACTGTATACTGGTTCTATGTGAGGAAGCTACCATACATGGCCAGAGCCCTGGGTATGTTCTGAATGGAAATGATCAAGTTTTTTATATGTTTTCACTAGAAAAGTGCAGTATTGCAGCGCAGTTTTTTATTTTTATTTAGGGGACTATTTTCTCATGGGTTCAAATGGAGGTATGTGTCAGCAGCATAATTATATAATCTCTGGTGTGTGTAGCCAAGTAATGGCTTGGGATAGTGCAAATGTGTGCAAATATGTACTGTATTTGTTATGGAGGCAGAGTGTAGCTAAGCTCAGTCATTTTGGGGCGCAGTACAAGCCCCGTGGTCAGCTGCCTTGGAGATGAGTGAGGGCACATTTGTTTGTGTGCACATACAGGTGTGTGTGCACGTGGGGGAGCAATGCTTTTGAGTGTACTGAGCTGTGTTTAGCCTTTGATTGAGCTGTGATGGTCTGAAAAAAGGCAGCTCCTCCACTGTGTGTCTCTGGTCCTTCTCCCTGACCTCTAGAAAATGCTTTGTCTTCGGTTCTTTCCTCGAGCTGAGAAGAGAAAAAAAAATTTAGATTGATTGAACACTTCATTTGACAATCTTGAAATCCAGCACCTTTTCCAAATGGATGTATGTTTTTATTGATATGTCGGATTTACTGATAATTTTTAATTATTCATTACTGCCTTTTTAACACTGTGGAACTGGTGAAAAAACAGCATTATGTTTCGCCTTGTATGCAAATACAGTTGTGAAATAACAATAATGGAAATCTTGATCTTTTTTAAAGGGATTATTCAGCGTTACCTAGCACCACTTGAGACAGCTTATATTCGTCAGAGAAAGCAGTTACTCATGCTTGCACACTGAAATACCTTTCCTCTGCCATTTGTAACCTTTATTAGTTGGATGCTACTCACTGGCATAGAAAAAAGTGTAAATAAATGTTTGTATAAATAGGTGACAGTAATCTCCATTTAATTAAAATAAAAGCCTTTGAATGTTTTAATTTTTCTTTTCAGGTCCTCTGAGTCACTTCTCTGTGGTATTTCTTATTTGTGTCAGAGTAAACCAAATATGCATAATGGCTTTTTTTTGCGGATCTTGCTTATTATCTTTGAAAACACTTCAGCCTATTGCAAGTTGTGTTCAGCAACACACTGAGCTGGACATTAAATTCTGTTTCATTTAAGACAGTTCAGGAAAACTTATAGTATGTATAAGTCCTATAAATACTATTAAGGTAATATTTTCCTTTGAAAATTGAAATTGTTCACCCTTAGAGTAAAACTACGAAATGGACAATGCCTACACACAGGATGTGCATATTGCGCACCAGATTCTCATTAACCACTAATTGTCACCGTCTAATGCTGTACAAAACATGTTGCATGTAGTCAATTTACAGAACTGCTATAGTTGATCTGTATGTGAAGAAATTAGTTTGAATAACAGTGACTTGACCAAAGTGAAGCCCATGTTTTGAGATTGCGTGGCAGGCGAGCCCCAACCACACCGAGTTCTACCATCATCCAATGCTGTCTATATACTATCTATGGTGGCAGGCAGCTTACCTAAAGGCTGGAACACTGAGCTGCGGTGACCAGGGTCCTTCTGCAGCTGCAGCTCTCTGAGGGAAAAGACTGAAGCCGCTAAAGAGGAAGAGTAGGAAAACAGAAGACACCTATGAAGCACACTCTATATTCTATTCTACTCACACTCTATACAATCATAAGTGTGTTCTGCCTTCAATTTCTAAAGGTTTTTCATACAGGAATGCATTATTGCCACATGCAGTTATACAATAGATGTTATCATAACCCCAAGGTTATAGCTCGACATGCGAGCTTCAAAGACATAACCAGACATGTGATCGTGTTAATTCTTTTATTTTTCAGTTCTTGCTCGTGTGACTACTTTCTTTTTGAATCCTCTGTATTTTTGCAAAGTGTCCTTGGATTTCGTGAAAGGCGCTATATAAAATGAAGCTATTATTATTATTATTATTATTATTATTATTATTATTATTATTATTATTATTATTATTATTATTATTATTATTATTATTATTATAATAATAACCATTTTGTATAGTTTAAAACAAATCTGGAAACCACGTTTTATAGTTGCACAGTAACCTGTAATGTGTACATTACATTTTGCAATTCTACTTTCTTTTTTTTTAATGTTCAAACTTGTTACATTTCACAGGATTCAATGTTTTCATGTCCTTGGCCAAGAGTACATACTGCAATGTAGTGTGTGTGAGACAGTGGTAGCAAACCTTGGGTATAGGCTGTCATAATGCTTCATACTTTGCAGGTTGTGTAACAATATTACCTCATGCAGTACACTAATATTCGGCTTCTAATCCTTAAGGATTGGATGTGTGTTCATCTTTGTGGCAAGCTGGCAAGTCAAGTTACATTGTCACACACTTTGGCAGTAACTTCAGAAATTTCACAATCACAGACCATGCCTCACTTGGAGGTTCGAGAACAACTGACCAACATATTCAGCAGCTCAGCTGAACCATCAAAAAGAAGAGATTCACTATATCTAAAGAAGGTTTACATTCATATCGTAAAACTGACAAGTGTGAGTCTGTATGTGTGTATATATACATATATATATATATATATATATATATATTGCTTTTTGTTGCTCGTCTGTCAATAACAGTGATACTGTCAAATACTTGTTTTAATGTGTGACAACAAAGACTGGCAGTTAAATCAACAGGCAACATGCTAAAAATGCAAAACCTTTAACAAAACATCTAATTATAGCAAATAATTGGCCACGTAGGGTTTGTAAAGATTGTACCTGCTGGCACACTATTTAACAAGACCACTGGTAAACTCAGCAGGTACATTAAGCATAACCAATAGTGTAAATCTAGCAGTGTGTTCTGAACTGTTCAGACCGTTTCTTTACCTTTATCCCGTGCTAGTAATGGACACTTTTCTTGGAATTGTTGTTCAAAATGTGCAAATTGACATATGAACTGTGTGTTTTTTTTTAAATGGCCAAAGCTGAGATTTCAAGGTAGCACATTGACAGTGTCAGTGGCATTTGGCTGTGTCACATTCTAAGTGTGCTCAGAGCTGTTGTTGACCTCAAATACACATACAAGTTAATTTAAGGGTGTGTTCACCACCGTGTGCGTCTGTGTATTTATGTGTGTGTGTGTCTATGTCTTACTGTCTGCCAAATTGTGTATGTTATCCCCCAGGCTCTGGAAATAGGGGTGTCGTAGAGCAGCTTCAGCGGACCATCTGCACCTGGTGTCGTACTGCAATCAGAATACAGAAGCAAAGTGATTCAATTACGACCGCCTCTGAAATCACACTTCAGTTCTGTCTCATGTAAAGGTGCGTGAAGGCTTACTGTGACATACCAGCAATAGAGCAGTCAGTAAGTCAATCCCCTCTGTGTCCAACCTGATGGAAAGCAAAGCAATCACTTCAGTTTGTGTTGTGACTATTCAGGCCATTATTACACGAAGATACTGAAAATAAGAGTAAATAAAGGAGGGGTGAATCTTCTTAAGGTTCCTCCCCCCCCCCCCCCCCCGCCCCCCAAAGGATCCCAAAGTGATCTGTTGTTTTTATCTAAAGCAATATTCACTATAAGAATATCAATGTTAAAGAACAGATCATTTCTCAGTTCTTTTAATTGACACAACTTAATCATCCAAAAGTGTTGAAGTTTGTCTTGAGTTTACCAAAATATAAGATTAACAATAAACCATGTAACATATTCCACAAAGGGAAAGAGAAAACACCACTTCACATACGCATACAAGGTCTGTGTTCTAAGGCCAACTGTGGCAATGTTATTGTATACTACAGACTACACACTACCAAAGTATGAGAAAAACAACCCTCTATGTTTTTCTCCAATTTCACCTTTCTGTTCAAAAACGCCCCCTCATTAATTTAGCATTACTTCCACCTGTGAGGAGTCATACCCCCAGATACCCCTGGAATGTAATTGGTAGTATACAAACCAGCAGTTATATTCAGGGCCAATCAGAACAGACTGGGCTTTTTGGAAGGCGGGGCTTAAAGAGACAGGCGCTATAACTGAGCATTTCAGACAGAGGCTGAAAAGAGGCGATTCAGCAATGGCACAGTGACAAATTAAAAGGGTTTGTTTTTCGGAAACTAGGCTACACCATAAAAACAGTTTCTAGTAGAAACCCAAATTACAATTTTGAACCTAAAATGAGCAGAACATATTACTTTTAAACAAAGAACCCTGCTCTTTAATCATAACATTATCACATATTCTAGCCCCTTGAATTGTTATAATGTAGGGCATGGCAAGGACAAAAAGTTTCCTTGTGCGGTATAATCGTTAATGACCAAATACACATTTCCATCAAGCTCAGCTGTAGCTAATATTTATTGATGATTAGAACATGTCAACATTTTAAACAGCTAAATGAACAAACCAACCATGTTGACTTTGACATTGTCACTTGTGTTGTGTTACCTGGGCACGTGGTTGATGAGGGCTTGAGGTCTGTATTGAGGAAAGAGGTAAGACTTAAAGTCCTCATTACTGCTGATACCAGGCCATGTGTCTTCTGTTGGCGTGCCTAGAAGACCAAGAGACACAGAGGAAAGTGTTGGTGTAGCTGGCACCAGATATACTGTGACTTATAATATGTGTTCTTACGTGTCTTATGTTCCTGGATATTAGCCTGGCCTGTAAGATACGGTAATGTGCTACTATCTCACCTATAAGCCTAAAGACTAAGTGTAGCTCCTCCTTCACTGTGGCACCAGGAAACATGGGACGACCTGTTGCCATCTCAAACAGGATACAGCCTACGCCCCTGGAGGATGAGGGAGGAGATGAAGATGAAGCCAAAAAACAAGCTGTGTTCATCAAGTGCAAACAAGTGCGGCGTGAGTGGGAACAATGTAGCCTTTTATGATATCAACTGTGATGGGTTGTAAGACGCACATCATGTGGTCTGACGAGAGGAATACGTAGCTAAGGTGAGCTCACAAAAAGGATGTTGTGTTGCCAGTGAGTCATACTGTATTTTTAATCCTCAGTGGATTTTTACCCGGAGGCGCGCAGAGTTTCTCACCGTGGCAAGCTGCTAATGAGCAAAAACACATGAGGAAGAGTGTGTGACCAATAGACCAACGCTACATTTTTTATCACTATTTACTCATCTCTTACGACCTGGGAGATTTAAATATATGCATGATTCATGATCATTCTTGGTTGATCCTCAAGCTGTTAGACAGTTTAACTTACTGATAAAACAGCACAGCTCAGTACCAGGGCTGACACTCACTATATGCTCCGTTCAGATCCAGGTCTAGTTTTTTAATGGAAAAATTCAAATAAAAACTGGTGTGGCTATTTACTATCACTAGGTTCGAGCCTCTCCAAAAAATATCACTTCTCACTAGATAGAGATAATGTCAACCGTCACAATCACACAACATAGTATTTTTACCCCACCATGCTCTTCCACGTATAATAGTTGGGACAGTTTGCAGCGTAGGAGGTCCAACCAAAATAATCAGAAGTTAATTGTGGCACCGTGTGGAGCAGTCGGCTGTGTTTGAAGGCAAGTTCATGTTAGATCACTGATGAATCAGTCATCCATATTGTACTGCTCACCACATGTCGATGGGTGTGGAGTATTCTGTGGAGCCCAGCAGGACATCAGGGGGCCGGTACCATAGAGTCACCACCTCATTGGAGTAGGTCTTAGTGGGGACAGACTTGGCCCTCGCCAGGCCTGGACAAAACACAACACAGTCAGGGTTTAACCGTGTGAGGACTCAAGTTACAGCAGAATGGCTTTTTGCAAGGCTATTTTAATGCAAACCTGACATTTGGGCTAGTATTCCCTGCGGTACTACCTTTGGACCAAAATGAAAAGTTTGATCTATTTAAGTCTTTCCTTTGTTCCTTGTTGTTGCTTTGTGGTGAGTTGTGTCCTGTGTGTTCTCTGAGTTTCCTGTATTCCTTTTTTCCTTTTTGCCTTTTTTGTCATTTTTGGAGCAAATAAATCGTTGTTTCCTGAAACTGTCTGCAATTGGGTCCTACCTGCCTGCCTGCCTGCCACCCGCTAACCATAACAGCTACACCTCATAGCTACTTAGTCCAAACGTACTGTATACACAATGTGTCATCATAAAGTGATAAAGTGAGGGAATACTGGCGGGTTTATCAACGCTTTCCTTGCACAGAATTGAGAGAAACCCAGGGAGAGAGGCACAGTTGCTAGGATACAGGAAATAAGGGTGCTAAAGTAATCAGGACAGGAGATCTCCGAATGGCAGTAAAATATAATTGGAGGAAAACAGTGGCAGCAAAACGCGCTATTCCTCTATTCCCCGAGGGCCTGTGTCTTTTCGACCATATATGTGTGTTGTTGATGCCTAAGTATGCTATACATGTGAGCCCGCTGTGAGTTTTTTCCTACCAAAGTAGTTCTCTGTTGTTGTTGAACAAGTATTGTAAATGTTTATACTGTATGTACTGATAGGTGCTTCTTATTCTTTGTTAGCTTGTTTACCTTATTTTAAATACATTGTTATATTTTTCTTTTTTTAAATTGTACTCTTATTTAAATGTTGTTCTTATTTCTATTTTATTTGCCTTTTTTCCATACACCCTAAATGTGTGTTCGTTTGTGGTGATGTTATGTGTTTTTTTATCCTTTTCTTCAAAAACTGATTAAGTGTCAAAATAAAATTATAATAATCAGGACAGGAGATCTCCGAATGACATTACACATATAATTGGAAGACGACAGTGGAAGCAAAACGTTCTACCCCTAATTCCCAAGGGGCCTGTGTCTTTACGACCATATTTGTGTATACTGGACACATGTGAGCGTGCTGTGAGTTTTTTTTCTTACCGAAGTCGGCCAGTTTGAGTTCTCCCTTGTCGTTGATGAGCAGGTTCTGAGGCTTCAGATCTCTGTGGAGGATTTTCCTGATATGACAGTAGGACAGGCCACGCAACAGCTGGAACATGAAGATCTGTGGGAGGGAAAGTGAAAATGTTGAATATAAACAATGACTGTATACTGTAGATTATAATGGATTTTTAAAACCACCGCGGGTGCCATATAGTTATAGGAAAACACCTCTAGCATACTCTATGACAGGGGTGGCCAACCCGCGGCTCGCGAGCCGCATGCGGCTCTTTGCCCAGCTTCGTGCGGCTCTTCAGTTCATATCAAATTATGTGATTATAATTTTTTTTTTTTTTTTTTTTTTTATACTTTTTTTTTTGTGGGCCTATGTGTGTGCATGTTCGCAAACGTTTCATGCGGCTCTTACGTTCGTTTTACATGTTGTCTATTATTTCATTTTTTATTTTATTAATGTGTAGGCCCTATGTGTATGCCTGTTCGCAAATGTTTAATTGAGGACGCAACATAACGTTCGCAAACGTTTGGTGCGGACGCAACATAAAACTGCCCGCTCAGCTTGGAGGGAGGTTTTCCGTGAGTAAACTATTTGTGTCAAGTTCGCTCCGAAAAAGAGTGGGAGAGTTCATATTTTTTGTTGAATGTTATGGCAGGCCATTCTGCCTTATATGCCAGGTGTCATTTGCGCATTTCAAGGCTTCAAATCTTCGGCGCCACTTCAGCTCTCTCCATGCTAAAAGTAAGTCCCACAAAGCAACATGCATAGTAAGAGAAAAACGCTATTTTAAATTGTTATATTTATTTTTGTTTGTGGACTTGGTTGAACTGAGAGTTTGTGTGTGAGGCAGTGCACACAATGTTCATTGTTGAAAATGACTGCCCTGTCGTCTTTAGTACTGTAGGTGTCCAGTCCTGTCATTATCACAGGGGCGGCCTTAACGATCTGGGGGCCCGTTTCAAGTCCTAGTGTGGGGCCCCCTTTTTTTTTTTTTTTTTTTTTAATAAATAATGCTTGTGCATGCATGTGCAAGCTCCCCGCGAAAATAAAAAACGCCCCCCCCCCCCTGAAATCTTACTGGCCACCCCAGTGTCCCTCCCCCCAGTTCAAATGTTATTTTTTATTTTCATTTTATTTTTTTAATTAAATTTTTTTCCTGCTATGTGTCCTAGTTCAGAGATGATATGTATTTTTTTTTCTTTCTTAACCTTTTTTGATAGGTAGTTGCCAAGTTCATCACACAAACACTCCAATCCACTGATATGAGATCAGTTTGCAATTTTCAATTACTAAATTAATGGTAGGACTGTGGCCACTAGAACTGGTCTCTGGTCAGCAAAGGTCTTGAAAACAGCATAAGTGTGCTTTTGACATGCGTGCCACCCATGCATGTGTATAGGCACGTGTCCCAGCAGATTTTTTAAATCTGAATAAAAAAAATAAAGTTTGTAGTTAGCGAGTGTAACATGTTCTTAGCAAGGGCAGACTTTCATAAATAAAGGTTTATTTTTTTAGCAAGATATTTGGTCAAAAGCTAGTGGTCATCCGTCCCTCTGTGCAGTTGTTAGGCATCTGGCTGCTAGCAAGTTATGTTGTCTTGCTAATTTTACTATTCATCTGAGCTGAAATAAATGACTTTTTCCTTTATTATCTTCGCCAGAATGCATCAGAATGCTTAGATTACATGTTAAAAACACAAAAAAATCTTCAGGGGGGGATGCCCCCAGACCCCCCTTCAAGGGTTTAGTTTTCTGACAAACATTACAATGGATACTAACATGATTTGGGCATTTGGGATTATAAATCATCTTTGAATTGGTTGTACAGCATATCACATGCTATTCATTCAGGGGTGCGATGGCTACCCCACTCTAACTCTGTGGCCCACCTTGGCCACCCCCAGTCAAAATTTCCTGGAATCGCCACTGTGTGTACCCGTGTGTACGATGTGGCTCTTTGCAGTAACACAGTAAACAAATTTGGCTCTTTGTCTCTGACTGGTTGGCCACCCCTGCTCTATGACCATTATCAAGCTTTCACCTGCATTTTCTCCCTCCTATTCAACTCTCCCCTCCATCTGACCCCTGTATGCCTGTTACTAAAAAACATTAAAATACGAACTAAAAATAGTCAATATAATTTAGGGAATAAGACTTTCAAGTTTGGCTAAAAAAAAAAAGATTAAAAAAATATGCCTTGGGAAATTTTGAAAAACACAAGTCATTTGAGGCGACACACTGCAGACAAAATCCTTCTTTTTTTTAAAGCACTGGACAGTTTTGAGATCTGTGTCTATTTTGCATTTTGTCTTCTTTCATAATAGTATAAATAAAAGGTCCAATAAAAATGTAGTTGTTTATTTAACTAATCCTTGTCTGTTTGCGTCTGTATATTTATCCCATACAACCATCTTTAACAGCTAATACCCCCCCCCCTCCCAAAAAAAAAAGCAAGTTCTCAAATCAGTCTTAATTAGAAATTTGATGCACAACCTCATGTCTCAATTGACCACGTACAAATCTCAATATTTTAGTCACAAAGTGATCACTATATGTGGGTTTGCGTCAATCTCAGCAAATAGAAAATGTATAAAATTGCCAGGATTCAAATGAGTCAAACGAGTTCCTTTCCTATTTTCCTTCTGGAATCCAGAATATTTAATAATTTTAATTTTAATATTTAATAATTTTATAATAATTAATTATTTTAATAATAATTCATTCCACAATATAACGCCAGCAGCAGCAGCAGCAGCAGGGAGGGACAGAGTTAACATAGGTTTATGGGTGTGGCTCACCTTGACATTATGCATGCTCATGAGATTCCCGCAGTTGTCCAAGTACTGTTTAAGGTCACTGTCCTAAGAGACACAAAAGCCAAAGTGTTCACACTCCAATCCATCACAAAATCTGCTTTGTTACAGTTGCTCCAATTTACAAAACATGAAGAAACATCTAACATTATAACATATAAGATTTAGAGATGTTGTAGCTTAATAAATACAGTTCTGGAAAAAAATTAAGAGACCACTCCAAATGTTTAGTGAGTAGAATGAACATTTTGGTTTTATAATATAAACTACTGACAACATTTCTACCAAATTCCAATACATTTGTTGTCATTAAGTGCATTTTCAATAAGTTATGGAGAGATGAAGATTTAAGAAAAATACAGACTGGTCTCTTAATTTTTTTCCAGAGCTGTAGGTATATCAAAAAGAACACACACAAATATATAAAAAAAAAATAGAAGTTAAAAGTAGGAAATAAGAGAAAAAATAGTCTGATGGACTCTCTAACAGGCAGTATGCACGGTGACCAGAGGCCAACAGCTTTCCCCCAGCATGCTGAACTAGTACGCACCAGATACTCAAAGACCAGAGTGAGGCAGCGCTCGGTGTGGATGATGTCGTGCAGCGTGACGATGTTGGCATGTTTCAGGTTCTTCAGTAGAGACACTGGTTGGACAAGGAGACAGGAGAGATCTTGTCTTCACTCATTCCATACACAATTCTAGTCATTTTATAGCACAATACATACTACTCTTTATAGAATAAATGTTTTGCAGTTATCATGCCTAATCATAACAATCGCCATTTATACTGTTAGGAAATGATACAATTATTGCACTGTGACTTTGACACTCAATAAAGAGGCAGAAATAAAATGTTAAAGTTATTTGTTTTTACCCCGAGCTGTTTTCCCACCACCCATGTTTCATTTTCAATCATTTACCAGCTGAGTAGTTCTTCCACTTAATTTATGGATTGCACATAAGCGCTCATCAAAAACACACTCAAAAATCAAGTTTATTATGTGCATGCCCGAGTAACGAGGGCATGTAAGTGTCCATTAAACTACATATAAGTGGGAGGGATAGATGAAAACGTGCTCCAGTCACTGTCTCCTACAAAGGTTTGCCCTAAAATAAAATAATCGTCCACCTGAGGGCAGCACCTCTAGACTGGAAAATGTGTGTCTTTGCTGATTGTGTGTGTGTGTGTGTGTGTGTGTGTGTGTGGGTGTGCGTGCGTGCGTGCGTGTGTGTGTGTGTGTGCGTGCGTGCGTGCGTGTGTGTCTTTACCCTCTCTGATAGCAGTGCAAGGTGCTCCCTCCTCGTGCTCCAGCCGAATCTCCTTCAAAGCCACCAGGTTCTCTGTTAGTTTGCTCCGCCCTTTGAACACTGTGGCGTAGGTCCCCTGTGAAAACACAACTCTAGGTGACATTCTGATAATACTTCACCCTGAAGAGCTGTTGTGTAGGGGAAAGTATTATGGCCATGGGAGAGAAATAAAAAATATTATAATATGCACTTTGAGGGAAATCAAAAAAAATATGTTGAGATTAAACTAGACAGTTAAAGACTGCTGTAAAGTTAGAAAGATGTTGACAGATCAATAACTCATAAGCAAAACGTTATTAAAACGTTTTTTCTCTCCAGCGTTGTACTTACTACCAGACGGTACTCTCGTCTAACAGCCCGCTGCACATAGAGAGCAATATATTATCAGTCTGGTTTCAGTAAAAAAAAATAGGTTGTATCCAATTGTCTGTCTTACGACGGTTATCGATCCCAGGGGTTTGAATTTGGCAGCATCTTTCCTTGTTTACCGATTTAAGTTTATTTTCGACAATTCAACTTTATTGGTATTCCTCCTCTATTTTCCCTTCCCTCCCATGGCCCATCATACCCCTCTGTAATTGTGTGAAATGCCAGCAGGTGTTCTTCTTCTATTAATAGAATACAATAATTAAGTTAATTTGATAGGATGCTGTTTACTTTTACTGTCTCTTTACTTTCTCATCATCATACATTGCACGTACATCGCAACGGATAATTCATTCCAACCGACTGAATGAGGACAGAAGTTTGAACCGCCATTATCTAAGAGTGGCATCAAAACTTACGCAAACCCTTAAAGATCTCCTATTATACTACTTTTCTGGTCTTATTTTCTTGTTAAAAACTGCTATAGAGCAACCTGACACGAATCACATCACAAAAAACCATGTAGATTTTCGGGACACTCTTCCTCTCACCCTAGTGAGCACAGCAGTCTGCTCCACACACTGATTTGAGCTTCTCCGCCCTCCCCCCACTCCCCCATGGTTATCTCTATAACATTACATTTTTCTTATTTTAGTTATTTACATTGCACCTGCTTTTATACACTCATTTTAATGTTTAACTTTGTTTTAATATATTGTCTTTGCTTTTTGTTGCTTTATTGCTACACTTGTTGTTAATTTGCTCGTAATTTTATTGCAAAGTGTAATATAAAATAAATGTATTATTACTATTATTAAATATCTTGGCTTTGCAATGCTGAAAGGCCATCTTGCATTATGTAGTAGGTGTTCTAATAAGTGCACTTAATAAGTGCAAATGAGCTGTTGCATGCTGGAAAGAGATCACAGCATGCCTCTGTGAATGTCAGGCTATGATAATTGACAGCATAAGCAGCTCTTTTGGATCCCTCACTAACTGCTGAACCTTGTGACTTGAGACTAACACAGACATCCTCTGTAACGAATCACTGCTGACTCTGTACAAGACAGTTACCGCTCTCAGATGAATGGTGAAGGATTAAAGGTGGAGTCAGCGATTTGCTGGAGAAGGCCCGCTAACAAAATCACTTATTATTACCTGTCCGTGCTGAGTGTGTGCTGGAAAAAAGCAAATCTGGTGAAAATACACAGTCTAATCTCTGTAAACTAGTATGTAAACAACGGTCATGTAAACAAAAGGGGCCCACTTTGCTCGCAACATGCCAGTTTAAAGAGCCCAGGCTGTGTTTGAACAGTTTTCTTTTTTTAAAGCTGTACACACACACAGTAAGGACAGAATAGCTGACTACCCCTTTAAGTGCACAGGCTGTGTCATGCAATCCTAAGGCCCTCCTCGTCCAGGGCATGACCTTGCATTGTGATCAGAGCACAACACATGCCCATGGTGCGAATGCAGATTTTTAAGGCCAAGTCCAACTAATGCAAAGAAATGGACACGTCATGTGGGTTACTATCTTTTGCCTTCTAAAGTCTAATAAACAAACACAGTGGGTGGACCTCCATGTTGACGGGCCTTTGTTTTTTCCCTGAGAGACTCGACTCACAGCTAGGCCTGGTTGTATTTTAATGAGGACTCGCAGACAACTTGATCAGCGTGGTGGATTATATTTTTCATGCTCGGTGGCTGCTAGTGGGTAGTAGCAGTCGACCACACTCGTTCTCTCACCGTGCTGCCTGTCAGCTGTGTCTGGGGAGATGTTAAAAGTTGAATGTGTGAGTAATTGGCAAGAGACTCACCTCACCCAGTTTGCCGAGCTTTACGTACGTCTCCAGTTTCCCAAAGCCTATGTCAGACTGCAGGCCAAAAAGAAAAAAGACAGGTTCATCTTACAGGTCTTAAGGTTTAAAGTATCTCCTGTAGATCACACCTTAGAGATCATTAGGACAGTCAAAAGATCATACTGCTCAAAATGTATTTGTATTAAAAGCTGAAAAAGAATGTGTATTTTAAAACAAAACAACAAGCCGAATAAACAGAAAGCCAGTACAGCTGACAATATGAGACGAACTATTGATAAGGTTCTTTGTAAATATACGAACGATAGATAGATAGATAGATAGATAGATAGATAGATAGATAGATAGATAGATAGATAGATAGATAGATAGATAGATAGATAGATAGATAGATAGATAGATAGATAGATAGATAGATAGATAGATAGATAGATAGATAGATAGATAGATAGATAGATAGATAGATAATTAGATAGATAATTAGATAGATAATTAGATAGTTATATAACTCCCTAACCAGTGAGGCACGTCGAGACATGCGACTTATAGGTTTGCAGAGGGGTGAATGGTCGCTCTCCAGCTGCAGTTTCTTGAGGAACTCTGGAGGCAGGCGGATGTCCATGGGCAGAGACATGCGCTTACTCACATCCTGCAGGGAGGGAAACACAACAGGCCTACTATCTGCTTATCCGTCTTTTAGTGATAGTGGAGTTACACGTCTTTTCACACTTAATAAATAAATAAATACGTTCCTTATTCATATGAATGTCAAGAGATATGCACAAATGCTTTCAATAAAAAATATTTGAAACAATAAATAAATAAATACATCTTCAGCACAAAACATTAGAACCCTTCATGTTTTTTTTTATCCCAAATGACTGTCAAACTCCATGCCATATAGTCCACTCCAACAGCCTGCAATCTGCTCAATTAGTTCTATTGCTATATGTCCTTCTATTATTATTAAAACAACACTGAGAAGCAGTATTATAATTGACACTTTAACACATTTGTTTCTGTGCATGGTCCTACAGTACATTCTTATTAGGTTTACTTTACCAAAATGTTAATAATCACTTTATTGAAAGCTGATGAATAACTTTCCCAAAAAAGTGAACGGCTCTGAAAATGCAGAAACACATTTCTCTCCAGCAAGATTTTTTTTTTCATAAATTATTTTTTTAATTTTTTATTTTTTTTCAAACATTAAAAGATTTTTTTTTTTTTTTACAATAAACAAGTTTCCTTGTAACTAATACTACAAGGAATAATACTGACGGATGAGCTGCTCTGCTAACGTGCTGCTCTATGCAGCCTGTGACATTCCTACATTCATTCCTTTCTGTCAAAAATAATGTCCAAACATTTTTCTTAGCTTTTGTTATTAAAAGTTTGTTTTGGGGAATATAATAACCATATCAAAATAGCGTTGTTTTCACTGATGGTCTTGTTTTCTGTTACAGGTCATTTATGATCATCGGAGGAAAAAACTAGATTGTTTAATGAAAATTTTAAAGTTCCTCGTAGGAGGTTTAATGTTGGCTAAACAGGTAAATTAGCTATTCTCCATCACAGGTTGAAAATACATGGTTTCCAATAGCTGTATTCTTACATGTTGTATCTTCTCAGCTCGACAGACACAGTTACGTATATCGAAAACAGTCAGGAAGGTGTGTGAAGCCAACAACATGGACTGTGTGAGCTCTGGGCCAGGTCTGTTGATAACTCATTTAGGTAACATCTAAATCTGTTGAAAGAGTTCTGTTGAATATCAACTAAACATCTATTAATAGATAAACTTATAGTTAACTAGCAGTGAGTTGAATACATGTTACTTATCTATTGAGATAGTTCTGTTGAATATCAACTCATTCACTGTTGACATGCAACTGCATATCTACTGATATGCAGTTGAGTGTCAACAGTGGACTATCAAAATAAATAAAATTGTTACCTTAATTAACTCCAAATAGAAACATTAAGCTTTAACTGTCTCATATTCAAGTTCTGCACATGAAATACGAAAAAGATTTGTTACTGCACTGATGATTAATAAAAGATTGTTACATTTTCTCTCATTTCTGTGTAAAACACATCAACGTACTATGGATTATTATAAAATGAGTGGCATGGCATTCTCACTAGACAAGCCACTGTGGATTGTCTAAGCTCCCAGCCCCTATCTCTGTCGCACCATTATTTCTGTCTTTGGCATCACCCCCCCAGTGCTGTCTGAGCTGTCACTTCCATCTGGCATAGCTTCACTTTTATTGTCTGGTACGAGCTGTGTGAAGTATGAGAAAAGACCAGAAGTGAATCACTTTTTTCTGAAAAGGTGGAACTGTGAAATTTCCAATAAGAAGTCTGGCGCTATGGGGGAATGTGGCCCAGCCTGTGAGGTGACTCATCTCAGTGAGCCAGGCAGAGGTGGGAATGGAGAAATGACTCCTGGGGAAGAGTGTAATACAGGCGAACGAGCCACGGTCGACATCTGTGCCGGACTGACATTTCATATGCACTTGAAGAACGTACACAGCTCCTTATCAGGGGCCGTATTCACAAAACATTTTATCTTAGCGCTAAGAGTACTCCTAAGGAGCACTAAAAGTTCTTAGTAAGGAGTAATTTCTTAAAACCTATTCACAAAGCTGATAAGACCAACTTTTACTAAGGAATGGGAGGGACTCCTAAGGTAAGACTAGAGGGCGGTGTTGACCCTGTTGCTATGGATGATGTCATATTCATACCTTCTATGCCCACAGTGATTGGCTGAGAGGGAATGAGAGCTAAGAGTGAATTTATGATAGAAACACTGTGGGAGATATCCATATTGTGTTGCTGTATTAAAGTAAAGAGTTTTATATACAATTAATGACAAGTGACACTGATTTAACATGACACCAAGATACTGCAGGGTTTCCCACACATTCGTTCACAATTAACCTACAATAGTGCACGCCATGCACTCTCACTGTATTTCTCTCAACGGTGGACTATGCAGCAATAGTCAGACAGCGCCAAACCAGGAAATTCACAATTTAGAAACAACAGCCGGCGAAATCATAAAGTGCATGCGGAAGGAAAAAGGCGAGACGCGCAACTATACAGTAGCGGATCTGTGGAACGGAGGAGATGGTGCGAAGCGCCACATATAGGCCTACTCTAGTAACACATTAACCCAAACGTGACACCAACAGTAACTTTCAGTGCATCGTAAACCCAAAGCAACTGCAGGAAAAGGAACTTAATAAATCATTTTTTATATAAATATAATAAATATAAATGTGTCTATACTTTCTAAATATAGCTTTACTAAGATCATTAAACCCTTGCAGCTATTAAGGTACCTTTTGTAAAGCTCACTAGCATTAAATCTCTCCAAAACACCATCAAATGACTGTCTATGATTTACTCTTAGTTACTCCTCTCGAGGACTCCTAGCTTTTCATAGATTTAGGAGCTAGTTTTAGCGCTAAAATGCTTTGTGAATTACACTTTTCTTAAAAAGTTAGGAGTCCTAAAATTAGGAGTGAAACGCCCCTTATTTTTGAGAGTTACTCCTAAATCAGCACGTTAGGACCTACTCTTAGCCTTAAAATGTTTTGTGAATACGGCCCCAGTTCTTAATCGGGAACACGTAAATAACCGCGGAAGAAAAAGGTTGGCACCTTGTGACTACGGCATGACCGGAAATAACACTGTGAAATATGGAAAAGCTAGGAAAACTAATGAACACTATTAACCTCTGTATGAGCCGGTGCTACTGACCTCCATGGAGAAACGTCTGTGTTGTGCCTTGCTGTGGTAGTGGAGGTGGGATGGAGACTGGGCTCCAGGTGTGGTTGATTCAGGGCTTACTGGACTGGCATCGGCAGACGGAGGACCCAACCTATCTGGAGTCAGGCCTGGCAATAGAGAATCATAAAAACTTGACATTTGCAGATGCACAGACAGTAATAATGACAATGATTATTCCCTAAGTCTCTGGAACACAAATGTGTCATCCCAAAAAGCCACTGCTTTAATGACTGTAAAGGCCATGATGGCATATGATTCACACTTATTTGGTACTGTATCTTTCAGTGACAACTTGTGCCCTATGAACACATCCACTTTCCTTGATTTTCTCCACTCAATTATTTAGTTTACCAAAAGTTAGTGGCTACAGAGACACTTTTAGAGCTGACATTAAACACATCGATCCCCCGGGGCTGAGAAAAAATCATTGAAGCCATCAGACCCTGACAAATAATTAGTAGATAAAGTGAAAAATGTCATTACTCACTTCTTACCAACATTTTTATATTAAATCACCCCTGGCCTTATCTTTATTTTTGTCTTGGCAGCTTTAATCTTTCTGAATTCTTATGCTACCCTGTTTGTCGTCTTTATGTTAAGTTACGGCTTTAATACTGGAAAATGTTCATGGGTCCCCAGCTGTTTCAGATGAATGCTAATGTCTTCTGAACTTAAAAAATACGCAAGTGCTTACAAACAAGAAGTGTGTGATTAACTTGTTGTAGATTCTCTCACATAAACAGATGTGTATTAAGGGGTTATGGGGATGCCTCCATTGCAGTAGCATACATGCCTTTTATTCAAAAATGTAACTATGTGTCAGGGCTAGGATGGTTACTTCACAGTCTCCATTTAATACCATTGACAAAGCTAAAGAATATCCGATACATCTAACGAACGCTAAATAAAATGGACTCTCTGTTTCTTGATTTCAGGGACGAGCCCCTCATCAAGACAACATTTATTGTGTGAGCGCACGAGCATAGCAGTGTAGCAAGCTTTTCCAGCCATGTTGTGGGGGGAAGAATGGACTTTTATCCTCATCATTATACAACATTGCTTGTGTTGTGTCTTGTGTGTTTGATGCCTGGCTGCCGGGTATCTTTTGAATGTGCTTTGCTCTGAAGGTTTTCAGCTGGGTTTTTTGATCTCATGTTATACAATGGTGAGTGTTGGCAGGCGCGCGGCAATGTGAAGTGGACAGCATGTTTTTCTCAATTGTATCGGCAGCATCCATCTAGACATGTGCATATGTCTTTTTACAACCGTTCCCATGCAATGGCTTTACAAGTGAAGAGAGTACCACTGCCATAAAAAAAGGCTTGTATATCCCTTTAAAGCCCTTCTACACGCAGAGGTTCATATGTAGGCCATACACGCAAACATTAATGTCAACTGCTTGATTTATGGCCACTGTAGGACATTCAACAGTGTTGTACAGTACACTAACTAATTAGTTAAACACACACACACACACACACACACACACACACAAACACACACACACACACACACCTCATACGATATATCAAGCTGCTTGTGTTTTGATGACAATAAGGGCCAAGGTGGGTTTTAGATTTAAAATGCTCTGATGAGTTTAGAAAGCCGTTTTTATTAACAATGCTACAGGAGGGCTTCTAATAGGTCACTTTCTGTCGTATTGATTGGCAGTGTAAATGGGCTGTGGGGATGAAATAACAACCTGTTTGGCAGCCATTTGAATATCAGAGCTACAGCGCTCCTTTGATCTCCCAATGCTAATTAGGGTCGGTGATATGAGCTCACACACACACACACACACACACACACACACACACACACACACACGCACACACACACACACACACACACACACACACACACACACACACACACTCACACACACACACACACACACACACACACACACACACACACACACACACACACACACTCACACACCACGCACCACACACCGCACAGTGCATGATTACAATGAGATTTGGATGGATGTCTGTCTGGTAGACAGCTTGTTAAGAAAAGGACAATCTAATATGGTGCACAACAAGATGTTTTTTTTTCAGCATTTCATTCTGAAGCAGAGGTTACAGTGAGAGGGAGAAATAGGCAGAGAGGATGCAGCCATGGGGTTGGGTTTTTCAATAAGCTTCACAAATAATGGCATAATGAACCCATAAACTATTTACTATTTTTTTTATAAAGTTCAACATTTCAAATTGAACTGCTGTTGTTAGACTAAGTTCTTGGAATGAAGTTTTAATTGACTTTAAAAACGCTGTATTTAGTTTTTACTGCCACAGGCAACTTTTCAATAGAAGAAAATACTGATTAAATAAAGATTGATACTTTTCACGATGATCGAGCGATGCCATTTCTTCAACTGTCCATCCCTAGTGCACACATAGATGTGTAGCTCACAGAGTTAGGGTTAAGGGTTATGGCCCATGATTAGACTGTTTCAAAGGGCTTAAATCAACAGACTTGAATAATGATAAATAATTGGTTATTCCTTCAAAAGCAGTGTCCACGTCTTGCAGCATATTCTCTGCAGAGACAATTAGGTGTTAGCTCTGATCAAGAAGGAGCTCTCAACAAAGCGCTGATGTGTCATGGTGGCGTGTGTGCTTACTCTGATCATTACATGCACACGTTCTCAAGGGAACTAAGGGAAAACTAAACAGCTTTTAATGAACGAATATATGGAAAGTGAACGAGGGGATTCTGCCTAATAAAAAAATATCAGTGAGTCAGCCACTAAGTCCTGGTTACCCACTGAGTACAAACTCAAATAAAGCAATACACTCTCATGTAATTGTGTGTGTTGTGTTACTGTGTGTGTGTGTGTGTGTGTGTGTGTGTGTATATGCAGCCTAGGAGGATGCTAATGAGTTCATCGTGCTCAGTGGTCTGAGACAAATTATTTTTTTGTGTGTTTGTCAGCAGGATCCAGCTGCTCTTGTTTTTAAATGTTAGAAACAAATGTTAGAGAGCACAGTGATCTGTTAAGAATAAGGAAAAAACTCACCTGGGCTGTATATCTAATGAGACTTATACACACCATTATGGAGATGTAGACAAGACCGCTTTCATTTTTAGTGCCATGAGGTAGATGAAGAGAATAATGCCGCGCTTGCACCTCTGCAGCTATCATGCTGTATCACGTTTGCTTAATCCGTACTCGAACAGAAGTGTCAAAACCATCATGTGATCTATTTTTTTTTTACCTCCGTACAGAAAAAAGGCTATATGCAAATGAACATGTTTCCCAAAAGGTCAAATCATTCGTTAGACCATACGTAGACCATTGTGTAACATCTCACTGTTACAGAAATGGGCATGGTGATGATGTAAAGAGCAGGGTGTGTGGATGAGAGCTAATAAGAGAGAGAAGATAGTGTGGCTCAGGTCCTTCCTCTGGCAGCATCTGAAGTCTACCTTCATGTTTTTATTGTCTGCATGCAAACAACATTTTTTGTCAATGATTGTACTCCTTTGTGATTTTTCTATCGGTCTGTCCTGCAGATGGGTCATCTATTTCGTGTCTATCCATTACTCTCCCTGAGGTTTCTCAACACACTTGTAGTTTTTCCTCAGTCGAGCTAAGGGTCTAAGGGCAGAGGGTGTCCATACTGTTTTCTGCTGTGAAGTGGAAATGTCTTTGTGTAAAATTGGGCTATATAAATAAAACTGATTTGATTTGATGATGAAGAGAGGGATTGTAAATAACAGACAGGCTACCGGGTTTGGGTCAAAACGCCTTCTCCCTTTGCGTCTCCTTGCTTTTTCGTCACTCATTTGTTGATCTGCATTTCTCTGTCCTCCTCTCCCCTCTATGTCTCGTTCTCTCTCTCTCCTGACCTTCTGCAGCACACACTGATGGGGACAGATCTCCTCTAGGGAGGTTCAACCTTATATCCAGCTGCTTCCCTCCAACAGGCAGCCAAATAACAATCACACGGGAGGCAGAAGCTTCATTTGCTTCATTTTGATTAGTTGACTCAAATATATAATGTATATAATGAACATTATTTTCAGAAGTGTTATTATTATTTCCATGTCTGTATTTTAAATCTGTTTTTGATTGGCCTTGTGTTATATTCTAATTATTTGTATTTTTGATTTTCACAGGTTGTGAGATGTAATCATCTTCGTTTAAACAAAACAGGCCTGAAATATTTAAATTTATGTGTAGCAAATCTCACATATACTGTATGAAGGTTTACATTATTACAAATATCCAAGCCTTAGCCGAAGATGATAAAATCTAATCCTTATTCACACTTTAAGCAAATATCCATAATCAACGATGCACAGGATGAGGGTGCTAACTATCCTGGTATAGCTCTGTGATTTAAAGGAACATATACGCACTCACTGAATTCTTTTTTCGCTCCATCTCTCTGTAGTATCTTCACTGTAAAAAAAAAATCTACATTATAAAGCAGAGACACTTGGAAAACCTCATTCTGAGTGCATTCAGTTTTCTTTCTGCATTATCTGTCCCTACTTATCCCACCATAACCCTCATTTCACCTGCTGATCCTCGGTGGCTCACTGCCGGTGCTGGTACCAGTTGCAGCCGTAAATGCCCCAGTTAATCTGTGAAGGGCTGCTACATACACGGAAGGAAGTTAAGGCTTTTGTATTGGGTAAAAACCCACAGCTGTTGCACTTTGAGCTCTATTATTAGACATGAGCTGTTTCATTTGAACCTGGACCAATAAGACATAAGGAAGTGGAGCTCAGGGTTCAGGACTTTGAACAAGCATAAATTAACCAGTGGTTTATTGGTCATGAAATGTTGGCCATGCTGTCAGAAACTGAAAATCACTCAGACAGATAGAAGAGCTACAACAAATATCTTACAGATTTTGGTTGGGTTAAATGTTACATATCAGCAGCTCAAAGTTTGTGTAAATTATCCAAGTATTCCTTTGAGTTACAGTATGTGTGTATGATATTGCTGTGTACACTTTAGATCCAATCCCAACCCGAGGCATCAATGCAGAAAGCAATGTCAAATTTAGTTTGGTGAAAAAAAATATTGGTAAGTAGGAATTTGGATGGGTGTGTGTTAGCATAATCAGACTGTTATGCTACAGACTGAACATTACCATGATCTTTCTTCTTACATTAATAACCAGGATGCTTGAAGCTACATTGTTGGTTGTAATGGCTAACATGTAGCAAACTGGCTGCAGTTTTCCCAGCACAGAGACACAGAGCAACAAAAGCAAACCTTTGGGGTTTTTCTTTTTCTGGTTTCCTTATGAATTTATGTCCAATATCCTCTCTGATTTTAGTTTTTTGTGTTGGTCTCCTAGCCTGGCATTCCCAGACCTGCCACTAGGCGCTGGCAAATTAAATTTGCTGCGCCTGTTGGTCTGGACACTCTCCATTGAAGCTTTTTCAGAAAGTCCAGAAATCCTGGCTCACGTTTCAAATGGTTCTATCTAATATGGGCGCGCCAGAGCCCTTTGTATGGTGCTCTGGGGAGGACGTAACCGGATGACGACAGTGACGTGCATGCAACGTCAAAGCCGTGATAGTAAACATCAAAGATGGCTGCGGATATGTTGTGTGAGTTTGAGACTGCTTTGGCCTCGACCCTTAACGATTTGGAAGACGGCACTCAAATCTATCATTAGCAAGTAAGTGGAATGTTCTGTTTTGCCGACCGACCATGGCAAAAGTTTAATTTAACACTTTAACAGCTGTTCGTTAAACGAACAGGGCTTAATACGTCACCTTGTGCATCACTCTGATTGGTTGTAGTGCTATCCAACTGCGTGCAGTGGCATTTGAAATGCACGAGTAGGAGCCGCCCCTTGAGTTGGAAATTACTATTGATCGTGGCCAGACCCTCTATCGTTCAAGATATCAGGGTCTGGATTTCCAGGCTATTGGTCTCCATCAATGCCTAGGAAAACTGTTGAGGCTCAATGCTACACTGTGTTCACTGGCCATATACTATAGTTGCTATTAGTTTTGCCTGTCTGTCATTTCGTGCTGGGCAAGATGTGCTAAACAATTCAGTGATGGGTGCAACCCCCCCTTCACCTAATACACCTCCAGACCTCATCACTTTATCATCAGCATCATCCAGACATTCAGCTTACCAACACCAGTGTCTAGACTCCATCTTGAATTCCTTACCGCCTTAAGTCTTTGGCGATGGAGTCTAATCGCCAACTTACTTTGATCTTATCATGGGCACATTTCAGTAAATTAATTGTTCATTCTTCAACCTCCCGATTGAACTTTCGTTAGCATTACTATAATGAACGTCAGGGAACATCATCTTTTAGGGGGAGTATATCTTTATTTTATGGAAAGCATTCCCACAGCTAAATGGGGAGATGAGGGGTTCTTACCCTGAGTATGGTGTATGTTGAGCTGGTTGATCTGCTCGGTGAACTCATTCTCCTCAATGGTCTCAGTGCGAGGGACAGACAGAGAGAAACGCCTTTTAAAGTTCTTCATCTTGTTCATGGTGCTAAGGTGCAGACTCTGGGAGAAGGAAGAGAGAGAGAGAGAGAGAGAGAGAGAGAGAGAGATTGACCAAAAGACAAAAAAATCAATCCATCAGTGCACCAGTGTATGCATCAAACACGTGTTATGCATTTCTTAGAGCTATAATGCATAACTTCTGTCGCACCACCCATCAGGAATTCCGAGTAATTACAAAGACACTGTGGGCGCATCTACATGAGGTAAGCCTTCCGTGATCACTCATGGATTTCATACCTGCTGCTGTACGTCCAGGTTTTTTTCTTAGCAGTAGAATTAACAACTGAAACATTTCTTTGGGCTCTTCTTGGGGATTTTTCTTGAGCTCCTGTGTCAGTCTCAGGGGGTGACACCAGTTTTGCTGCCATACCGATAAATACAGAGATAGTTTTGTGGAGCTGATTGGCTTCATCAACTTTGTGTCAACTCATTGGGGCGATGGTTTGAATGTAACTGACATTCATTTATATGGAAAAAGCTGAATCAAAAAAAAAATGCAATAGCCTATTTGTAACATTTACCCATGTGATACAAACCAGAGACAAAGAAGTTTGAGGAAAATAGAATTCAAACTTTTCTTTTAAATAGATTGAACATTGGACACTGAAGTGTAAACACTCCCGGAATACACTGTCTGAGCAGCACAGTGTGATGTAAGGCTGTGTGATGGATCTTCATGTGCGGCTCCACCAAAGACAGTCTTGTGTGCTATCCTGATAATGAGGCAGAACGCAGCAGGAAAGCATCCCATCAATACCCTCTCTCCCACAGTAGCTTACGCAACCACAGCCAGCCCTATAGTTAGTCATTACTTTTCCTGTGCTTCCCCCCCCCCCCCAATCATCTTCTGTTTCTCTGGTCTGTGTGCTGCGGGGACTGGTGTCATGGGTCTCTACCAAGCCTTTTACTGACACTGATTTGGGCTTCTGTGTGTGTGTGTGTGTGTGTGTGAGTATGCTTCTGCTCATTATAGTGAAAGGCCACAGAAGTGTACATGTGGGTTCAATCGCAGCATGACTCCACATTCCCTACTGTTCACCCATTGACAACCCATACTGTTGTCTATGAGCAATATCTGTGTACTGACAGATCAAAACTGACTGCTGCCATACCTATACAGTGCAGGTTGGATGGCTGCCTGAATCAATTCAACACATGCTCAAAAATGCACACAACCTTTCTCAAAATACACTCAAATTGCTTGGGTGCATCTAGACCTAAGTCATAAGAAATCCACTTTATTAAAAAGCCACAAATTATGAGCCACATATTTATTTCTTTGTTGTTGTTGATCTGGCGGCTCTCGTCAGCAGGTGTCTCTGACTGTTACCATGGAGACACGGCTCTTAGTTCAGAAGAATAAGCCTATAGGGGTAGGTGGGAGGAGGGGGGAATGGGGCACATTCTGAAGGCTAAAAAACAGTCCTCATTTTTGTGAAACTTTGTACCTCAAGTTAGACCTATTTAAGGGATTATTGGTGGATTGTTTGCGCATGGAATCAATGGTGAGCAAGAAAACAGGTACAGGTAAGTATTGCAGAAACTTCCTACCGTGCAAATTCTAACTGTTTGGTAACCATGATAATTTAGGACAATAGCCATTACTGTTAAGGTTCACAATGGCAGGCAGGCAAGCAGAACCCAAACAGAGACAGCTTCAGGCAAAGGATAATTGATTCTCCTCAAAATGACAAAAAAAAAAAGCCAAAAGGCAAAAAAGCAAGGAATCGAAAGACACAGGCAACGCACATAAGCCAAGACTCACCAACGAACCAAACCACAATGCAAAGACAAAGAACAAAGGATCGACAAGGGGTATATATCAGTGATTCTTGAGAAGTGGGACAAAACAGGGTGCAATGTTGAAAAAATACAAACCCTATGTTTAGGCAAATTAAATGACATGTATGTATCCAACATATACTAAGCTACTGAGCTAAGCTTAGACACAACCTCCCAGCTTTGGTCCTTTTTATCAAAATGGGTTTTTTACCTTGTAATTTCTTATTTTGTGTCAACACCGTCAGACACCAAAAACACAAATTAATTTCCCCTCCATTTATGCTAGACCCATGAGATGTATTATGATGAAGTATTCACCAAGACTGACATATATAGGCCACAAAAAATATTTTCAAAATGTATATGAATATGCATTTTTTATATCGATTTTCCTCTATGTTCTTTAGTTGAACTGTGTAATAGAATTTTTACTTTAAAATGAACAGCAATCAAGATGTGTTTCAAATTTCAAAACACATTCTCATGTTAGGTGACGGGTTAGATTTTCACATATGACCAACCATTCCTCAACTATTAAATATCATTATGTATTGTTATCAAAATAATATAAATCTGACTGAGTTGACACATATCTGACGGAGTGGACAAGTATATCTGACAGAGTTGACAAGTATATCTAATGAATTTGACATATCGGACGATGGTGACAAAAACCCAGATAACCATCAAATACGATATATAGAATAATCAATAACGGTGATTTTATAACAGCATAGTATTGGTTGAGCGTTAAAGCTGGGGTGGAGGATTTGGGAAGAAAATGGCAGTTGGGATAGAGATTCGAATCTTCAACCGCTCCACTTGTTCTCTTTGGTCCCTCCCCTATGGTCACTCCCTGACACGCTCTACACCAACAAAGTTGTGCCAAAGTGAATGGACAGTCCCAACAGCCAATAAGAACAGAGAATCGAAGCCTCGCTCTGATTGGTCAAAGTGTACAGCTCATGTTAAAGGGAAAATTCGCCGATTTTCAACCTTAACTCATCTACCATAATATCCTTTGGGTTGCATTATATCCCCGTGTATTTTTTCAACATCGTCCGTTTCGCGGGGGCCGAGCTTCAAAAATCCATTCACCGGTGACGTTTCTGTGACGTTTCCGTGTCAAGGAAGAGCTCGTGCAGACTACAGACTCTTGGAGCCGAGCTCACCAACCCCCCTCTCTGTGAATCCAGGGGGCGGGCTCTAAAAGCACGTGCGAACCAAAACAAACCGTCTGTCCATGCCCATGGTCCGTGACAGTTTACTTGTATCATTTCCTGCATTGAAAATTGCATCTTTTCACACGGGCACAGACGATATGGATGAGGATACTTTAAAAAGTGTGTTGGCTGACTGGAATGAACCAGCAGGGTATTTAGTTGGGCCAGAGAAGCCTACACTGCTGAAGAAATTCAGCGAGGAAATACAGTATGCAGAGAGGCCGAGGCTGCAGCTGTTTCAGCCTTGGTTAGGGTTAGCCTTGTAAGACAATACAACTGGACCACCATTAGAAACCGAGAGACATTTTCAATATCCCAAAAATAATTTGGAAAAGACAACAAATACCAGCAAGACCGGGAGGGCAGATGATCATTGAGTGAGTAACATTATTTTTTTCTAGCATGTTGTAACGTTATCTTTGTCACATTGTGTTGTCTGAGCCATTGCACTGATGTTGCACTTAGCATGTCTATAGCACTTTTCAGAAGAACCCTTTACAACAGGTCAAATAAAATGACCAGTCTTTTGTTCTTACATTGGCTGCTATTGTTACATTATAGCTTTGTGGAGAGTAACCACTTGTTTTGTGTTTTAATTTCTTTAGACATAATCGACTTGTCACACGTCGGTTCTTGATTGAGTGGGTGCTCCAAAGGGGAGATACTTGGCAAGGGGACCGCATCGTCTTACCTGATTGTGTCATACAGCGCATCAGAGCCAAATATCCATCTCCAAATGGTCACTACAGGCGACAGGCTGAAGAAGACGCTACGTAGAAGCTACGGATGAGCTATGATCAAATATTTTGACCTGTAAATACTGCTGCTAACTATGGACACTGATTGAGATTTAATCATGTGAAAATGTGTCAATTCTCCTTGACTGTATTTACAAATAAAAATAATTTTGTATAAACATGATTGTTTTTTGTCATTGCATAGGTAACCATTTTAATACATAGGTTTGACTTATCAACTAAAAGTGAAATAGTTTCAGAGAATCAAACACTTTATAAGGCATAGATAGAGTTTAATATAACAAGCAAGTAAAACAGTGTGCATTATTCTACACACAACTGTAAAGTATGTACATATACAAATGTAAAAAAGAAAAATAACATTTTCAAAAGCTTTGAGTTTCCAGTGTGTTGGGAAAAACAATTGTAGCATAATGCTTCCTTCGTCAAGTTACTGTTGAAATATTGAGTGATGTTTAGCAGCAGCTTCTTCTGTAGTTGGTTTTGGACATGTTGTGAGGGAGGGCAGGCTGAGGGAGCTGTAGTGATGATGTCAGCACTTTGCAGGCAGCAGTCCCTTCTTCATGTGATGACGAGTTCTACGAGGGATGCTCTGAAGTGGTGCGTGTGTGCGGGATGTAAACAGTCTTCACAACAGAGTGCGTGGTCCTCGGACAATACACCATCTTCCTTTGGACCTCACCTGAAATGACAAATTATGATTGTATCACAAGGCCAGCACTGAAGAGATGACAAAAGAAAAATCAATGTGTTATACTGTAAAGATAATGTTGCTGTTGCAATAAATATATAAAACAGACAAACCACTATGTAACCATAGATAGGTCAGTCAGTTAGTGCACTAACACAATAGTAGTCTTTTGTCTAAGAAGACATCATGTTTATATTAGCAGCCAAGCATACTGTATGCCAGGGTGTGGCTATGCATTTGCATTAGGAAGAGCCAAGACGACACAAGACTAGGGACATCAGTGCTAATCACCCAGCCATCACCATCAGCATAGCAATTGTTTATGGTTTTGGAAAGCTGATCATTTTAACGACATCGCTAATAACCATGCACATGGAAAACAAACACACAGTCACACACAAACAGTCTTGCAAATGCAACTAAATCTTCCTCAAGGATACACAGAGGGGCCTACTGCCCCCCTCACGAGTTCACTTCTAACTTTAGCTTAGCGGCTAAGGTAACTTGGCTACAGCTACAACCGGTAGACTAATTCCTCCTTGCCCCATCTATCAGCCTTACACCGGGACACAATATTCAACAGCGGTGTGGGCAGCACAGTTATTAATGTAGGGGAAACACTGATACTAACTACAGTAGGCTACTATGCAATTTAGCTCACGTTAGCTTACCTTTATTCGGATTCTTTTTCCCGGGGCTGGGGCTATGCATCACGCCGGTGAATAGGCAACAGGTAGGGCCTAGTATCTTCAGCTTACGCTTACTCCTGCTTCTTTTCTGTTTCCTAAAGTTGGCGCATCTAGGCACATTATAGGACGGCATGTTTTCTTTGTGGTAGTAGTCCAACAGTGAAATAATACGAAGCGCGCTATTACTGTACTGCTTACACGGGTCAGGTCCGTGCTGTGTTTATGTCACCATGGTAACGCGAGCAGCTCGGAATCTGGGCAGGCTGCAGAGCGTACCCCCCCCGCGCAATGCATCCTGGGGCCTGTAGGAACTGTAAAAACGGCTACGTCAGCCCCGCGTCATCAGTTTAAATCCGAAATCATTGTGCTCTCTGCCAATTCGGATCAATTTTTGGGGGGCTTTTTTCAATAGACTACTAATATACTCGGCCCTGATATACCATTCACATGAAAATGGGCGAATTTTCCCTTTAACTTTGACCAATCAGAAATCACATACCTCAGCTTTAATTCAAGATTCACATTCTTTCAATCAGATTTGCTCTAACAGACTCACACCAAATCGCCTCATTTTGTACTGTACTTTTTTAAGAATCAACCATGACAAAAAAAGATTGTGAGAGTTTCCATAAATACAGTATTAGAAAAATTAAACCCTATTTCTATATTTAATATAATTATAATAACTTGAAAACTACCCAAATATGATGCCTTCACATTGATGATGGGCTCTACATTAACACTCCAAATGCGGGTAAATGTAGTCTTAGGCAAGTAAGGTATTGAGTCCACCCTCCACTTTGGCTGGTGAAAGATGTGTGCTCGGGATCTGTGCTCGTGCGGCGATAAACTTCACCAACGGTAATAACCGGAAGGACACGGCTCTCTGCTCTTAACATTACCGCAGTTAAGTTAGCGCGTGTGCAAACAGAACATTTCCTGTGCGCTTTCACATTAAAAGCCTGTTACCACCAACAGGATTTAACATATACAGCCACTCCCCCACCCCTTGTGTTTCTGTCTATTCTGAATAAGTTATAATCATTTATTGCCACAATAGAGTCATCTGTACTCTTCTTTAACCAGGATTCAGTCAGAATCAAGACATCTGGATCTGCCTGGGACACTAAAATCTTTACGTGGTCTAATTTATCATGCTGCAATAAACTTCTAATATTTAAATGTAGAAAACCCAAGCCCTTTCTTGATTTAAGAATTTGTGGTGAATTTAGCTTGCAGCTAGGAAGCATTGCTTGTTTTTCAGGGTCATACAAAACAGGTTTGTGCCTGTAGAGGGAGCCAACGTTAGAAGCAGCAGGTGGATGGGCCGTTGGAGGTGAGGGAGGACAGTCAGGTGTGATGTCCAGAGCTGGAGGAAGTTTTGCAGCACAAATGGAAGGGGAGTATAATTCATGTTGAGCAACAAGACAGACATACCAAAATAAAACAGGAAACACAGGGACACCACCAACACAAGACAAGACACAGACAGACCATGACAATTACAGATTAAAGAACAGTTCCCCAATTCGCTGTTCCCATATCCTCATTTGAAATAGGAAAATGACATGAATGATTTACGCAGAGGCTGTATCGACTGACCCAGATAAGGTGCACTTTGATGATAACACACTTGTCAAAATAAAGTTTTGTGGAGCTGATAAGCTCAATTGCTAGCTAGAGCAGACACGTTTATCAAAGCTCCACCTACAGGTTGTCCTGAAACATTACTTTCGACGGTTTCTACCAAGTTGCTTGATTACTAAATGTTAAAAAAAGGTCCATTGAAGATGTGGTGCCATTGTAGCAGGGCTGTACGCTTATTTTTTTAGGTGGTAGTGTAACCCAGATATATTTTCAGTCAGCTAATGCTTTTCTGTAATATCACTGTTTTTGGTGTGTGTCTCTTTAAGGGTTACGACCACTTTATGTTGCGGCAGCTTTACGACTGCTGTTTTACGGTGTGTGTTATTGTTACCTTGGAGACGAAGTTTTCGCGGGTCTCTCTTCTTCAATGCACAAGCAGTGTGGTCAAGCTGTGATTATTCCGCTGTTTATTTTCTGAGTTTAAACTTGTTAACAAAAGTATTTAATTATAATATTTACTGTGCCAAATTACTCGTGTTGCTTTTGACAACATGCCGGAAGCTGTCGCTGAAGTGATACAAGAAGAACGTTAACAAGGAATCGCCACGCCGAGTGACTGGACATTGAGGAAACGTTGCCGCTGTTTCTGAGGGCTGTTCCAGGGGCTCGTGAGCTCGTGAGGAGCCGTCGACATCCTTTGAGTATCCCGAGGAGTGCAGGCAACAATATTAAACCACCACACACACATATATAGAGCTCTATATAATATTATTGCTGGCCAGCACTTAACTTTACTTTATTATTTTTTGGAGACAATACAAGGACATTTCAGGATATTTCTATTTTTTTGGATAAGAAGACCGCTCGGTAATTTTGTTTTGTTTGTTTTATGGACTGTGTGAAAGAAGACCGTTCGGTATTCATTTTGTTTTCATGAACTAAGAAAGAGACAATTTATATAAGAGAACGAGCAACATCTCGTCAGGTTATTAGTACGGAATAACAGGTTTGTTTTGAGACTGTTTTGATATTTGGTTTAACTACATTAACAAAGGGAAATATATTTTATTTTTGTATTTTATTTTCTTATTCTAATTGAGGGTTTATCAAAATATAATTACATGTCTACATGATTTAAAGCACACTGTTACAAGGTTTTTCCTGGTTTCATAAGGACAAAGTAGGATGCATTTCAGTCCAGTACTTGAATAAATCTGGATGATAGTAAACTGCTATCGTAACCCGAGTAAATTCTGTTTATTGGTTACAGACAAAAATTGGCGCCCGAACAGGGACTGAAGTGCGTCTACTTGAACTTAAATATAAAAACTCTTTAAAGTATAATCATCTGAAAATTGTAAGGTTGGGTTAATTGAGAAAACAAAATGGAGTTTTGTGACATGTATGGTTTTGACCCAGAGCGCACCGTTATGCTTAAGGGTGTCCCAGCTAAGGTTAAACTGGAAGATGTAAAAAGGGTTTTTGCATTACTAGATGATGTTGTTGGAGTGCATCACATTGACAGCCTTCCCAATACCATTCTGTGTCAGTTTAGCGAGTCTTTAACTCCAATGCTTCTAGACCGCCAGCATCCAGCTGATGACTCATATTGGGAGGTTATGCAGATAGATGAATACTGTCCACCTAAGTCAGTCAGTGAGCCACCCACAGATGATGTAGTGCCTCTTGCTCGTGCTATTGATGACATGACAGTCAATTTCAGAGAGCAGGTAAATGAGTTAGCTCTAACATACAACATGAGCCCCATTACTTTGAATCAAGTAGCAGTGAATCATATTTCTGGAAAAGGGGATAGTGACAAGGGCCCAGTAACTTCTACCCCAGCATCTGCTCTTAAAGCCCCGTTATTTAAAGCACAGTCTACCCCTAACCCAAGACCGGTTGTCTTCAGTGCTGATAGCTATGCATCCAGTCCAAGACAGGCCCCTAATGACACTCTGCTTGTTGACCCCCTCCCTGCAGATGTTCAGAGAGTAATCGTGGAACATATTGTAAAACACGACTCCCTGGTGTTCATTCCACCTGCAAGAGAACTGCGTCCATTCTCTGGAAATTCTCCTAAACCTTCTACAGAGGTGGATTACAAAGTGTGGCGGCTTAGAGCTAAGCAGGTACTAAATGACTCCAGCCTGTCAGAGGCACAGCAGCGCCGTATGCTTCTTGATAGCCTTCATACCCCTGCTTTAAATGTGGCTTTCTCTATTGGAGCCCAAGCCCCACCAAGTGACTATCTCCATGAACTAGACAAGGCGTATGGTAACGTTACAGGAGGTGAGGAGCTGTATATTCAGTTCTTAGAGACCCATCAGGACAGTGGGGAGAAAGCATCCGACTACTTGCGTCGACTCCAAACTCTGTTACAGGAAGTAGTTGAAAATAAAGGTGTAGCTAAACAAAATGGTGATTCTCAACTATTAAAGCAGTTCCTAAGAGGCTGCTGGGAAGACAGTATGATAACCACATTGCACCTAAAAGAACAACTCAATGACCCCTCCCAGAGCACGCCCACTTTCTCAGAGTTGCTGTTCAAAATAAGAAATTATGAGAAAGAAAGTCAGCTAAAGGAAATGAGGAAAAAGCGACATACTGCTGGGAGCACAACCAAAGTTCATACTAAGACACACCTAACTACTGATGAGTCTGAGCCCCCTAGCAACAAAGTCCTAGCGGTGTGCGATGTTAACACTAGGGAGCAGCTTGAGGAGAGAATCAGACTGTTAGAGGCTGAGCTAAAGCAAAGTGTCACTACTCAAAATGCCAATCCCCCCAGATATGATAGAGCAGGACGAAAGTTCTCACAGAAAGCAAAAGGCAGCAACACAGCTCCACCACTCCAAGCTGTGCCCACAGATAATCTCATTAAAGCGGGCAGGTTTTGTTACAACTGTGGAGAAGAGTCACATATAATGCCGCAATGCACAAACCAAACAAATGCTGTGCTCGTGCAGAAGAAACTTTGTGAGAGACACCAAACTAGACAAACCCAACGTCCACTAAGCTACCAGCAGACAAGCCCCCAGCCAAATCTGTCTTTAAACAGTTAAGGGCTCCTGCTGTGGGACAAGTAGGAGCTCAGTGTCAAACTAGTTCCCCTGTTTTGAGCCAGTGCATGCATGAACCCCCAAATGCATCAGCGCCTATTCAGATTCCAGCAGGACTTGTTGGAGAGCCTTGTGATAGTGAAGCATGGTTAGATGGAGTCCAATGCAATTGCATAATTGACACAGGGTCGCAAGTGACAATCATATCCCAGTCATTTTATTCCCGTTACCTTTCCCACAGACAGTTATTCTCTATTAAAGATGCCCTAAACATTGAAGGTGCAGCGGGACAAAAGGTTCCATATTTGGGCTATGTTGAAGTGGATGTGCAGTTCCCTAAAGATAAATGTGGCACAGACCAATGTTTTCACATCCTAGCTTTAGTAAGCCCAGATCAGTCATACAATGACAAGCATTCTCTGCTTGTAGGTACTAATGCCCTGCGTCCAATGATCCAAGACTGCATTAAGCAAGGCGGAACTAAGTTCCCAGAAACCCTTCCTATCCAGGCCAGCTGGCTAATGGCCTATGCAGAGTGTGATAACCGGACTGAAGCCCAAACAAAAGACGCCAAAGTTCTGCGTGTAAGGCTCAGCAGCAAAGTACCCATACGCTTGAAGCGCGGCGAGCTTTGTACTTTAAAGGGCATCTGCCACAATAAACCCGGTGAAGGTGAATTCCAAGCTCTTGTGGGTGGTACGGAGGAAATACCCACGCCAGGAGGCCTTATCGTCTATGATCAGATAGTGGATGTAAAGCCTCAATCCCACAATAAATTTAAGCTTGTGGTCAAAAATATTTCTCAGCGTGACATCACCTTATACCCCAAAACAGTCATTGCTGAGTGCTCTCCTATTGACTGGGCAGTGCCCGTTTCACACTCTGACCAGAACAAAAAGTCAGATGTTGCCCTTCCGCAGACACATGCTCTGTCGGTGTCACAAAATGAAAAGATCAATTCAGCAGCTGACATCTTCTATCCTGATTTCAGCGACAGCCCCATAGCACCAGAACTAAGGGAGCACATACAGGCTAGAATAAACAAAGAAGTGCCAAATGCGTTTTCTAGACATGATCTAGATGTTGGTAACATTGCAGGAGTCACTCATCGCATAGAACTTGACACTCATGTACCATTCAAAGAGCGAACTCGACGTGTCTCACCTGCCGACTTCAATGACTTAAAAAGGCATCTCCAAGACCTTTTGGCCATAGGCATCATAGAGGAATCACATAGCCCCTACGCCTCTCCAATTGTCCTTGTCCGGAAAAAGAACGGAGATCTGCGAATGGTGGTGGATTACCGCAGACTGAACAACTTGACTAAAAAAGATGCCTACCCATTACCTCGTATAGAGGAGACATTCTCCCTGCTGTCAGGCTCAAAATGGTTCACTGTTCTTGATCTAAAGAGTGGGTACTATCAGCTGGAGGTTGAACCCTCTGATCGGCCAAAGACAGCATTCACAACACCCTTTGGAACATGGCAATTTCGGAGAATGCCCCAAGGCCTGACCAACTCTCCAGCAACCTTCCAGCGAACCATGGAGAAGGTGATGCAAGGTATCAACCTCCAAGAGGTTGTTGCTGTTACTAGAATTATTTCACCAAGTGTTTGAATAATTGAAACTGAGTCAGGCCTTCTTGGAAGCAGATGAATTTACTTGCAAACAGCATACAAGGGTCAAACAACAATGTACCTGGCTTGATACATGGTTGAATACATCGAATGAACAGTGTACATGGGATTATATGCAAGAGAAGTTGGTGTGTGCGCAAACACATACTAAGTTTGGTGTGTCCAGCCCTTGTTTTTGCTGGCGAAAGCAGAAATGTTTTTAATTAAGCAGATAACAGGATATGGGAAATTTAGGGAGTCTTTTCTCCTCAACTACTGTGCATGAATGCGTCATACCTCTGTATTGTGCCAAAATCTTATTAGGCTTCAAGGCTAAACAACAAACTTGTAGCAAAACACTTTGGAGTTGAAACTACTGGGACAAAGTTCAACAGCCAGAAAGCATGTATTGTGCATTAAAATATTATACAATAAAGCAAATTAAATTCTGTTAACATTCCACCCTTTTTATAATATTTAATGCTACTTTCAGGTAACACTTCAAAGCAAAAGGGCAAAGGATATGAGTAAATATATTTCAGTCAAGCAGAATAATATCAAGTACATCAACATCACAGTTGTGAAAATGCAAGTGTGTACTGGTGCTATATCGTCTATGTACAGTTTCAAGGAGGACAGTCTTTGTAGAAGCCAGGGAACAGGAACCTAGGTCGTCTTGATGGTCAACAAGTCCTTTTTGTGGCATTTTGACGCAAAGTGTCCTTCATATGACAGTCACTGGGGGAATGGTTATGTAGGATATTACCATAACCGATTCAGATTGTTCCTCAGTGTCCAATTGTCCTTATTGAAGAATGGTCAGCTTCGTCTTCTCCTTGCATCTGAAACAGAATGAATTTGAGCAGTAACATGTTCTCAAAAGAAATGCTCATCATTCTGCCAGGGTTGTTTCTAAAATATCATCCTATCCATTTTGCAAGTAATTTAATTTTTAAAATGTAAAATCTAATATCAAATTACCCAGTAATCTATTTAAACAGGGTGAACACCCCTATTCCCTCCAATTGATTAATAAAATTCACCAATTTAAAACTAGAACACCCTATGTGATGTATTCTAAACAAAACAAATAAGTCTACTCTGCAGTTGTAGACTATTGACAAACATAACAAAACAAAACAAATAAACAACCTGTCATAGACTAACTCCCTGGAGCAGTACTATATCCCCAGGCTAAGTAACAACAAGCAGCCAGATATCAATTTGTTTCCATAAAACCTTCCCGAATTACAAAGAACTCTCAGTTTAATGGAACAAACTATATCTGTCAGAATAAAGGGACCACCCTCGACCCCACACTAATGATCATCTAATTACGTACGTGAGACTTTTGTTTTTGACAGTGTAAATTCTCAAACACCAAAGGCTGAGATAGGTTTGTCTCTAGTGCATCTCCCCAAACACTACAGGTTGAGATAGGTTTGTCTCTAGTGCATCTCCCCAAACACTACAGGTTGAAATATTTTTCTCTTTAGTGCATTTTCCCAAACACTACGATCAGTTATTCTCCCTTACGGTAAAACCATGAGAAATACTGCTTCATAAACTAGTTTATCTACCTAATACATAAAACAAAGGAACTACCATAATTCCTGGACAAAACAAAATCAGCTGTTTATATTCACCTGATTTCAAGAAAGCCTCGACTCGCTCAGTTTTGGCTCTGGATTCCGTCACCCCTCCTCCGTCCAAGTAGAGTCTGCAGACAGCCTCTTTTGTAGCTCTGTTTACTGGAGGTCTTTTGTCGAGAGATCTTGGACTCCCCCGTCTTCACGGTGCAGGCTCTTCTTGTCCAGAGAAGAGGATGTTGGATCCGGCTAACTCGAAGGACCATTTGTTACTAGAATTATTTCACCAAGTGTTTGAATAATTGAAACTGAGTCAGGCCTTCTTGGAAGCAGATGAATTTACTTGCAAACAGCATACAAGGGTCAAACAACAATGTACCTGGCTTGATACATGGTTGAATACATCGAATGAACAGTGTACATGGGATTATATGCAAGAGAAGTTGGTGTGTGCGCAAACACATACTAAGTTTGGTGTGTCCAGCCCTTGTTTTTGCTGGCGAAAGCAGAAATGTTTTTAATTAAGCAGATAACAGGATATGGGAAATTTAGGGAGTCTTTTCTCCTCAACTACTGTGCATGAATGCGTCATACCTCTGTATTGTGCCAAAATCTTATTAGGCTTCAAGGCTAAACAACAAACTTGTAGCAAAACACTTTGGAGTTGAAACTACTGGGACAAAGTTCAACAGCCAGAAAGCATGTATTGTGCATTAAAATATTATACAATAAAGCAAATTAAATTCTGTTAACAGTTGCTTTCCTCGACGATCTCATAATATTCTCCAGCTCTTTGGAGGAACATGAGGAGAGATTAATGAAGGTTCTCAAACGCGTCTCTGATTTTGGCCTCAAACTGTCCCCTTCCAAATGCAAATTCTTCCAGACCTCTGTGAAATATCTAGGGCATGTGATATCTGCTGAGGGAATCCAACCCGATCCTGACAAAGTTTCTGCTGTAAAAGAATGGCCCCGGCCTCAAACAGCCAAAGAGCTTCGGTCATTTTTAGGTTTCACTGGGTATTACCGAAGATTTGTGAGAGAGTATGCTAGGGTTGTTAGGCCTCTAAATGATTTGTTGAAAGGAGATCTAGCGCCCAGGCACAAAGGCCCTAACCACTGGCCACGAAAACAGTCACATCCACTTGGTGCATTATGGACCCCTGATTGCCAAGCAGCATTTGAGCTAATCATTGAGAAATTAACATCTGCCCCGGTGCTTGCATTTTCCAATTGGCAGCTCCCATATGTGCTCCACACTGACGCCAGTATGACCGGTTTAGGTGCAGCCCTGTATCAGGTCCAAGATGGCCAAACCCGAGTGGTAGCGTACGCCAGTCGTGGTCTCTCTAAAAGTGAGAAAAACTACCCCGTGCATAAGTTAGAATTTCTCGCCCTTAAATGGGCGGTCAGTGAAAAGTTTCATGACTATTTGTACGGGGCTAACTTCAAAGTGCTAACGGATAACAATCCTCTGACATACGTGCTGACAAGTGCAAAGTTAGATGCCGCGAGCCACAGATGGCTTGCTTCTCTATCACTGTTCAACTTTGACATCCATTACAAATCTGGTGTGCTGAATATTGATGCTGATGGGCTCTCGAGGAGACCTCATGAACCATCCGAAGACGATGAAGAGTCTCGAGAGATGGACCAGAGAATTTCAGGTATGCTAGATCGAGCTAGCCTATCACCTGAGGAGTTCCAAGTGTTGGATGGGGAGACAGTGAGCACTCTTTGTATGCGCCATGGTGTCAATGTTCATGCAGTTTCACAAGACAATCAGGATCCGGACACTGTGATATCTGCAGTGGAAACTCTCTTGTGTGATGAAAGTGCGGTCCCTGATGATCTGGAAGATCCAGTCCTTGGGCCAGGACAGTCAGCTCTGCCAGAAATGTCTATGGAAGACTGGCATCAGTTGCAGAGGGAAGACGCAGCTTTGGCACAAGTTATTCGTATACTGGAAGATGAGCTTGACACTGAGGTATTTGATAAGACGACTGTGGAGCCAGAGGTAGCTCAACTCTTACGAGAGAAATCAAAGCTACTCTTGAAGAACGGAGTGTTGTGCCGCAAAGTTCTCAATCAAAGAGGTGAAGCGTTTCATCAACTTGTCATACCCAGTAGTCACAGAGAAAGAGCCTTCCAAGGTATTCATGATGAGACAGGCCATATGGGTATTGAGAGAACTTTGGAACTAGCCAGAGCAAGGTTCTACTGGCCGAAGATGGCAAAATACATTGAGACAAAGTGTAAAAGCTGTGAAAGATGTGTCAGACGAAAATCTAGGGTGCAAAAGGCATCCAAACTAGTCAACATCAAAGTCAGTGGTCCCCTTGAGCTAGTCTGTATGGATTTTCTGACAATTGAACCTGACTCAAGAGACACTAGAAACATACTGGTCATAACTGATCACTTTACAAAATATGCACAGGCATATACAACTAGAGACCAGACAGCCAAGACTGTTGCCACAGTGTTATGGGAAAACTTCATTTGTCACTATGGTTTTCCCCGCAGGCTGCATAGTGATCAAGGAGCCTGTTTTGAGTCAGAAGTTGTAGCAGAACTTTGTAAGCATGCTGGAATCGCCAAGTCTCGCACAACGCCCTACCACCCGAGAGGGAATCCGGTAGAACGATTCAACAGGACTCTGCTCGACCTCTTGGGAACGCTGGAGGACAAAAAGAAGGAGGAATGGAGGAAATATGTCAAGCCCCTTGTACACGCATATAATTGTACACGGAATGATGTGACTGGCGAAGCCCCTTTCCTACTCATGTTTGGCAGAGAGCCGCGTCTCCCCATTGACCTCTGTTTCGGCATCAGTCCTCAGGGTCACAACCCCAAAACGCACACACAATATGTGCGAGACCTAAAGAAAAGACTCAGACACGCATATGAGCTAGCGTCAAGAAATGCTGAAAAACGGCAGTTGTTGAACAAAAGGCGCTGGGATGCTAAGGTAACCGCCTTGCCTTTAGAGGTAGGGGATCGAGTCCTTGTGAGGAATCTGAGTCTCAGAAAGAAGCACAAAATCTCTGACAAATGGGAATCCACTGTTTACGTTGTTGCCAAACAGCCGGATGAGAGTATCCCTGTGTATGTTGTCAGGCCCGATAATGGTGAGGGCAGAGAGCGGGTTTTGCATCGAGACATGCTTCTTCCCTGTGGGTTCCTACCTGCAACCTTAGAAGCAGATCCTGTGAGTACTGATGTGCAGGCAATCCCGACTCAAGTTTCTGAGGTGACTGATGAGGGAGATATTGAGGATGATTTGTCTTCAATGGAAGTGGATCAAGACTTGGAAACTCAGAACACGAGCCCTGAAACCCCTGAACAGAGTACCTCTCAGTCTCAAAATCCCCTAAATCCTGATGCCCCTGCCCCTGAATTCATGTCAGATCAGCATGAGTTGTCAGACACTGAGACTGTAATTAGTCCAGGCCCGTCCCAGACTAGGCCTCAGAGAACAAGGGTACCACCAGCTTATCTTAGTGACTACCAAGTTGGTCGCAAAGCCCATTGTAAACATCACACCTTAAGTCCCCCTACACAGCAGACACTGTTTTATGGTTTCTTATTGTCCTTGCAGCAGCAAATTGCAGGGTTAGTTCAGTCTCTAGCCGTAGGTAGTGACGGGGACGTCACATTTTAAGTGGGGGAGGATGTAACCCAGATATATTTTCAGTCAGCTAATGCTTTTCTGTAATATCACTGTTTTTGGTGTGTGTCTCTTTAAGGGTTACGACCACTTTATGTTGCGGCAGCTTTACGACTGCTGTTTTACGGTGTGTGTTATTGTTACCTTGGAGACGAAGTTTTCGCGGGTCTCTCTTCTTCAATGCACAAGCAGTGTGGTCAAGCTGTGATTATTCCGCTGTTTATTTTCTGAGTTTAAACTTGTTAACAAAAGTATTTAATTATAATATTTACTGTGCCAAATTACTCGTGTTGCTTTTGACAACATGCCGGAAGCTGTCGCTGAAGTGATACAAGAAGAACGTTAACAAGGAATCGCCACGCCGAGTGACTGGACATTGAGGAAACGTTGCCGCTGTTTCTGAGTGCTGTTCCAGGGGCTCGTGAGCTCGTGAGGAGCCGTCGACATCCTTTGAGTATCCCGAGGAGTGCAGGCAACAATATTAAACCACCACACACACATATATAGAGCTCTATATAATATTATTGCTGGCCAGCACTTAACTTTACTTTATTATTTTTTGGAGACAATACAAGGACATTTCAGGATATTTCTATTTTTTTGGATAAGAAGACCGCTCGGTAATTTTGTTTTGTTTGTTTTATGGACTGTGTGAAAGAAGACCGTTCGGTATTCATTTTGTTTTCATGAACTAAGAAAGAGACAATTTATATAAGAGAACGAGCAACATCTCGTCAGGTTATTAGTACGGAATAACAGGTTTGTTTTGAGACTGTTTTGATATTTGGTTTAACTACATTAACAAAGGGAAATATATTTTATTTTTGTATTTTATTTTCTTATTCTAATTGAGGGTTTATCAAAATATAATTACATGTCTACATGATTTAAAGCACACTGTTACAAGGTTTTTCCTGGTTTCATAAGGACAAAGTAGGATGCATTTCAGTCCAGTACTTGAATAAATCTGGATGATAGTAAACTGCTATCGTAACCCGAGTAAATTCTGTTTATTGGTTACAGTAGCACTGGTGCTAGCAAGCAAAAAAAATCAGTAGCACAAAAATAAATTTGGTAGCACACAAAGTATGATCGAAAACTTGCATAACCTTAACCCTTACATTTCGCTCTAATTACCTTTGAGCATGTCATCTTGGTCTCATTTGAGAATCTAAATTAATATTATATCCTAGTGTGTGCAGTAATAATGATAGAAAAATGAATAGGGGTGCACTGATTGCAATTTAGACAAAATAATCTAACCTGCCAATTGCAATTTTTTGATGATTCAGAATTATTTCTCCCCATAAAAATAATATCTATATATTTTTTGTATATACATATAGTTATTATATTATTAATAATATTTTTTTTTAGAAAATGTCCTATTAATTAAAACCAAACTTTAAAACATTAAACATAGCATATTAAATAAATAAGGCTACATATTGGCACAATTGAGGATAAATTAAATAGGTTGTTGTGAATGTGTTGGGAGTAGCTCTTCCGTGGCTTATTATTTCAAACTTTGTTTAAATAGACTACTGTTGACTTTTCTCTGCAGCTGAATGAGTTGCCTTTCAAGCTAGAGCACTAGTGCTGTAAAGCGCTAACTTCCTGTTCTTACCGGCTTCAAAACAAAAGTCAACTCACGTTTGGGTGGTAACAGGCTTTTAATGTGAAAGCGCACAGGAAATGTTCTGTTTACACACGCGCTAACTTAACTGCGGTAATGTTAAGAGCAGAGCAAGAGCAGCGTGTCCTTCCGGTTATTACCGTTGGTGAAGTTTATCGCCGCACGAGCACAGATCCCGAGCACACATCTTTCACCAGCCAAAGTGGAGGGTGGACTCAATACCTTACTTGCCTAAGACTACATTTACCCGCATTTGGAGTGTTAATGTAGAGCCCTCTAAGCAGTGTTGTGCAGCGCTCCTCAGTCTCTCAAAGCAGCATCTGCTCGTTAGCAACCTGTGCACTTGTGCGAGTGGACTTGTATTCATCATCGCACGTGATCAATTTCAGTAGCAAATGCGATCAAAACTGTCGCACTGTACAGCCCTGCATTGTAGCATTGTGGCTCCAAGCACATCCACTGTTTTGTAGGAGGGATTTTAAGCCAAATCACTCAATAACAACTGAAGACAGTTTTTCTCTCTCTCGTTGAGTATTCATTTATTTTCATGCTACAGCATTAGACTTACCCTCCAATCACACACAACCAGTGAATTAATGGGCTGGAGTCAAGCAGAAGATCAAACATGAACATTGACAAAGGCTGGATGGCTTAATACAATATTGGTTTGATGGCCTTGGCTCAACTGAAAGTAAAAATCTGGCAGACGTTTTGGGGTTTGCAGTGTCCTCATCACAGCCACTCAGCACTGGTGTAAACAAAACCTTTTTTTTAGCTCCTCGGAGCACCTTTAATCTATTGTAGGTGCTATTTTACTGTATTACAAAATCCTTTAGCTATAGTAACACAAACAAAAGTGGTTAGAAAAAAATTAATTAGAGAAGCTTAACTTATTATACTGTCATTTCTGAGGGAGAAAGTATGTATGTAGGTGTAATATATGCACACAGGCTTGGCAGTTAAGAAAAATACTGAAGGCATCTAAGAATCAGAGTGTGGGTGGGAGCAATAAATTGAACAACCAGAGAAGACAGTGCAGAGAAAATGAGAATGTCTACCTCCAGAAAGGAGAAGCCTTTAGAAATCAATCAAATACAGCTTGGGGCACTCTTTGATGGAGAGGGAAACCCCATGTTGGCGGCACACAAGAGCAAAGTATACCTGCCACAAACAGTACTGCTAAAAGCAGGAATGCCAACCTTTTTTTCTATTGCGTTCATAACACACAATTATATTCAATGAGCAGCTGCTACAGTAACACAGACCCCAGCCGTACATTGTTTTAGAGCTGGACATACTGTATACAGTAATCATCCATCATGACAGTGAAGGTGAAGTAAACCTCTTTTTCAAACCCGCAAAGATATCTAAGCAAAAATAATTGACTGCACCATGCAGTAGATTTCTTTGAGCTCGCTGTGAATATTCTGAGTGTGATGTGATGATATGATATGAAACTGGCAAGAATGAACATAAACCATCTAACAATTATTAGGCATTTATTGTTAACTTTCCGACAAAAAAAGAAAAACAAATATCAGAGTATACCAGTTTAAAATGGGATAATAAGAAATGTGTTGTTCCCTCTTTTTTCAATTTGTGTGGCCGCCTTAGGGAATAGTAATAGTAAGGGAGTGCCTCCAGTGAGATTCATCCAGGAGTTCCATTATGTACTGTAGTTGACTCTGTGCTGTACAACTAAAGACCTACTGTATTTGTGTCACATGCAGAGTAAGAGTGCTCTACACAAAGAAATGATCACTGCCAACGCATACTTTGACCTCATTAACTACTAATTCAACACCACTGCATATATAGCACACACTGTGGTTGACAACTTGACAAGGGTTTTTATACAAGAAGAACTGTAAGACAGAGATTAGTGCAAACGATTTGCATCCCTTAAAAGTTATTCAAAATATAGCACAGACTTTCCTTGCTGCTTAAAGTTTGGAGACCCAGATCAAAAAAATCATGGCCAGGAATGTATTCAAAACACAGGATCTTTGAAACCTTGATAGTTGAATTGAAAACTCGGACACGCACATCAATCAAAGTAAGACCTGGAGCCTCTACGGATTCTCTTTTTTGCATAGGAAATTTCCTTTCCTAACGAGATGACCCGGAACTACTAGGCAGATAGGTGGTTCAAATTCTCAAAATGCTTAGGAAAGGAGCCTCGATTCATCCTTTAACCCTCCTTTACCATAGGTTACTCCTGACCAACCTATGCGAAAGCAAAGGAGATAGTGGTATCCCATAATCCTTTACGGCGGCAAGATTTAAAGCAACAGGCCACCGCCGGAGTTTACCGACTCTACACAAATACGAACGAGAGGTAAAACAGAAGAGAGGAGAAGAAAAAAGAGGAAGATTTAACTCGGCTAAAACAAAATACCCCCCCCCCCCATAAAGATAATAAAGAACTCATAAAAGACCAACATCATAATAGTTATATTCGTAGCACATCATTTACACCATAAAAAAATAAAATGCAAACTTCACATTTAATAAAGATTACTGGGGGCAGTTCATTTCAACATCAACATAAGTGTAGTCTCTTTTTTTTCCATATGTGAATTGGGCTTCAAGTGGCCTTAAATATTCCCCTTGGTCAAGTCCAATCTAAGTGATTCTCACTCTGTTGGGGACAACCTGATTAAAATCAATATGAAAAGAACGCATGCATCAAACAAGCGTTTGTTGTGGTCCATTTTCGGAAAATAGTGTAGTTTCACGCTAGTGACTCACGTCAGCAATACTCGCCGTCGCGCAATGACGTCGGTTAGGAAAAGTGGGGTCAAATTCATTTTAAACAGTGCTGTCTTTTCCTATGTTCGAAAGGAAGCACCTTTCATCTCTCCTTAACCCCGATGACGTTTAGGGGTTAAGGTATAGGAAAGGAGGCTTAAAGGTTAGGAGATTTGACTATTCGTAGATGCCCCTGTTTCGTTGTTGAAGCTGTGCACTGGGCCCTTTCGGAGGTGTTTAAAAAAACATATTTCTCAAATGTCTTAGTACATGATGTTAAGTTGTTTGAGCCTTTGATTGATATACATAATGTTCTTGCAGTATCAAGCTTGGCCACTAAGCCCATTGGTTGCATAAGAGGCTGGCGCTGATCCTGGGGGGGCCTGAGCCGTATACTCTCAAACCTGTAAATCATGGCTATAAATCACTAACTTGCCCTTTGACGAAACAGCAGTGTTTTGCTGAGAAAGACGCAATATGTTTGCTGTTTGCAATGTTTCACCTCATGGAGAGAGAGAGGCACATGTCCTTTCACAGCTTCTCCTAGCCTGACCAGACCAGCCTGATATCTCGCCTTCAACAAAGGAACTAACGTGAGGTCTCAATGCTGGTCTCTCATATGAGCTCTCCCACAACTTGATTGCATGGGTCTCCAGTGAGAAAAATGTACTGATTGCAAAGTGGACCGTGTGTGTGTGTGTGTGTGTGTGTGTGTGTGTGTGTGTGTGTGTGTGTGTGTGTGTGTGTGTGTGTGTGTGTGTGTGTGTGTGTGTGTGTGTGTGTGTGTGTGTAAAGAGTAGAGTTGCTCTTGAGTGATGCCACCTAATCTCTGATAAACTTTAGGCTACAAGCATCCAGACACATACATTTTTCCCTCCTCCAAACAGGGGACTCTGTTGTCCACAAGATAAATTAGGCATACCGCAATTTTTACATCCCCCCCCCCCACCACCACACACACACACCTGTTTGACTATATCTTTAAAGAGGACCTATTATACTACTTTTCTGGTCTTAATTTCTTGTTTTACACTGCTATAGAGCAACCTGACACGAATCACATCACAAAAAACTATGTAGATTTTCGGGAAGCTCTTTCTCTTATTTTGGCGATCCAGCACGTCCTGTCAACACTTGAGTGTGTGTGCTTCGGCAATCTCCGCTCCCTCCGCCTGTGCATCGGCCATCTCCGCTACCCTCCCCCCCTCCTGCAAACCCCACTCCGTTGTGATTGGTTACCTTCCTTCCGGAACACTTTCAGTGGCGGGAAGCGCGAGCATGGACCTATAAGGGCGCGAGGCAGACGCGAACAGGGAAGTGACAGCATTACCATACATGGAAACATCCGCGTGGTGACGTCACACATTTTTATGCGACGTCACAAATTATGAAAGGGTAGACCGCTTTGAAGACGTGACTTCTCGACTGGCTAGAATAGTGTTTAGTGCTCTGCACAGACACCCCAGACGGTCAGCAGGGAATACGTCGAAATGCATGTAAGTCATTATTTGATAATTTAGTATGGTTAAGCATGACTATGAATCATCATAACAACGTGTATAGGTCATAAAAGTCAAAAAGCATCATAGGTCCTCTTTAAGAAAGACTGTCCTCGAACAAGAAGTGGTAGCATTTGATGTTTTTTCAAAGACCTGAACCTGTTTCTATGTTTTCATGTTACGTATATTGTCCAGGAACAAAGATGTAAACACTAGCACAGCAAATACTTGAGCTGAATTAACTTGAACATTCAAATAAGTAACTCGTCTAAAGCAACATCTTACAAGGTTTTGGAATGCTCAAACAAACACTGATGACCTGTTGATAGGGGCATCAAAGCAAAACATGTCTGTGGGGTCCTGAGAAAGGCCTATTTCATAGTTGTTTGAAGGTTTGGAGGAATAGCTGGTCCAGTACTCAAGCAAAGTGTAAAAAGAGTTTTTTCTTGTAGAGTCTCTCTCTTAATTTCTTATCATTCCTTTTAGTGCGGAAAAGGCTTTGAAGTCCTATATTGGACTCTCGTGTAGCGTATAGGATTTATAGAAAAATAACCCTAACCCTAACCCAAACCTGATTGATTTGGGATTTTCTTTTAATTATTTTATGTTAGGGCAAATATTCAAGGGGACTAAGCAGGGGCGATTTTACGATGAAGCATAACGTTATTTTACCTAAAAAATTTGAATTTAAAACGACATTTTAGACCATTATGGTATCATGGGGAAACATTGAATTGAGGAGAAGTGTGTTTGATCCAGCAAATAGCCACATGTTAGTGGTCTAGTGACCCATGTCAGCTCCGGTTAAATGCATATATACGGCTCCTCTCATGTGTACTCATTTAGAATGGGGCCAGCTGATGTGAGGTCTAGATGGTTTTATAATACAGGTCAGTGGGCACAGTCGTCAGAAAACATGACACACATTTACCTACGTATACAGTAAGGCAAGGGGCAGGCACGGAGATACACAACAGTGACTCATGCTGAGGGGTGATCTCAGACACAAAACTCAGATTTTTAACCTTCGGGCAAATATACTTCTCTTTGTCTTTCACTTTGGTTTGTTGACATTGAATGAATGAATGACCGAATCAGAGAGCCCGCTAAAAGAAGCAGCTCTGGCCCAGAGTAAGGGTAGACCATTTTCCTCTAACAATGACACTACACTGTCCCTGTGTTCCAATACCCATACGATCTTGTGGTCTGATTTAGTATGCTTGAAAATACCCGGATGCCTACTACATCCAGCTGACGGAGCCTCCGTATAAAAAACAACCAGAGATGAGACAGATAAAAGCAAGAGGCAAGATCAAGCAGCACAATATGATATGATATGATGTGAATTAAATGGGTAAACGTATATCCAAATTGGATATGGTCAGCTGTAGTACAGTATGCAGAATAGAAAAAAGAAAGAGTACGCGATTTGGAACGCAGCGTGTGTTTATCCAGTGAAACCTGGCATGACAGCTTCCTGTTCCTGACAGCAGGAGATACTGCCAACACAAGCTGTGATCTCTGGGAGGGGTCAAGAGGGATGGCACAATGAAGGATGAAGAAAGCAAACAAACCCATTATGTAAGCAAACAAACAGAACAATAAGTTAAGGTTATTTTGCTCAGGAATTAATGCAAAATAAAAAAGGGCCAGATCTCTAATAAATTGCGAAGAAATAGCTCCTGCAATCTGCCTCGTTATAGCACCGTATCCCAAAAATAATTTGCAATGATTATATGCCGGTGCTGACACGCCCACAAAGTGAGTCAGCTGCGGATCTCTTCCCAGTGTTTCCCACCATTTCAGGCCCTTGTGCTTTTGCGCACTGTGACATGCCCTGCGTTCCAATTCATATACTCTTTCTTTTTACTACACTACATACTCAAGTACAGAAGAGTTTTAGGGCCACAGGAGAGAAAAAAAAATTAGATAAGGAAGATTTTTTTTTTCATTATGTCTAGACATATCAAAAATAAAGACGAATACTCCAAAAATTAGAGTTAGTTGGGCATTTATGTATTTTCAGCATACTACAATTGACGTGCATGTAATGGGACATCCTAAATCTTTTTCTGGCATACTAAATAGTAGGAAAGTATGGGGATTGGAACACAGGGATGGATTCTTAATCAGACGATCGGCTAGGATTTGATGGTGATGAATGTTCTATACTCTGCTACACATCCACACAGGTCGGCTGTTACACACAGATCACAGGTTTATACGGTGAAACAAATCTTTGTGAATTAGGTGGACATTTTCAACAAGGCTTATTTGCATAGGACAATTGGGACAGGTGCAGCCAGTACGTGTCTGCTTGGTAGTGCAGTGTGAGTGCATGTCCCACCTTTGCATGTGCTTTGTGAATTCAACGCCATCTCTTTCGTCTCATTTGCAATGGTTTTGAGGCCGCAAGGGGCAGCGCAGTCCTTTAGTTGATTTGGCCCTTGTGTGAGGAAATTATCCTCAAATTGCTTTTTTGCTTTCTTCCTTCTCCCTTATACATTGCTTCTTTACCCACACTCTTACAGTAGATTGATGTGTTGGCGTGAGAAACAAATGGAGAAAGTCAGACAGAAAGAGAATGAGAACAGATACAGAGAGACACATACAAACACATCTTGTCTGTATTGTGTGTGTGTGTGTGTGTGTGTGTGTGTGTGTGTGTGTGTGTGTGTGTGTGTGTGTGTGTGTGTGTGTGCGTGTGTGTGTAGTGATGGGTCATATGCGCCACAAGTGACCTTGGGCCTGAGGTTGTATTATTGTGTGCTCCAGTAGTTCATATGCGCAGAAAATACCGCACTGTACAACTGAACACACACACACACACACACACACACACACACACACACAAACACTAGAAATGAATGGTGGTGATAATGCTGTTCCAGAGAAACAAGAAAGAATCCCTCTGTGTTAAGGCAGCTAATCCAATTTGAGCTGCCATTAGCCAGTCATGTTCCAACAGCAATACAGACATATAACGGTGTCTTTGAATCAGTGAAGTGCTTGGTGAAATCCATAGCAACATAAGAACTTCTATATAAATATTAGGTTTATTTTCAGGTTTAATATGACAGTGTACTTACATGTTGCAACGAACAGTCAGTATCTCCCTGAACAGTATTCTTTCAATTGAATGCTACAGAATCTTGACTTAACTGCTGTGCAAGAAACCCAAGAGAGTTATACCCATGTCTATTGTATGACATCTTTATGATAGCGTTCTTTTTTGCATCTGCCAGACATACCTCTCTTTTTCATCCTTTCTCTCATGTGTCCTTCCTTGGCTCCCCATCCAACTCACCTCCCAAAATCTGCTCAGAATGCTTTAAACTTAAGCCCCTATCTCACTGGGCTGCGACAGTTTGCGACAAGTTGGAGAAACAAAATTGAGAGAAAATATGCGAATTATGTGCGAGCGTCGCACGGCCGGAATGTCAGTCTCATTTTTGTCTCAAATCAGTCGCAATTTTGTTTCATGTCGCCAAACCCTCGCAAAAGTTGTTTCACATTTCTCGCACTTTCTGACTCGCAGTTTAGAGACTCCCTCGCGAATAAAGTCTCCAACAGTTGCAGCCCAGTGAGATAGGGGCTTTATACTCCGCCAGATATTTTATCTAGTTAACCGTCTGTTATACACATTCTATGGTTCGTAGGTGATTCAACGGCAAAAAAAAAAGTTCAAGCTGATCTACCAACGGGTGCCCACTGAGGATTGTGTGTTTAATAACACGCGCTCTCCATTTAGTACGTTTGCCTAAATGAATATGCAAAATCAGGCGTTGCTTCCCGAGTGTGCGAAATATGGGAGGAGTAGATGCAACAGACTTTATTTAGCACACGCACCGTGATTTACAAATCCTGCAAATAATTGCGGCCGTTTTGATTGCGGCGATACTAAATACATGTGGCGAAAAAGTGTTTTTCTGCTTGCCCCTTCTGCAACAGTACACTGCTGAATATTGCTACAACGGCGTCTCCCCTAGACTCTGACTGTGCTGACCCACATCTCCATAAGGTAACAACACACTTACTATACCTAAGAACCTCATACAAACCCACTTCAAACCATACTGAACTATCCCTTTAAGAGCAGTGATAATAACGAAGCAACTTACAGAGAAAAATTACAATTCTAGCCAGTAACAATATATCCCCCTGTCTTTTTTTCTCTGTCTGTCTACATGTCACTCCCTGCCCCCCATGTGAACAGTAGACCTAGTGTGTCCTGTGGCTGTGAGTGAGTAACATCAGTGCTGGGGGTCAACATCAGACTGGCCTATTGTAGCACAGGCCACCAGGCTTTGCGCAACAGGCCACACATGTCATGGTTGTTGTTGTTGTCTTGTTCATGGTGGCCATTTTGATTCCAAGGGATTTTATACATATTTGACAAGAAGTTCTCTTGATACTTAATATATGATAATTCATTGTATTGCTTAAGATACCGCTGAGATAACTAACACCTGTTTGAGTAATAGATCCATGGGTTTAAAGTTTCACTATGCAGTTTCAGAGGAGGGTGATTCATTAACATTGGCAGATCCTGCAGTTAGTTAACATATTTACTATACATGTCATTCTTATTATTGAATAATTCTATTATCATAAATCAAAACAAAATTATTTTGAGTCCCCTGGAACCAAACGTAAGAATATTATATTTTTATTAAAAAAAACTGTGGGCCAGTTGCTATAAACCACAACAACAAGTGAAACAGTAACTTTTCAGGAAGCTGTCTAACTTCAAACAGTGTTCCAGGGATCAAATTGTCATGGAGTGTGAGGAAAGTTAGTTTATTCAGTTAGGACAATATAGGCCTAAATAGGAAAATTCTCACCTCTCTGACACAACCAAAGTTACAGAGTGCACCTTTACATGCTTTACATTATGCCAAAGTAGTACATATTGATTCATTATAACATGATGAAGCATTTCATGGCTTTGAAAAATGGTCACTGTGGCACTCACGTTACAAAGTATACCTACCAGGAAGGTGCACTTGCACACATGTGTTTGGCAAAAACTGAAGTAGGGTTAACCTTTTTGCTGGACGTATCAGTGTTAGCACAACTACTTTCATACAAAATAAATCCTCAAGAGCTTAGCCCACCAAGATGAAGATCAATAGAAATGTGTAGGTCGTTGTGGATAAAAATGTTGGGTAGTGTTGGCATGTATTTGCTGGATCCCCACACACTCTTGTGTTTACAGTGTTTCCATACGGTTTCACTTGAGTGGATGCGTGTGTGTAAACATGTCATGTCCATAATAATATGTATGAATTTACATTTAGGTAAAAAAAACAGCTGTTGTTAATGGAATGGACAGATCGAAGATGAAACTGGACAGTATGTTAACAGGATTGGTGGTCGAATCCATCAGAGAGAACATGAAACCTGTTTGACTGTTTGATAGGGCTTTGTTTTGCTGACAATGTGTCTTGTGTCTCTATTAGGCTGTCAACTCCTGAACCCAATCTAACCAAACATGCATTCACACTGACTGTCAAGTTGTCTGAGTGACGTGAGAGTTGAGTCAGTGGTGCAGAAGGTGAGATATGTTACTGCGCGATGTGAGGAACGACTCCAATTAAAAATATCTCTGCTAATGATGGCTTAGCAGAAAGAAATAACACGAACTGTGCTGATGATGATGAAGAAAGAGAGGGAAAGAGGGAGGAAAAAGAAAGACGTAGTCAGGAGATAGCAGCAAGACTAATGATGTAATTTGGTCTAATCCATGTCTGTTTGTTGTGAGTAAAAGCATGGAATTAGTTGAGCAAGGCTAAAAGGGCATGCTATGAAAATTAGATTGGGGTACTTCACCTAGTGGCTTTGGCAACATTCATGCATAATGTGTGTGTATCTTTCCCCCTCAAGCAAGTTTGATACATTTGTAGTCACATGTAAATTTGGTATTTTCCAACAAAGGCTACACAGTTTCGTGTCCTTGTAAATAAAACAGCTCAAGAACTTCACTTATTGCCTCGTACTGGTTGAAGTTTAGGCTTTTAAAGTAGTTTTGGCACAGCTACTGTGAGCAATACCTTGGGGTGATTGTTCCCACCTCCTCTTCTTAATTCAGTAGCAAGGTTTCAGTGTGGGATTTTTTTTCAGTAGGTGTGGTGGATTTGAACAAGGTATGTGTTTTTGGGGATTGATCCAACGAGCAGAACTTTCCGACAAATTTCACACAGAATTTGGTTTGGATCTGTGGTTGGATAATGGATGTTCATGTATCAGATTTTATTTACATACTTAATGTGGTGCAACCACATACAGTACACCTGGACCGCTAGAGAGAGCTTACCTCTGCATGGTTAGTAGAGACAGAATTGGCCAATGCCATGTTGACGATGACTTATTCATTTGTAATAAATCAGTCACATAAAATGTATTGCAGATAAAAATAGCTTAATGTCAGCGTTCAGACCCTTACACTTGTCAGATTGCTTAACGTCACATTATTTCTGTGTGATTATTCCGATGTGTTGGTTGTTGGGACTTTTTCCCCTTGGTTTTTGGCTTGTGGTTTCTGCTTCTGACAGCAGCAGCTCTTTGACTTAACAGCTTACAACAAATGATACATTTCCCAAGGTGGCCTCTGCCTCCGTCAGTGCAAGCAGCCAGACCTCTAATAAGACATCGCAGCTGCATCACTAGACCAGCAATTTGGGAGAGAGGAAAGAGGCTCGCAATTATGTAAAATTGTCTTAACACATGGCTGAACATGACAGTTAAAAAGTGAACACACTGGCCACCCTCCTGCCCAGAGGAGCAAATCCTGAACCAAACTGCTTCAGTCTCTGTCACAACATTTTTTAATTGTCCATTAGATTGTCCATTTAATTGTCCATCCCCTTAAAAACAACATGATCCTAATATAAAGGAGAGGTGGTTTGAGATATGGAGGGTATTTTCTAAATGAGCAGTATACAAGCTAAGCTGTTAATACACCGCCCACCCGAGAGAGCTTCTGAAGTTTATCCGGCGTGAATGAGGAAAACATGTCCAGCAACTGACAGCAATACTAGCCCATATTAAAGGCATACTCAGTCATTGTAATGCAAAATACTTTTTGTTGAAATCTGGGAATATCTACTCACCATCGGCGACCTGTCCATACTGTGTGTGCGCTGAAAAGAAATCCTCTGTAAACGGCCATGTTGCTAGCTACGGTGGGACCTCTTTGTTTACATACCAGTTATTTTTTCTTAGTGCACACACAGTACAGACAGGTAGCGCAAGGTAAGAAGATATTCATTGTTACTATCGCTGACTCCACCTTTAATGTACCAGTGGTGATTGCTTGCCATACTAAAAGCTGTGAAAGCTTGGAAGTGGACCTTGTGCTGAGGAAGTTTTGTTCGAACAACTTGCAAAGAATGCATGGAAATGTTCCGACGAGGACACACATCACAGATAGGCTTTGCACGTGTTTTATGAGAAAGGGTATGCATATTTTGGTGAATAACGCTGAATTTATATAAGGAAATACCCCAGGGCTCCCTGTGAAGACTGAGGACAGTCAGTGCCAGGGTTGTGTTGTGAGCACGCACAGGGAACACAGTGTTCCTTGATACAACCTGGCAACTTTGCATGTTGGCAATTCAAAATAATAGAAGAACTCCTTCGCTGAGAAATTATGTAACATTAATAACCCTATAAATAGCTCACTCAGGTTGGCCCGGGCAACCAGTGTAAACAAAAACATCTCTTCACGATACCTTTAGCAGGGACTGACCCTGAGCCATCATATCTAATGAGGAAACCACCTCTACCGCTAGAACACTGCTGTCATGGACACATAGATGACAAAAGATGCTGCTGTACGAAAAGCAGACTGCCCTCCATTTGGTGTCTTTGACCGAATGTTTGCACGTATCTGCTCATCTGTGAGGGGCTGATCAGTGCTGGTGCCACCGCTGATGTTGAATATGGTAAAGGTTTATTTTCACATTATTATGGCTGGTTGGGCCCAGGGGCTGTGTGATGAATAAGGGGGACTCAATAATAAGCTCCTTATGTAAACATTAGCATTGTGCCTTAGCTTGCAGCGTGCTAAGGCCAATGGTTGCTACCGGTTGCAAACCCACAAGATAATACAGTAACAACCACTATCTGAGGCAAATGGCTGTCTGATCAGAAATTGTAACTGTACTATCATCACGTGTGGAAGAATTGAGATTATGACCCATTTGAAACAGACATGGACATTCTTTGTCTGTTTGGCATGTTACAGTAGGTTAGTAGGCTATTAACCGCTGCATGGATGGCACCACAATTCAGTGTTCTGTATTGATCATCTTGCAACATTCGTGATGCAAAACAAACATTTGAAATGAAGCTAACACTTCTGCCAGTAACAGCCACATAGTAAATACAAAATACATTTAATTTTCTTCCAAATGTTGCTTCAGCACATGTAATGAGTCCAACCTTTGGGCCCATAAGCCGTGTTTCCCCTGATTGGCCCAGACACACGTCAAGCTATGCATTTTAGCATTACATATATGCAGCTTACAGTGATACCAATGGAAGATTTAACCTTTCATTAATCTTTTTTTAAATACTTGATTTCAGTGAATACCCCTCCCCCCCACACACACACTCACGCACACACCCACCCCAGAAAAGAAAGCAATTATATTAATGACACAAGACATTAATTAAGATTTCCTGGTGATTTTCAATGTGCAACCATTACAACATGTGCCGTGTAACCTCTCACTTACATGTTAAGACTGTTATGTAAGTTAGGGAGAGCACTGCAGCAGAGACTTAATGCTGCATGATTCAACAATGTGTGACAATGATATGGAAAAGGGAACCTGCATTTTGTGTGCATGTACTCACTGCACACTGCACACACACACACACACACACACACACACACACACACACACACACACACACACACACACAAACACACACACACACAATAACGGTTGCAGGCCTTTTTTACTGTAGGTAAACAGTGCTGTGTATACAGTGGATTTCTGTCTATTAGAGTGGCCCCGTCTTACGTTACTACCGTTCCAGTGTCAGTTTACATTTGAGTACTAATGCATAAGGCTCATCAGAGAAAGGGAGATAGGTGGGATGAGTGAGTGGGTGGGTGAGCTGCAGAGCTTTGGGATGGCTTAAGATGTTCTCATTGCAGTGGTGGACACAAAACAAATGAAGCATTAAGTTAATAGACATTTCAAACTTTTCAAATTAAGACAAATAAAGATATTAAGGATATAAGATACTCTATTCAACCCTGCGGATACATTTGAGTCTCAAGCAGCTGACACAAACATTTAGGAAACTCAACACAACAATTCCATATAATGAATAAAAAGATCATACACAAGACACAAGAGAGTTGAAAATAGTGTGATTACCAATATAGGCACAGAGCTATCACTAAAGGCCAACAGTTGTATATGGAACCATATGTGCCTCCTCCAATTAGCAGAGAAAATAGCGTGATATATTAAAAAACACGTCTGGCATTTTGCTACTATGATGCAAGCTGTGCATGTCAAACCTCCAGATAGAGCTTCAGACCATGAGAAGATAAAAGTAACTAACTAATGTGGCCAATTAGCAGACCCTGCTGGAGTACAAAGAAGACCCCCCCGAGATCTCCTCCAGGCTAATGAGGAATCCTGATTAAAAATAATGAACACATTTACTGCTAATACTGTAGCTCAAGTTCAGCCCCTTTCCGCAACAGGTGCCTACACCATTGCTGTCTAAAGGCAAGACACTGCAGGCAGAAACTGTGTTTTTTTTAAAGCATTGGTCAATTTTAGGATTTTCATTTATATTGCTTCCATAACATGTCTTTTTAATGAATTTTATAAATAAAATAATGTACTTTAACGTGTTAATTTGACCAAACCTCTGTTGGTATCTGTATATTTATCCTATACAACCATCTTCAACTGCCATGATATCAAAATTTGTTTTTTTTTCAAAAGCCACATTCTGAATCAAAGCCACAAACTACATGAAGCTTTCCATACTCACTATTCTGAATGTTATACCAGATAGATTTTTTTCATCATTTGTTAGACATTGTCAAATGTGCATATTTATTAAAAAACATTTTTAAGAAATTCTAATACAAAACAAAAATTATTCTAATGTCAGTAATCAACTGGCAGTACAACGGTGATATCTATAAGTTAACATTGTTTACCTTATTCACCTACAGTGTCTGGCCTCTTATATAATTGGAGCATGTGAGTGGATGTGGCTGCAGCAGTGTATACTTACAGGGGAGCACAGGTCATCCACACAGACAGGAGGGGAGCAGACTCCTGGCTCTCCGCTCAAGGTTTCCCTCGCCTTCCCCAAGTGTCACTCACACACAGAGAGATAAATCCACAAGATGCTCGGCTGATAGACAGACAGCCAGGCAGGAAGACACAGTCAAAATGGACCTGATGTCTCACCCTCTCACCCTCTTTCTGTCCTTGGTCCTCTCTGGTCAGATAACAAAGAATACTAACCACACACAGATACAGTGCATACAGCTCAAGAGAGACACAACTGTTCGCTCAGAAAGGGGTTTTATAATCAGCCTGCAGCTCCTCCCCCCACCACTACAGGCCCCTCCCTCGTTGATATGGCAACAGCCAATCACCAGTCAGCATAACACAGAGGCCTGTTCCCACTGTATCTGTCCTCCTCCTCCTCCTCTTCAGCCAGCCTCCAGTGTTCACAAGACTGACATACAGCAGTGAGAGCTACTGTATGACATGTATGTGTCTGTGTAAGTGAGGCCTATATTGAATATGGGTAAAATAAATATGAATATGCACACATGTACTGTGTGGGTAGGGGTGGGGCTGGGGCATATTTGCTCATTTAAGCATGTGTACTCCTGTGGGCATGTCAGATGGTATAGGTCTCTGCAAATATGTGCATATGTTTGAATGTAAGCATCTACCATGTGTCGAGCTTGTGCAAGTAACTGCTGCTGGACACATACTGTATCTGTGTGTGTGTGTGGGGGGGAGGTGGGGGAGTGGTTGTGTGTGTTTGTGTGTGTGCTTGCATGCATGAAAAAAGCTAACAGGATCTGTACTAGTGTTTAGTATGTAAGACTGTCTGTGTATGTTTGGGTTTCCTTTATTAGCAGTAGAGCATAATTCCTCAATATGTTTATACCTGGTGTGAAATGACTATTAGTCAACCCATTAAAACATATTAAGGTAAACAGTGTGATATTGGCATACAAATAGAGCAGCTGCTGACAGCAATTATTACAAACAGAACAAGTTGGAGTGTTAGAAATCTATGTTCTTCCACATTTGCAATGTAGTGACCTTAGCTTTGTTTACCCGGGCTATCGACAGATCTATCTATCTATCTATCTATCTATCTATCTATCTATCTATCTATCTATCTATCTATCTATCTATCTATCTATCTATCCATCCAATAGGTTTCTAAGGCTCAATGTTGAATGGTTTAATGTCAGAACAGTTTATATTTGTTGATGAAATGATTCATTATGTAATTATTGATCTAAAGGAATTAAAGCAGGAAAATAATTGCGGCCCATCATGTTAAAAGAGGAAAGGCTGGGCACAGATAAGATGCAGTTGTCTGAGTTGTGATTGCATACAGTTACTGGTTAGTGGTGGCAATACTTCATGTTCCACCCTTAAGGCAGGGCCACAAAAGGGTACTGCCTAGGGCCTCCGGATTTTGTTCAGGTTCTGGGCTCGAGACAAATGTAGGCAAAAAAGGTTGTCTGGGGATGAGTGAGAAGGTTTACCATTGGTTGACTGCTAGGAGACTCTAGGATATGTGTGTACACTGAAAGCAGAGCAGGTGGGGTCAAAGCAAGGTTTAACTGGTCAAACAACAAGGCAGAGGTCAGCAACAAGAAACTGGACACGCAAACTAGACCAAAGGAAGGGCATGAGCCAGCAAGACAGACAGAAAGAAAGGCAGCGGGTCAGATACACAGAAGGCAGAGAGACAGCACAAGCAGTGAGTTGATGAGGGAATATGGAGCAGCTGGGGCTCACAGGATCAGGTGATGATGGAAATACTACTGAGGGACAAAGACAAAGATCCATTATTGGAGGATGTCCACACCTACACGTATATTGAAAAAAATAATGCATTCATCCCCTTGGTTTGCAAATTTCCGTACATGTGACAGTGTATTAAAATATCTCTCCGAACACATGAAAACGCAAAAAAAAACAGTGGCGTAATCATGCCAGGCCAGTAGGTGGCGATAATGTGTCGTGTCAAACGTCATAGAAGAACATCGTGAGCATGCGCAATGAGTGTCTTCTTGAGCGAGGTTGCAGGCCGCATGCTCAGTAGATAGAAGAAAAAATTGCCAATGCGAAAAATTGATGAAATGACACCTGTGTTCACTCAAAAACTTCCAGTTTCCCTGTGCCTATGAATCTCCACTCTTGTCCGGTGGTGATGTCATCTGCGTTTGGACAAAAGGCAAAACTGCACAGAAAAAGGAAAGGTTACGTAAAATACCTGTGTACTTGTGGACATGGCCTATAAGTCAGTTATGAGGTCCCCAATGCCCTATGTGTTCCTGAAATTGGCGATTAGGTTCAGGCATCACAGCTGGGTGGTTAGGGTAAGGGGACAGGGAGAGGTTAGAATATCAGTGACTGTTACAAAGAATCAGGTTCGTTGACTTAAAAAAAAGGATAACGAGATGGCTTAAGTTACAATAGGACCTACAATAGGTTACAATAGGAAATTACAAATAACATCATTTTGTTTCAGCTTATCTCAGTGTCTCAAATGCTTGTGCATGTACACGGGTAAGGACACACGAACGCATACACACACACACACACACACACACACACACACACACACACACACACACACACACACACACACACACACACACACACACACACACACACACAAACACCACTACAGGGTACTTGAACAGGGTACAGCAGCCTGGCCTAGAACATGCTTCAGTGTGATTAGATTGCCCTTGCCCTTCAGTGTCGGACAAGCCTCCCTCCCATTCTCTCTTTATTACATCGATCTGTTCAAACCTATCCCAGCTCAATGCTGGCACCGGGGAGGCTGTTTCATATTTGGTCAGCAAACATAGACTTCTTTCCCTCTATCTCTCTCTCTCTCTTCACATTTCTAATTCCTCTCTCTTCCATCACTTTCCTGGTTGAATCAACACAGTTGCAGCAGGAACAAAGGCAATAAACATCACACTATTAGACATCTAAACTGTATAGAACACTGGTATATATATTTTTTATGAGGCGTTTTTTCATGAACTGCCTCGTTATCTGTTTTCTTTACTGGCTCCTAGAACAAACAGTACTCGCCACACTCGGCTCAGCAGTAAAATGATGTATAATGTTCCTCGGACCTGCACTGAGTTTGGTTAAAAGGGCCCTTAAATATTTTGCATCATCCCCATGGTGTAAGTTACATGATCATTTTAAATTGGTGTCTTTTCATCATCATGAACATGTGGCGATGTACTTTTTCTACATGCAGTAATTGAGTTTTTTGGCATATTCACTGTAAAAATAAAATCTTGGTGCTGTCCAGGTGGCAATGTTGTAGCTGCGGAATCCCAAGAAGACAGAAGTATTAATGTCAGTAGTTATTTCAGATTAGATGATAAGCAAGTTAAACCATATGTTATGCAGAAGTCATTTGTAAATTGAAATGGTAAATGGTAAATGGACTTGACTTATATAGCGCTTTCTAGCTGATTTTCTCAGCCCCAAAGCGCTTTACATTTCTTACCACATTCACCCATTCACACACACACTCATACACCGATGGCAGTAGCTGCCATGCAAGGCGAAATCACTTTTCCTAAATGTGTTTATCAGTTAAAAATGAATTAATCATAGCTGGCTTCTGGCGATTCCTTAAAGTAAGTAAGTATCCTTAAAGTCAGATTTGGTTTTCTCTTAATTTGTTGGGATTTGGGATGCAGAGATTGTCACATGTCACCCAGTGCAACCAGGTCTGTTGCAACACTACATCAATGACAGGCTATGTCACACGGGCAATACTTAGTAGAATCAGTTTATTTTTCATTTATTGGTCTTTTCATAGGATTTGTTTTCACCAGCGGTATCCTTTAACAACTGGCCACAGCCACAGAGACAAAAACAGAGAATCTTGTAGCAGAAAATAGCCAATATAAGAAGTCATTTCAATTGTATTCCCATTTCCCTGCTACTGATACAGTATGCTTGCATGTATATTTCGTCATCGCAATTGGTCCACCGTCTCTGTGCGACTAGAAGAGACACAGGCTGGCAGGATCACTGTGGTTGTCTCCTGCAGTCAGATGATATTTGACCTGCAGGGAAACAGATGGGGGAGTTTCCTCTTCGGATTTGAGCAGTGCATTGAGAGATAACGCTCTGCAGAATAGCAGTGGTCTCAGCAGGAGGGTAAGTACACCTCCTGAGCCCTGCTGAGACCTCTATTCTCTCTCTCTCTCTCTAACAGCTGCACCACCTCCCAGACACACAGCAGGGTGGATTTCCAATAACAGTGGCTCTGCTCTGCATCTCTAGTATTTGCTTTGGCGTACAGGGGGAACTTAAAGGTGGAGTCAGCGATTCTCCAGAATTAGCTTGTTGTCAAAATCACTTTCTTGATCTACCTGTACTGTATACTGTGTGCACACGCTGAAAAGACGTCCATTGATAATACACAGCCTAGGCTCTGTAAATGGGCATCTTGCTAGCTACGGTGGCCCCCTTTGTTTACATACCAGTTTACAGAGCCTAGGCCCTGTATTAACACTTGCTTTTTAAGGGCACACACAGTGCGGACAGGTAGCGGATTGTGAGGATATATTCACTGATCTGTCCCTGGTAGATCATTAGCGCTATAGGGCTTCATGCTAACTTGGAGCATCCAGACATACTGTATTATGCCTGCGTCAGTTTAGTCATTCCACCTGGTCTGACATGAAGATTGCTTTAATTAACACCAGATGTAGCTATTGCTTCACATGCCACATCATGCAGAAAAGACCACATATTCATTCATTTTAAGTGATGTGATTATCTAAACTTTGATAGGAGCTTAATTGATCACAAGAAGAGATGCATGAGTATCCAGTTGTGTCCTGAATGGCGCTGTATTTATCATAACCTGAGCTAACCCGTTAAAAAATGTAATCAGCTTATTATAGTGTAACTCTTGGACTTGGAATGAACACAGGGTTACTTCTGTAACTACTTCGCCATTCTTTTTGTAAAGGCTACAGAACGGCTGTGCATACTGTTGCATACTATATATTCCATTTCTTGCAAGTCTGTTCTGAAAAAATGCCAATACATACTATACACTGAACCTTTAATGCTTCCCTCTCAATGTAAACATAAGAACATGTTAAGAATATGATTGAACTATAAAAAGTCACTTTGCAGGTGTGTGTGTGTGTGTGTGTGTGTGTGTGTGCGTGCGTGCACGGTTTGCGTGCGCGTGTGCCTGCATGTATAAGCCCATATCATTGATACAAAGTCAATTTTCATAATGAATAATGCAGACACAGAGATGAAAGAGGACTGAGTGTTGGCGGCTCAGGCAGATGGCTACAGGAGAGCAAAGAACAAAGAGTGCTTAATTAATAGCCAAAAGACAGACAGTGTCTTGCATTCACTCCTTTAACACATTGAATTCTATTTTTAACTGTGCCATCACATTGGGTTTGTGAGCAGACAATACTGAACAGGCTGATTGCAGTGCTGTCTGCCCCCAATGAATTCCAGACAGACTGCGAGAGAAACAGAAAAAAAGATAAATACAGATGGAGAGAAAGAGGCGAGAGCCAGTAGTCAACAAACACACAAACAAGTGTTTCTCTCTGATCACTGTTTACTGTAGCCTACTCACAAGGTTGTGTTGCTGTTCAATTAGTTATCTATTTTTAGTATCAGACAGAAAAACGAACATAACATTAAGACAAAAACATCAATCACATTTAGAAACACTGGACCTGTATGCGTCCAAAATTGCACTCTTTCTTTTTTTGCTTTTATACATACTACAGCTGATCATAGAAAGTATCTAGTTTGCATGCAGTATGCATACAGTGTGCCACTGTCATTCAGAACATGAAGCACAGATAATTATCTCTGCACCACAAGCACAGAGACACTGCTCTGCCTAATACTGCCATATGCATGTCTAGCATGTGTGGCTGGGTTGGTGGCTAAGCGGGTAGGGCGGTCGCCTAGTAATCGTACAGCAGGGTCGGTGGTTTGATCCCAGCCTCCTGTCACATGTCAAAGTGTCCCTTGGCAAGACACTGAACCCCAAGTTGCTCCCGACGGCTGCTGATAATTGGTGTGAAAATGGTGAGAGGCAAAACAATGTAGTTAGATCAGCCTTAGAACATCTGATGGGCAGCAGTAGGTGTGTGAGTGAATGTTGAGATAATGGCCGTAAAGGGAGGAATATACAGATGAAAACAGAAAAGGTTTTGTCAATAAAACACCAAAGCGTACATTTCGTTTTAGTGTGAAAGAAGCATGTCATGGGAGCAACAAAGACAAAAATCGCAAAATTGACTAGTACTTGACTTGATTCAAAATTATGTTTTTCCCTGCTGTCTCCCCTTAGTAAAAATAAAAAAATTAATAAGGAGTGAACTGAACCACAGAACATACTATTAAGTGGGCTACTGTTATGTTCAGTAGCCCACTTAAGTATTTTGTTGGAATGTTTTTGTTTGTTTGCATTATTACAAATGGTAGACCTTTGCATAAGGTTCTTTTACTGAAGTAGCACCTGGAAGGTCTGGTTTCATTTCTTGCTTTCAATGGATCACAACGGATATCCTAATTCATGGCTAATAAAGGCGTGACAATAAGAAACTTGTTGAACCATATTAATACACATACATCTCCTGTAGATCTGTGTGCTCAGGAGTGGTCACAAAGGGGCGCTTCCTCAATCAGTGTTCATTCATATCATATTTAAACGCTGGACAATGGAGGCTGTGTACTTTCATAAAAACAGATGAACACATACTGTATACATTTTATTTTATTTTAAAGATGACCACCACCTCCTGGCAATGTGAGTGGCAGTTACTACATGTTTTTTCGAACTAGTTTTTTCAATATCATGTTGATTTATGAACGGCTGCTCCCAACAGGAGGCTCAAAGTGTTTGTGTGCTTTCCCGAAGGCTCCTGGAGATTTGACATTCATTAGTCTAGCTGACACTCATTACTGCCATCCAGCCAATGTCTGGGAAAGGGGGAATTCTCTGGATGTCTGACGGGCTGTTCTGGACTGTAGCTGTGGGAGGGAGAACTGATTGACATAGTGTGTGGAGAGAGAGCAGCGTTGCCTCAGAGTGAAGCAAATAAAGGTCAGCCTATCTATCTATCTATCTATCTATCTATCTATCTATCTATCTATCTATCTATCTATCTATCTATCTATCTATCTATCTATCTATCTATCTATCTATCTATCTATCTATCTATCTATCTATCTATCTATCTATCTATCTATCTATCTATCTATCTATCTATCTATCTATCTATCTATCTATCTATCTATCTATCTATCTATCTATCTATCTATCTATCTATCTATCTATCCATCCATCCATCCATCCATCCATCCATCCATCCATCCATCCATCCATCCATCAATATTGTCATAATGAAATCATGTTAGCAGGAAGTTCATAGAAACAAAAGGATAAAGTAAAAGAAGATTCATTTCAATGATGGGCAATGTTATTCACTCTCAATGTAATCTGGCAGTAGATAAGCAATTTTCATTAACATTTCTGTAACTTTTAGGGGGGTGGTGTAGTTGTACTAAGGTTACAACTTAGGGTTAGGGGGTTGGGGTTAGTTCATTGACATAAATAAAGCATACAATGCTGTCCCTCTATACCTGAACAATGCTGTCCCACATAATTTAACATGTTCAGGTAATGTGGGACAGTGACTGTTTTTATAAAAACAAAGCATTATTCTACACTTGTTTTGCAGTGTATTAACCAATTATTAAACGTCTTAATTAGGATCCAATGGTCCAGGTTGTATTTCAATTTCATTAACAGCCTTATCACTGAATAATATAATTGTAGCCTATATGCAGCTGAACTAACCAAGTGCTTGCACTGTACATGTGAAGACAGACCATACCCAATCTGATGATGTCAGACCAAGCAAAACCATTATTTTGTTGAAATAAGTGATTATTGATTTTGACCATATTAAATCACCGTATGTCCCACATTACCTGAACTCACCCTATGATTATCATGCAGCAAAATCCACATAGGAGAAACGGGCAGAACGTGGCACACCAAAGAAAAATACAAAGAAATTGTTTAAAAAGGAAACATCTTGCATATAAGTTTTCCCACACCTAGGATGCAGCCCTAAAGACAGACAGCAGGGGGCACACTCTTCCTTCCTTTATAAAATCAGTTGACATGTACACTGGCCGGCCACTTTATTAGGTACACCTGTTCAATGGCTTATAAAAACAAATAGCTAATCAGCCAATCACATGGCAGCAACTCAATGCATTCAGGCATGTAGACGTGGTAAAGACAACGTGCTGAAGTCAAACCGAGCATCAGAATGGGGAAGAAAGGGGGTTTAGGTGACTTTGAACGTGGCATGGTTGATGGTGCGCGGCAGGATGGATCCATCATCCGACCTCAAAGTCGGGGTAGACGGATCTGCTCCGAGTTGACGAGTAGGAAGTCTGACTTTAAACGGCGTTCCAGTTGTATTTTCCTAATAGGAGATTGGGGGAAAAAAATACGACTTCACAGTTTTGGGAGGTCTGATATCAGAAATGACAACTGGGGAAATCCTCCACTTCCGAGTTGTATGGAATGCAGCATACAGTATGTCTCAGAGCTCAGTGAGGGCTCAGTCCTCAGCTTCCCTGAGGGAGTAAGCTGGGGACAGAAGACTGCTGTGCTGTGCTGAAGATGGAAGGGTTAGTCCATCTACAGAACACACATTACTGGAAAGGTAGATCACATTACCCCCTCAGTTTCTTACACATGGTATGGAACAATCAGGAACTATAAAAAGCCTCTGGTTCAGTTGTATTATTCATGAAACAATACTTTGTGCAGGATTGACCTGGGCTGATGGCACAGTGGTAAGAGCGTCCCCATAGTGACTTGAGTGGTTTGAGTCTGACCCAGGTCAGTTCTCTGCATGTCTTCCACTCTTTTGAGAGACCTTTTGAATGAGATTTTTGAGAAAAACAAGCAATAGTTTTTTTCTTTGATAAATAAAGATTGAAAAGGTGTACAACAAAGGATGTGGAGGTCAGACCACTGAGTGATGCAGACACAGTGCATGGCAACATGAACAGATTCTCTAAACTCCAAACATGGTTCATTTGTATTCACGCTCCTTGCAGAATAAACTCTGAGCCTTTTAAAGAATAGTACTGAATGTTTTCTTCCTCCACTGTTGTTGTGGATGTGTTTGCTCTTACTGACACTTGTGCTGAGTGTGTGCATGTGTGGTTCTGCTGAGTTCCGCTATACTAGATGTATGCTCCCTCCCAACCTGCAGATTGGGTATTTTGTGCCTGCTCATCTCCCCTCTCTCTCTCTCTCTCTCTCTCTCTCTCTCTCTCTCTCTCTCTCCCTCCCTCTTTCTCTCTCTCTCCCTCCCTCTCTCTCGGTTCCCTGGCTATAAATGCCACACAGTCAAGAGAGTGCTATCCTGCAGAGGAGCTCAAGTTTAAGTCGGAGAAAGACAAAATAGAGGCCTGCAGTTATCTTCCCCTGGCTGTGAGTAACACACTTTAGTCGTATGTATTTACACAGAGCAGAGTGTATCATTTACAGTAGAGCATGACATCACTGTGCATGTACTGTACCTTTAATGTCCGTGACTTTGGGTTGGCAGGGGAACATGACTCAGCTGTTTGGGCTTAGAGCCTCACTGAACCATGTAATGCAGCAGAAATATTAACAGAGAGCCGTCTGTTTTCATGGTCTTCAAAAGAAACGTAGTATTTCTCACAGGGCCATTGTTTAAAGGGACAGTTCAGTATTTTTGAAGTGGGGTTGTATGAGGTTGTACTTACGTAAAGTTAGTGTGTTAACATTATGGAGATGGCGGTCAACGCAGTCACGATAAGGAGTTTGGGGGAGAAGTCTTGGTATAAGTTAGCTAGTACTGTTGCAGAGGGGACCAGTTTTTTCTCTCCACATACACTGTATATAAATTTACCTAAAAAGAAACGTTCAATGCACGCTAAATTCATGCTGTTTTTCACTGCTTTAGTAAGCCGCCAGGTAGCTGTTTATTTTTGCACTTTATTTCAGGCGTAGTTTGGCCATTGTATAACTACGCCAATTTGCGTGGATGCAATCTAGCGTATCACTCTGCCAATCAGCCGACTCAAAGCTACAGCGGCTTATTCAAAAAACACAAGAAAACAAATAGCCTACAATGATTTTAAAATTGACGACAACTAGGCCTACCTGTAATTGTAGAAGATGTGTGCTTGTTGGTCCGCCAGATTTTTAGCGGCCTGATTAGCGAACAGAGCGAGTGGCTCGGAACAATGACGTTTCATTCGTCCACCAGTCAGAAGCCGGCGCATGACACGTCACGACCAAACGTTATTGAATTGGTTGGCAGATCCAGAGTGGCAATGGGCTGATCCAATAGTTTTAAACTTCAACAGACACCCGCCTTCAAGTGAGTTAACGTTTGCCAATTGAGTGATTCCAGACCTTCTGTACAAATGAAATTAAGTACGATGGTCTGGTAGGACCAGGCTAGCTTTTCGGGGTAGTTCAAACGATAGTCCGCCTGGTCACTAGGCCTATATTCCACAGAACGATATAGGCCTGAGACAGCTGCTAGTTTCACTGAATCAAAACATCAATACTTTGTACAAGAGTGGCACAAGTCAGCGTTAGCATTTTTCAACGGAGGATTCTAAAAAAAACACTGCCAAATAAGCCAGACCATGGTACCCAACCCTAAGGTAAGATAAATACCCACAACAAACTGAAACGACATACCAAACGTAATGCAGATTGTTCGTGAGGCGCTGACATCCTCTGTTTCTGAAAGGAAAGTCCGGGTCCGTGGGCATGGGATTACAGTTCATACAACTGCACTACCAGGTAGCTTGTGCTCTTTCTCAGAGGCTTCTCCCCTTGTAATGTCCTAAGGGGGGGATAAATGACTGACTGGGGTTTTTCTTTTTTTCAGAAAGGTGTTGGTGGAGAAAAAAAGAGGGGTTGTTTTTTTCATAATTTGGGAGTCTCTTGCCACACCGGGGACCCAGATTGTGTTGAATAACCATGAAAAAGTGCATTTTGCTCAATAGGTGACCTTTAATGTTACACTCCCTGAAACACACATTAGGCATACAGAGACAAAATTCCTGCTGACTGATGTTTGTTTGATTGCAGGCTGATCCTCTGTGATACCACCTAGTCAGCATGTAAAGAGGGATGCCCCCCCCCCCCAATCTGTTGTGCTGTGGGTCAGCAGACAGGGTATTAGTGTTTGGGTTTTTGGAATCTGTGGGGGTGACCCGACCCTGGTTTTGGTACTCTGGGTCCACCCTCATATAGGCTGCTTTCATGGTTAAACTATTCAACCTTGCTGGTGCATACACTGTCCGTCTGAACCTACACGTTTGTGCGCCAAAATTGTTCATTTCATATTGAAAGTTATTGAAAGTTGTACAAAATATGTCAAACAACATGTAAATATTATATAAAAAATATGTTCAGTCGGTCAAAGATGCGTTGAATGTCAGAAGATGTGTGTGTGTGTGTGTGTGTGTGTGTGTGTGTGTGTGAGAGTAGTTTTTTTAGTAAACCTGATCAGTTGGGGTGGACAGTATCTAGGAAATTATTGATCTAAATTATTGATCTAAGCTGCTGCTCTGTTTCTCCTGTGTAGACCCTGTGCTCTCTGTATAAGCTCTGATCATGGCTGTAAACCTTCTGAAGAATGCTTATGGGGAAGGTAAGATGTCATTTTCTGCAACTATGTCACTGGGTTGAGGTGGGGATACTGTAACAAGACAAGAGTAAATACTTCACATTTTTGAAGGGTGCTTTTTTTTTTATTAAATGTTGTCCACATCAAACTTTTTTTTTTGAAAAACAATAACCTTCTTCCCACAACAGGTAAAGATACCAGTTCATGGGATGGACAACTTTTATACTATATCATTCTTACCTGTTACTATGTATTTCACAAATATTTCAGACACCCCTAAAGTGGACCGTATCATCTCAACCTTGTCTCACTAGCCTCGAACAAGCAATGCAGACAGTAATGTTCGTAGCTAGCTAGCTTTTTAGCCAAATCGATTCACTTTCTTACCTTTGTGATTCCTGAATAAGATTGCGTTAAGTGTCTAAGGATGAATGCTAATGTTCGCTAGCTGATAGCGCACCCTTTTCATTTCTAATTTTGGACTAGCATTGCATTGCCAATATAAAATGAAATGTTTGTTAATAATAAATAAAGACATTTCCACCACAAATGTTATTCTTCCCCCTCAATGTTGAAACAAAATCCATGCCCATGCTTAGCAATGATCAGATTTTATACTTTTCTCATGTTTGTGTGATAAATTATAAAGCTAATACCAGCAGACCGGAAACATGGTGAAACAGCTAGCGTGTTGCTGTCCATGTCTGACTATCAGCACCTGTGAATATAAGCCTAATGAGCTGTCTCCTGGCCATACCCTTTATCATCAATCTTCTCATCTTACTTGTTAAAAATAAAATCCTTTATCCTACTGACAAAATGTTTTGTATGGTCCAACTTAACTAAAGTAGCTCTTGTATTTGAATGTATCTCAGTAAAAAAACGTGACATTATGCATTCCCTTTCCAGAGCAGCTGGAATTTTGGGAGCTGACGGAGAATGGAGGGAGTCAGTGGAAGGTGGAGGAAATGCCAGGTGACTGTGGCTACGACTTCTGCATCGACGGAGTGACCAAATACTTTGCAACCTCTTTTGAGTGAGCGATTATTACTGTATTTGTGGAATGTGTCTTTATTCAAAATCCTTACAAAAACAATTTATGTACTGCTCAACACAAACTACACTCTGTATCTACTGGCCCAGACGTGTGTACACTTTAATAAAGTTGGTCAAAATGAGATGAGTGGTTTTCATGTAACAATCTTGTTTTCTGACCAAAATAGGCTGTGTCTGAAGAGACAGGTGATCGACTTGTTAGCAGAGGGTTACTCTTGCGAACAGTTGGATGCTCAGCCTGCCGTCACAGTGGAAGACTGGTAAGACTTCCCATGTGCCTACAAGCTCCTTTTCTGTAAGTGACTCCTCTCCATGTAATAATGAATGACACATTCCTACAGGTACTGTGGCAGGTCGGACTGTGGCTGCAGCTACCAGATGAACGTGTGTCTGCTGGATGAGAACCAGGAGCTCATACAGGAGTTCAAACCGGAGCCGGTGACTCTCGACCCTGACGTTGATGACTGCTCGTGGAAACAGGTAGCCTACACAGAGAGGCCCATGCTCTGTACATTAAAGGACACATATTAATGCTCATTTTCAGGTTCAGCATTGTAATTTGGGTTGATATTAGAAACTGTTTTCATAGTGTCCCAAACACATTTGTATTTGTCACAGTGCCGTTGCTGAATCTCCTCTTTACAACCTCTGTCTGAAACACTCTGTTTCAGAGCCCTGTCTCTCTCTCTCCATCAAGCCCCTCCTTATGAAAGTCCAGTATGCTGCCAGTTAGATTCAGATTGATATGACATTGTCAAAAAGTAATGTCCATTCTATACATTGTAATTGTAATAATATTATTATTTTTATTATTATTATTATTATTATTATTATTATTATTATTATTATTATTATTATTATTATTATTATTATTATTATTATTATTATTATTATTATCATTATTATTATTATTATTATTATTATTATTATTATTATTATTAATTCCATGACAGCCACTCACCATTGTAAGGACATTTCTTTCTCTTAGGAGTTTTCGGTATAGGTATGAATAAATCCTTCCCATTAAGATCACAGTGGTTATCTCTCTCTCTCGCTCTCTCTCTCTCAACTTCAGGTCAACCATACGTTTTTAGACTACGGCCCCGGAATGCGTTTCATCTCCTTTGAACACGGAGGACAAGACACCAACTTCTGGGATGGCTGGTTCGGAGTGCGGGTCACTGGGAGCTCTGTGACGGTCCAGGTCTGACCCAAAGGAAGAAGGCTACTAAGAAGTTAGGACTACTGTCAGGTGGACCAAGGCGGGGATAGATGGTAAAATAAGGGCTCAAGGGGGGACAGAGTGTAGCATAGGTTTTTAAAGGTTTGACCAGAACCAGCTTTATGCCTTATGCACTCAGCTTACACCTCTGTATATTATGCACTCTGCAGTTCTTGCACTGGAAACATATACTGCTGCTACCAAGACAATACTGACAATCTGTAAAAAACAAAAACATATAGAGAACACCATATCTGCTTTACTAACTTCAGAATATTAAAAATACTGATTGCATCACCGTTATTAATTATGATCTATTAACGACTTCCTCACAGGGGCCTACCCGGGTGTAGAACTAAATAATGTGTTTGAAGGGCGGAGTTGTTGTAAACAGTCAAACGGTGTATTGTTCAAATTGAAATGAGAATGATTAAATAAATGGTCCACTACATCTCTTGCTGATTTGTCAAGTTGAATTTGTACACCTGAGAGTATCTTTTAAGCCCATACAACATGGACGCTGCGTACTGTAAAGTAGTTTGGTCTAATTATAGATTATAGCTCCAGAGGCTCACCAGATAAAACTGATAGTAAAACACAGTAGTTAATGTGGTAGAAATTATGAAAAAAAAGGTATTATGGAGTTAAGGAAACTGTGGGATCAGAGGGAATACACATTAAAGATGGCTGATCGAGTGACAACAATGGCCAATCACATTTGCTATTTTTGTCCCCTTTAAAAGTAAAGTCAGCGATTTTAGAGAGTTTTTAAAAAAGACTAAAATTACTTTGTCAAAATCAGTGAAATCTCCTCACAATCCGTACTGTGTGCACGCTGAAAAAGAATCTGGAGGCATTCAAATTTGAATCATACTTCATTGAAATTTGGCCGGAAGTAGGTAGACGGGCGGAGCCAGGCTAATTTGAACATGATCTAATAATAGAATGCTGATCATTGTTTCAACTGTCCACTTACATTTAGATCCAAATGAGCTAAATGAGAATTCAAATGGACTTTATTGGTCTGAAAACAGCATGATATAAAGAAATGAAGGAAGACCCATTATGTTTCATGTTTTACTTTTATACTGTATAGGACAAGCAGACACCATCAAACGAAGACAGGCATTTAAAAAAAGACTTGCTTTTATTTAAATTAAATGTAATGAAATAAATATAACTCAAGTGGAAGTGGACGACATACTGCACTAAATAATATAAAATAAATATTTTACAGTAATCAGACATAAATAAAAATTGTTTAGATGATCTTGACAATGGGGTTTTGTTCATGTGCAGGCCAGTTGGCACGTGCACGCAAGGTCAAAAGACAGTGTTCATAGCACCATTAACACTGGCATATTAAAGCGGCTACGAGTAACATTTAAATATCTTTTAAACAGCCTCATGTTTCCTCTGATAATCATAAATTACCTTTAACAGCAAACGAGACCATCAGTGCAAAGAAAGACGTTTTTATATAGTTTTTATTACTGCGTTTGGTCTGGTCGCACACCCAGTTCGATTTTCGGTTTGCTCGTGCAGGCTCTATGGTCACATATCCGTATTGGTCGCAGATTTCAGTGTGGAGCAGCAACGCAATTTGAGAAAGCCTATCCCTCCAGGTGAGGGAAGGGGAGCGGGAGCCTTGTTTGAGACAGTTATTTGTCGTCATTATGACTAATAACGGGGCTGAACCATCAAAGAAAAAAAAGAGAATGCAATGAAGAAAAGCTAAAAGGGAGAGTGATATGGGCTACGGGTGGGACGAGGGCGTTGCCAAGCAACGTGTATACAATTTCACGAGAGCGAAACTAGACTGCAGTGTTTACTCCTAAATGAATGAGCGGTTGGTACTAACACATAGTTTGCTTTGCTTCACCATCATCAGATAACCATTATCTGAAATAGTCATTATTTACATCAACAACACAAACACATTACCTCATCGTGATCCATACAAACTGCCGTCTCTCGTTCATTCGCTTTCTGTGAGGACACGTAATCTTTCAGCTCCGTGAGAGAGAGTAGTTAGGTGACGCTGCTGCATCAACTCATTGCAATCAGGTGTGTGTAGCACTGACTCTCATTAGTTGATGCAGTGTCAAAACCACTCTCACGGAGCCGAAAAGAGTCCTCACACTTTCAACACACGGACATGCACTATATTGCGCCCTTCTCAGTTCACACTTGCACGCCTGGCACGAGCTAGAAAACAGCTTTGGGCGTCGTAAAAATACTACCGCTTTTGTCCAAAGGGGACGCCAACGTGCCATGTTACTCATAGTGGCTTTACGGGGACTATGTTTTGAAGCTACTTTAATCTACTTGGATCACTGAAAAACACCTCAGACTTTCAACAGTAGCTATTTTTAAGGTTCACTGTGAGATTATCTTTGATCTAGTTGCAGTCCTGTTGGCAATACAATTTACACATTGCAGTCTCATGTCAAAAGTATGTAAACTTTCCAGATATAATTCGACCATTTAAAAAGGCAACTGTCTTTCACATGAGCATATTTGTTATGGTTGGAAGTCAGGCGCTGATTGGATGTTTTTTCAGAGAAAACTTGCTTTTCCAAGAATCTTAGAACGTGTTTCAGACATGAGACAACTTCTAGTGATGGTCTGACGATGTCAGTGTACTCTTCCAATATGTCACATTAGTGGGATAATGTAAACATGTGTAACAATGTACAGTCCCAGGACATAATTAAAATGGGGACATTTCCACCGGATTACCCATTCAAAATGTCACCTATTGGCTGTGAAGTTAATGCACATGAGCCTACAGTGGACACTGGGACTTAACTTACACCAGAAAGCTACATTCATATTTTAAGCCAGCAAAAATACGTTATATGTGGTCTATGGGCAACACATTTAATTATTAATTTTACTGTAGCATTGAAAAAGGCAGTGTTAGCCTCATTGAACAATATGTTTCTTTGTGCAGTCTTAAGGGAACGAAAATGACTTCTTGCAACTTTATCGATTTCTATGCATATCCCGATAGTTATGAATGATATATTTAATAACTGGTATCCCTTTTATGAGGTCTTGGACCAGCTGAGAGCTGATTGAGAGTTGATAACCTTTTCCAGTCTTCAGCTCTCAATACTGGGGCTTGTTTGATTGGGTAAATATACAGCTCAAAAGCAGATATTTTTGACCGTACTGAAACAAATAACATCAATGCTGCTCAGTTCAACCCTTATATTGATGTTATAAAGACTGATATTTGAGCAAAGGAAACGCCAGTGACCTTAAGGCAAGACACTGCAGGTGAAAAGGGTAACACTTTTAACTTATCATGAAACTTTGCCAGTTGGTAACTTAATACTTAGGTTATTTTTTTTTTAAATGTGCATATGCAAATTTGGTAAAATCTAACTAATAATGCATACATTTGCATCTCTTTAAAAACCAAACATCTAGATATTGGATGAAGCCAGAGTTAAAATCTTTATTACATTCTTACAACATATTACAGTCCAAAGTTTTTACAGAAAAGATTTTGGATACAGCCTTTTTTCATTGTATTAAATAAAAAATACTATGTACAGGTCTTAAAAATGCATTTTCAGCATGTTTTTTTTAGAGGAAAATGTACAATAAATCAGACAATGAACATATGAACAAATCCATCTGTAATAACCTTCAGAATAGTGCTAAGGATGATTATGAAAAGTTTAGTTGATACTTTCAAATGTAAGATTTTTGGTATTAAAAAAAAACTAATGTTGAGATAATAGCTGTTAAATCTGGTTGTATAGGAGAAAAATAGACGCAAACAGACAAGGTTTAGTCAAATAAACACCTAAATGTACATTTTGGACATTTTATTTTATTCTAGTATAAAAGAAGACATGTTATAGGAGCAAAATGGACCAAAATATCAAATTGACCAGTGCTTGAAAAAACATTTTTTTTTGGTCTGCAGTTTCTGCCTGTAATAACAAAACTCACTAGCATGTTGAGGTGACATAGTCAGGAATCTGAGTCTGTAAAAAAAATCAAGAGCAAAGATTGTCTTATTGAACATGCACGTGTGTGTGTGTGTTGTGTGTGTGTTTGTGTGTGTGTGTGTGAGCGAGTGGTGGTGTGTCTTGTGTTAGTGTGCGTATATGGTGGTTTTGGAGGGATACAGGTCCCGGTCTAGATGAAAGAGGAAGGCAAAACTAGGCAGGACTGGTTGTCATTCTCCTTGGGACTGCATCTGTTTACAGAAGGCCTCGAACTGCTGCTGCTCCAGCTCTGTCATCACTTTGTTCAAGGCATAAATCTGTACATAAGTAAAGGGCACAATGTAGACAGACACAATTGAGTATGCACGAGTGATTATGTGGAGTAATGCAACAGATAATAAACACACACTAGTATATCCTCCCTTCGGCTGGTTTCAGACAAGGGGTATTGAACTGTAGGAGATATCAACCACTGGTTCTTGTTCAATAGCAACCGAGAACATTTCAGTAATGGGATATTTGAGAGGGATTTGTGTGTTGCTAAAATATGAGAGAAGAGTAAAGGAGCCCTCTTTTCTTATCACCACAAAAGGTACAATTACATTTTTTTACAGGAGCATCTTTTTAGGGGCGGGTCAAATAACATTATGACTCTTAGGTGATGTAGGGCAGGCTTTATAGGGATTGGGGTAGTTCTAAAGAATGACCCAAAATAGAAATTCTCAGCAATCTATTCCAATTTTATTAATGGAAGACATGATATGATATGAAATAACACTGCTGTGCTTTGTTTTTACCTCAGTATAGGGGTATTTTGCTGCTAGTCTATAGTAAAATAAAGTTTGAGGTTTCAAAACAGTGCGCCGCCTCACCTCTGCCCTCTGTCGTTGTTTGAGCTCCTGCTGTGCAGACTTCTGCCGGGCTCGGTCTCCTCTGGTCGGGGTAGAGTTCAGCTTTGGTTTGTCTTTACGGCAGGCCGGCTCCATGGTGACAGTCCTCCAATCAACCTGGGATTGTTTGGATGAGAAACGTGAAATGTTTGACAATGTGTCACTTGCTGCAAAGTAGCCTAGTACCTTTACACCTGAACCAGTTCTGAATGTAGGCCTATTAGTGATTTAAATAACGAATGCCGAGTGTCGATGATGTGTTGAGTAGGAAAACTGATAACAGTTTATTTCAGGTGTTATGTCGTGTTTTGTTGTGGCCGCAAGCTATCGAGAAAGGGTGTTGTCTACTGGCAACGTTAGCGTTCCCAAAGTGTACTTCCTAGAATACTTATGCTACGTCGCCCAGCTAAAAAGAAAGAAGAATAAAAAGACCCGCTCTCTAGTCAGCCTGGTTCTGATCCATAGATAGTACAATAAAGTTCTGACCGCACATGCTTGGTCCTCAATTACACGTTAGCTAGTCTCACATATCTGCTGCACTGTTAGCCAGTGTTAGCTAGCCAGCTGCCTATAACATTCAAACTTACAATAAAATGTGATTCCGTATAATGGCCCACTTACCCGTGAATTATAAATGGCGGAAAAATCGTAATATTTTTTTTGATAGACGTTAAGTTCGGTAGTAAGTTGTCTGTAGCTAGCTACTAGCCACTCAAAACAGCTGTTCCCCAGGTGTCACCAATAAACAAATCCGAGTTTTGCAGCGAAGCGGTTGGGCAAAGGTTCCGGCTCTATGACATTGGTTCCGCTCCCTTTTTCAGTCAGCTTCTGTTGAACAGTGCAGGATGAACTTTCTATGTATTTTGCGTTAAAGAAAAATAAGGAGGGGGGAGCCCAGAAGAGTCTGCACTTTATTGACTGTGTTTAAAAGAACAAACATGAATGGATACATTCATTTATAAACATCTTAAAGGTGGATATTTACAGACCTTATACATTATTAACCAGGAAAGATGCCCCCCCCCCCCCTCAACTAGGTCTGACCACAACGTGTCGCTCTTGTCTAATAGTCCAGTTACATTCATTTAGAGTGCACGAGTTCGCACTACGTCATTCAGATTTGTTGGGCATGTGACATCCTTTAATAGGCTACTGACCATGTGTGTATCTGACTCTGCACAAAGAAATGTATTGTTAAATGAGGCTAACACTGCCTTTTTCAATGGGGTAGAGGGGCTAATCTTTGATTTTCTATGCAATGTCTAGCCCACTGTATCTACTGATTCAATAGTTGAGAAAACTTGCTATCCCCCAATCTTCTACTTACTGTATTTTTTCCTTTTAATACATGATTAAGTATCTTGTGAGGCAAACCATTCATCCCAACAATAGCAGGGCACTTGTATTTGTAGAACACAATACACAGAGTTGTACAACACATTTTCAAACACTGCAATGTGTCTTTTTTGCAGAACCTCCAGAGAAAGTAGAGTTTGTTGGAGAACAGAATGGAAAAGCTATACTTCCAGCTGCACAGAGGTCTGACGTTCAGGTGCAACCGTTTGCTTTCTGATGATGTGCAGTGGTTACTTCAGACTAGTTTTCTTTTCTGCAGCAGACAACAAGGTGAAGTTGGAACACTTTTGTTGGCCACACTCACCTCCCTGATGTACCCAGGGGGCAAAGTGATTTTATGGACATGGAGCGTTGTAAAAGGTTGCTCACCAAAAATGACATCTAGGACCTTCCACGATCACAACCTGGGTGGACAACCTTGTCAACAAGCTGCTGGAAAGCTACAGCGGGCCGACTCAGCAAATCAGAACCACAATGGGGGTGAATGGGGATGGGCTAATGGGGAATTTTTTGAACTTATAGATATCATTATGAAACGTTGCCAGTTGATTACTGACATTAAAACAACAACTTTTTGTATTACAGTATTTTCCAAAATTTTTTAATAAATATGAAAATCATCAATATCTTACTAATGATGCGTACATTTGCATATCTGCAAAGCCCCAAAATCTAGATGTTGGAAGAAAACAAAGTCAATTTGTTTTTAAATTTTGAAAACAAAACAAGTGTCCAACTGCCTGAAGACTTTCCTAATCACAGTTCAAATTTTATCAATAACCCATAGAAAATAATTTTTTTACACAGTTACATTTCATGTGCCATGGACCAAAAGTGTCCTTTTGGAGTCTCCAGCTGGTATTTTAGGAAACGGCTAGACATTCCCTCGGAAAAAACAGTGTAAAAAATTAATTTTCTATGGGTTATTGATCAAATTTGAACCGTGATTAGGAAAGGCTTCAGGCAGTTGGACACTTGTTTTGTTTTCAAAATGTAAAAACAAATTGACTCTGATTTTGTCCAACATCTAGATTTTGGGGCTTTGCAGATATGCAAATGTACGCGTCATTAGTAAGATATTGATGATTTTTCATATTTATTCAAACTTTTTGGAAAATACTGTAATACAAAAAGTTGTTGTTTTAATGTCAGTAATCAACTTGCAAAGTTTCACAATGATATCTATAAGTTTAAAAAATTAGCCCACCCCCATTCGCTTAAAACAGTGGTTGATTTGCTCTATGTGGGCCCCCTGTAGCTTTCTAGCAGATTGTTGATAAGGTTGTCCACCCAGGTTGGGATCCTGGAAGGTCCTGGATATCATTTCTGGTGAACAACCTTTTACAATGCTCCATGTCTGTTAAAAAAAAAAAAAAGGGGGGTTTTGCCCCCTAGGTAATGACTGGATTTTAGAAGATGCTGCTCATCATTATTTGTGCCATACAGGGACCAGAACAACAAAAAATAAATGAGAAACTCAACGAATGGAAACAGTTACGTCATTTTGCATAGGAAGGATCGTTGTGGATATCTGTAATTCAGTTTTGACTAATCAAAATGTAACCATAGTAAGAATTATATTGTTGAGATCTGTTTTTTTTGTTGTTGTTTTTTTATTTATTTTTATTAACGCCTTGCCATATAGCCTACAGGTATTACATGTTTTTAAACATAGGCTCCTTGAAACCTAGGCTAGGACTTCTCCCACCACTGAAAGTTTGACAGATCAAAGAAAGGCAGGCCTAAGAATAAATAATCAATATTAGGCTAAAGCCTATTCAGAAAATGGACCTCGGTAGCTGTATTTGCACAAAAACATATCGTCCTCTGCTTATATGCACTATTCTTTGTGCAAAAATATGAATTGATGCTATTTGATCCGTTTATTCCCAGCCAGCCCTCAAGGCTCGACCCAACCCCTCAGATGAACAGCGCTAGACCGGACCTGCGCTGCGCTCTGCTGGACGGCAGCAGAACCGCAGCTTATCAACCACATTTTTTATGATTACATTTTTTTTATGAAAAAAGGGGGGTCCCTCACTCACTATGATCACACCGCCGTGTTTCGCGTGAACACCCCACTCTGCCTTTTTATTGGTGTATTTTTTTGTAACGCGGGGATGGGCACCATTCTGCAGGAGCGACAATGCCCGGAGAGGCTCTCCATCATCAGGGAGAGGGAATGGAAGAGGAAGGCGTCGTGGAGCAACAACAACAGGCCTAATGTGGCCAGCAGGTAGCGGGAGTTATTCATGGGTATTCGATGCGAGTGGTGGAGACAGAGACGCTGCAGTAAGCTATCTCTGGAACGCTCTTACAGCACGGAGAGAGATACTGCTTAATAACGCATGCACTTCATATTGTCTTTACAGAAGAGAACCGTCATGTCGGCACTGCTGATCACGGAATGTGGCCTTATATTGCTTCTATATTTATTTTCTGTTTGATCATGTTATTTTGGTCATTGGCAACGTTTAATATTTAATAGTAGTATGTTTTATTCCCCAAGCAATACAATGGGCAGGCGGCAGTCACAAAGGAAGCTGCAGGCGCCACAGTGTTCGCTCCCAAGTCAAGAAAATAATAATGAGAAGGTGAGTGTGAAGTCGATTACAACTGGAACGATGAAATCGATCTAGACAAATAATTGGCAGGCATTTTTGTTAGGCTACAATGTTTTATATGACTTAGGTTATAGCTTCCATACCACAATGTCAGTTTTTGTACAGGTCACTTGAATGTGTGCAGGAATAACTCGGCTCTCTTTACCACAGAGATTGCAGCACAGAAGGAAGCACAAGTCGAACACGCCCCCGACCAAGTGCAATTCTTCACAACACAAGTGAGGCTGTTGCTGTTTGTGCAAATGAAATGTCAATCCATTATGTGGTGCCTGGAAGTACATTTAACATTTAAAAAACAAACAAAAAAATTGTACAATAGGCCTATTTGTAGTAGACATACTGTATTAGCCTACACATACAACCGTATGATGACAAGCCAAACGAAAATGCATGACACAAAATCAAAATACATCGAAAAAAAGTTGATTAAGCCTATCAGGTCCAAACAACTCTCTGTATTTCTCAGTATGGCAGCCTTTAAAAACTGCATGGTGTTGCCCCCGACACTGGCGCAGGAGCTCAGATAAATCCCAAGAGCCCAAGAAATGTTTCAGTTGTTGATTCTACTGCTAAGAGAAAACCTGGACGTACAGCAGAAGGAATAAAATCCGTTCTTCACGATCATCGAAGAATCACCTCTGTCTGTATTATGTAGATGCGCCAACAGTGTTGTTGTAATTCATCAGAATTCCTCATGGGGGCAACAGAAGTTACTCACTATAGCTTTAACTGTGTAAGTTTAACAAAACAATTGTGTTGCCTTTGCCAATTTTGGAAATCGATCCATAAAACAAGCAACATATGGGTAAATGAAAAACAAAAGCAACTGGATAAGATAACAACATAGTTTGCTTTCCCCTCTATAGTGCTCAGGGAACTTCAGAGTCAAAGTCCCACGCACTGTCCCCTGATGAGGACCGGATGGAGCCAGTAAAGGTGCATCCCCCCAGAGAACACAAGCACACTGCTGCTCTGAGAGGCAGGGGACACACCACAGCCTCACACTGCCACCAGAGCCTGTCTGGGTCCACTCCTGACCTGCTGGACAAACCACCTCCACCACACCCAGACACAGCAGCTCTGAGCGGGCATGGAGAAGGAGACAGTGACACCGACCTGTCAGAGTCAGAGAGACTCCCTGCTTCAACTTCTGTTAGGGTTCCTCCACAGCTGGAGCTGAGGCCAGAGGTACAGTATGTATGCTAATAAAGTGCAATAGTGCGTACATAAATACAGCTCTGTATTCTAGTTAATATGCAATAATACCTGCACACACACACACACACGTCTGATGTGCATAACATGTGCTATAGGGCATTGTGTAATATATCTAAGCATTCAGCACTTTATACACTTGTGCAATAAGGAGGAGGGTATAATAACACTTTTTATACCTTAGCACTTATATTCACTCACACACACACAGACACACACACACACACGCACACACACACATAACCTATACAAGTTACATTCAGTAACCATCGGGCAAATATTTGTTCGGCCCCAAAGATCCTGGTTTGTCAGGAGCAACATTGTCTATTGTTTGTCTGTCTGTTTGTTGTACTCTTTTACTGTTATTTCTCTTATTGATCGATTGTGTTGGAACTTGTTCATTTAAACATCATCCTGCCAAAAAGACTAAAGATGTCAATTAGCCAACAGCTATTTATCTGGCATAAATTCATGAATGTTCATCAGTATGCACTGTCCCTATTTTAAATTAAAACAAATCAAATCAAATCTCAGGTAATCGATGCGGAGGACTGCTGCTCTCACAGGCCCAGAGGACGTGCCAGACGTGGGTTTGACTTCCCAGACTCCCTCCCTCCTCCCTTCAACTCCTGGAGCCTGGCTCAGCTGGCCGTCTTCTACAACACAGAGGGCCGGGGCGCCCCTCGGCCCAGACCTGTGGGGCCTTTGGAAAGGTAGAACACAAGGATACTAAGCACATCCGTAACCTAAGACATGGGCATGGAATAGTTCATCCAATTACATAAAAATAAAAATAAGTTTAATAAATAGCAACGTTTCGGTACTAGACCATCATCAGGCAAAAAAGTTCTCAGTTCTCAGTATAGGCCTGACTGTTTGTAGATATCTATCAGTGGGTGGATGTGGCAGGAGGTGATCCATATCTCTATTCTCACTTTGACCTTCTCTGGGAAAGGTACATGGACGGGCTGCTGAAGCTGGAGTGGAGGCAGATTCAGACTGTCCAGGAGGAGAGCGGGGGGAAGACTGGGCTGTCAGAAGGTCCTATGTCTACCTCCTGCCACAGGGCGCATGCTGCTGCCGCTGCTGCCGGGGCCTCGGCTCGCCTCAGCTCTCCTAAGTGTATCCTCCAGTGTCAGCGCTCCTTCCCCCTCACCTTCCTCTCCTCTCTGGCCAGCCACTCTGCCCTGCTGTCGGGCTGTGCCTGTACCCTCTGTCGGATACGATACTCTGCATTCAGCTCATCCTGCTGCCGCCTCGGCCGTCAGTCCAGGCAGAGTCCCACTCCGGAGGGCGGGAGGGCGTCTCTGCCCAAGAGGAGCTACAGCGAGAGCAGGGTGCATCCCTCCCCCTCCTCGGACAGGACAGGTAGGACTGTAGGGATAATAACTATGTCCACTTATTGTGAGATAGAAATAGAAGTGAGGAACTCAATATTTTTCTGACCTTGATATTGCCGTTTACATGCGTGTTGGTTTAGATCAGGAAGAGATATTTTTAGCCAGTGGCATTTCTACTTTCCTCCCGTCTGCTGATGTAACACTTTAACACGTTCTTAACCCTTTTTTCAAAGGACACGTTTTTAAAGGACTTTTAAACATTTATTTTATAGCTATGAACTATTTATGTGTGAATTATCGTTTTTAATGCCCATATGATTGTTTCCATTGCCTATTGCGCTGACAATATATTAATCGACGTGCCCACTGCCTAGAAGCCGTTGATATTTTTTTCAAATTTCAATTCCAAAATGTTGAACATTCTTAAGAATTAAAAATTCCTCTTAGAATTATTCTGCTGTATAACCATTCTATCAGTTGCATAAAATGGTCTTAGAGTGATGTGTCAGCAATAATATTGTTTATCATGATATTTTCTGGGGAAAATATATTGTGCAACAAATTGTGTTTTATCGTGCCAGGCCTACGGACGGGCTCGGCACCATCGCCCCGAGCTCCGCGGTCCGGCAGCCCAGCCAGGGCCAACGGTCACCTGAGGAGAATGCAAGCCACGGGCAATATCCGCATCCCCCTTCAAGAAGGTGCTAACACCAAGTCTACTACTAAGTCCACTGCCAGGGACTCCAGTGTTGGTGCTGCTGGGAGTAGTCAGCCTTTGGGAGCACGGAGGGATATGATGGACACTTACTACAGGACAGGGGAGTTCAGGATGCAGAGGAGGAGTGGCTCAGAGCAGAGCAGAGGGGGAGCAGAGAGACACAGAGGAGCGTCAGAGAAAAGACGCAGCGGCTCGGAGTGTAGGAGAGGAGGAGGAGCAGAGCGGCTTAGAGATCAGGACATCAAACCAGAAGCTGTCACTGCTATAATGGACAATTTACCTGGGTCCAAGAACGGCTCAGTAAAGAGACCGAACAGACCCAAACAGGTTGAATTTGTTACATAAAAGTTAACACGAGTACTGTAATGCCTCGTTTCCACTGAGCACGGCAAGGTTCGTCAGGTGCACGGTCACCCCTAGATCTGGCTTGTGTTTCCACTGCCAACAGCACCCTTTACTTGGTAGGCGGGGTGAACCGTATGCTTGCAGTCAGAGTCTAGGGGTCAAAGCCGTTGAAAGGTGCTGACTGCAGCAGCTACGTACCTATCATGACATCATAGCAGAGGGACACAGTGTAGCCCGCTGATTAACTCAATGAAGAGGAAACACGACACAATATACATAGAGCTGTTCGGACATTTTTAAACACAAGACCCTTCACTCTTGCCGAGGCGATTACACACACAGGTTTATCTCACACGGAAATGATTCTGTCGACCAATCAACGGACTGCAGTGTGAAGCTCAACCCTTCTGGTACGCTTTGGGACAGCTTGGTACCCCAACAAAAGGGTGAAAAAAATAGGTGCGGCGCGGTTGGCTTATTTTGGTACCCATTTTCAACTGTTGACAGTGGAAATGCAATAAAAGCGTACCGTTCAGTGGAAACGAGGCTTAAGCGCAATCGATCTGCCACATTAACGGTGCTTACATTTTATATTTGATCATGAATGTATATTCTCAGTCAGTTTTTCTATCAGGTTGACAAGAGTGTAGCTAGAATGTAGATGTAATCTTTTCACCAATGGATGTTATGTTTGGCCATAATAACTCAGCCTATTATATCCAATGATGTAGTTGCTGTCAAATAAGCTAATGCAACGACGGATGTTCACTTGCACCGTCGATCTTGACATAATTCGTATGAACATTGGGGATATCCGTATTAAAATATTTATTTTTACTGATTTTAAGTCAACCCAGGAAGCATCTGTCAGCACAAAACATTACATTTGTATGCAAATTTGTATTCAGTTTTTTTCTTTATCATAAAAGTTGACATGCAACAATGACACATATCATACTGTATAACAATGTCATCACAATTATGTCAGTTTGAAAGGCCACACAACAAAAGTCGCACCATTCTTTTCCTGAGTAAATTATAGAGGCATCACAAGGGTCATGTTGTTGGTGCTGTAATGTGTGTTTCATTTGAAAATAATCACGTCCTGTACTAAATTGATAGAATCTATTACTGTAGACTGATAGCACGGGTCTTTTATTTATTTTTTATTTTTTTAAATAAAATGCTTCACACTGCCATGGTGGGGCTGGATATGGTCTGACTGTTGATGTATTTTGCAGGTCTATGAAGCATATAGCGACATGTCAGCAGAAACACGATGCAAATACAGAACCGCACACATTAGTAGAGACATCCCCACATTAACGTCTGATGGATGGACCTCATACAAAACATTTATAGGCACTTGACTCACAGCCATATTTTCACCAAACCACATAGTCCTACCATACGTTCGGATAAGCTAGCCTAATATATAGGCCAGTATAGGCTTTTTATGTATGTGATCAGAAAGCTGCTCTTTTGGATACACATAGCCTTCAATTGTTTTCTACTTCTTAATGCTGCCTTGAAATGATAAGAAATAAAGGCGACTAAATTGCTAAAATAGAGGGCAAACAAATCTAAAGATAAACTTGGTGATATCAAACAAGGTTATTTAGTTATATAGGCCTATAGTAGGCTAGGCTAGTTTCACTGGGTTATACTCCTTAGATAATGTGGTATAAATAAAATGATAGCCTACATTTCTAAACCATAAATCTACGTGGAGCACAAATTTGTTCTAACAAATCCAAATAAAAGCTTTCACCAGAAGAAATGGAAGACACTCATAGGGGACTGGGAGGTGTACAGAAGAACATAACATATTTTGAGTGTACCTAGTTGTGTATGACATCTGGATGGCTCTGGACCGTTTGTGGGGAATTATTATCATGCGGCACATGGATGATCCGTTCCGCTTCCAGGCATTGTTTCGGGCCGGACGTATTTTTGTAGCCACACCGCCGCCATGGACGCTGTGTCCCAGCGTGTTTTGGAGTATTTGACAGAAGTCGAGGAGGCAGCCGAGGATGTTCTCACCACGAAACAACAGGTGACTAAATATGAACTTGGATACAGTCAGCTGTTTATAAAATGCAGAGCGCGGCGATATCGCCGCTAACGGGACATTAGGTGACAAAGTTAGCAGCTAAGCCAACTGGCTCCACGCTAGCCAGCCCCTTTCTTTATATGTCCATCCATTGCCAGCCCTTATAGTTACATTACCAGATTATTGTGTCTATTTGAGTGAAATGAACTGAACTCTTTGGGAGTAATGCATTGGTAGCTCTGCTGACAAGACTTCAAAATTACGTTAACTGACAAGAAGAAAAATCAAACATTGGGGAGGCAACTATGCCCTAAATACAATCCTTAGCTGCTTAATAAGATAGTAGAATCTCCATTCCTATTTTTCTCTTTGACCTTATGGGGTATTATTTAGTGTAAATTGGTGAGGGGCATACAACTATGAGAAAACAACATAGCAGGATGTGAGCTAAAAAAAGGGTCTCTGTATGTTATCTTGTGTATGACTACAATCTGATATTAACGACTCTATGGTTACGTTTTTCTCATCAATCCAAATAGTTAGACAATTACTTTCACTTGTTTTCCCCCTTTCTCATCCGTTAAAGTTGCACTATGCAGTTTCAAGTGAGTTTTTAGTTTATATTTATTATTTTATTACATTTGCAGAGCATGCAGTTCATTTAGTGTACATGGGATTTTTGTTGTTGAATCATTCTAGCATCATAAAAAATATATAATTTAAGGCACCTGAAAACAAATGTAAGCCCTAAAGCCTAGAATATGACTGTAAACCAAACTGTAGGCCCTGCTGCTTTAAACAACAACAGTGAAACAGTCAATTGTCCGGTAGCCTTCTAACTTCAAACAGTGTTCCAGGGATCACATTTTCATGTGAGGAAAGTTTATTTATTCAGTTATGAGAATAGAACATGCTCACTTCATTGACACACCCAAAGTTACACAATGCACCTTTAATGAAAATGTAACTGTCTGTTGGCATTTCAGATAGTGGACCTGGACACAAAGAGAAACAAGAACAGAGAGGCCTTGAACGCACTGAAAAATGAAATGCCTGATTCAGGTGAGTGAGAACATCTGGGTATTTTTTTAGCATGCTGCATCTGACCACGTGAATTGGGACATCCTAAATCTCTTTCTACCATACTAAATAGCAGGGAAGTATGGGGGATTGAAACGCACCCTTGGGCTTGGCAATGTGTGTTCTGTGTCACTCAGCTGTTACTCCACATCTCGCCTCACACATTAAAAACAGTAATATCATATTACAAGTATTGGCTGAGATGATTTCACTGTGGATTCAACAGTTTAGTATGTTGATACTTATGAGTCGGGTGTACATGTGTTTTGCTGGCGTCTGATATGATTTTATGCATTGCTTGTTGTTTGCAGAGAAAGTGAAGGTTTGCTTTGGAAACATGTTCATCAAATTTCCCAAATCGAAGACAACGGAGATGATTCAGAAAGGTAAAAAAAAATAAAAAATCAGTTGATCAAAACTAAATGAATTGGGAAGATGTCCCCTCTACATCTCTATGAATAGTTGTCTTGTACACACTGTTGCTACGTATGAGCTCATCCTAAATTCTTTTTGCTCTTTATTTTTCTTTACCTGTAGACCAAGAGCAGCTGGACAAGGAGATAAATGACCTTCGCAAAGCACTGAAAGCAAAAGTCAACCATCTCAATGTGATACAAGGTATGCAAAATCATTAGGGATGAGTTTTATGAAATACAATAGCGCTATAAAAGTGGTATGTTGATGGTTGTCTGTGACTTTGTGAGCGACAGAAGCTGGCAACTTCCCTAGCCTTTTTTCTTTGGCCGTGTTGTTGACAATGGTTTTTGGCCTCAGAGCGCTGTCTGCTTTGCTCCTGTTGGTTTACATCATGGAAACAGAGCAAGTCGTCGTGGGAGGTTAACAAATAATCGGTAACACTTTATAATAACTATCCGTTGTAACTCGTTAATAGATCATTAGTAAACTCTTAATTAATGATTATTAATGATTTGTTAAGTGTTTGTTTGCAGTTTGTTAAGGATTTATAACAATGGTAGATAGTTAATAGCTTAATAATTGAATCAGTTCATCTGGGAGGTAATCCGAGATTAACTGATCACGTCACGTTCAAGTCCATGGCATGCACAGTGTGTATTGAGTTTATTTAAAAATATTTGAAAATGGGGCTGCCCTCAGTTGCCCATGCACTGTGTATAGTCTATAGCCTATTTCAGCCTCGTCGGTATCTCGGATTACCTCCCAGATGAACTGATTCAATTATTAAGCTATTAACTATCTACCATTGTTATAAATCCTTAACAAACTGCTAACAAACACTTAACAAATCATTAATAATCATTATTTAAGAGTTTACTAATGATCTATTAACGAGTTACAACGGATAGTTATTATAAAGTGTTACCAAATAATCTAACACGCTAGTCTCTCTCAGAACATCGTGAGGTGTCATAGTTGTCCTCCACTGTCACACTACACGAGATAAAACAAACCCTGCGTTCTAAATCACATACTCTTTCTTTTTACTACGCTACATAGTACAGAAGATGTTAAGGGCCACAGGAGAGAAAAAAATCAGATAAGGAGGATTTTATTTCATTATGTTGTGAAATATCAGGAATAAAGACGAATGCTCCAAAATGCTATTGGAGTTAGTTGGGCATTTATGTATTTTCAGCATACTACAATTGACGTGCATGTATTGGGACATCCCAAATCTTTTTTTTGGCATACTAAATAGTAGGGAAGTATGGGAATTGAAACACAGGGAAACTATTGCCTCGTTTCCACCGAGTAGAGAGGGTCGGATCGGAGCGATTCGGTCCGGGTAGTTTGGCTTTTCATTTGGCAAAAGTTGGGTAGGGTACGGATATAAGCGCACCTAACCGCTCTGAGCCGCTCCTAATTTCGGAACTCCTCCGTTGGGGTACCAGCCGCCTGAAAGGGTGCCGAAAAGGCGGAGCTACACACTGCCGTCCGTTGATGGGTCGAAAGAATCATTTCCGCATTAAATCGCCGTGTGTCTTCACCTCGGCAAGAGTGAAGAGATGTGTGTAGCGAAAATGTTGGCGCAGCACTGTTTATTGTGTGGTGTTTTTCCTCTTCATTAAATAATCATATCAGTGGGCTACACTCACGGACCTATAAAAGGTAAAAGGCTACACTGGGTCCCGCTGCTACGATGTCACCATAGTTACATAGCTGCCGCGGCCAGCGCTGTTCGCTCACTGACTGCACCGAGCCGTCTCTGTGCATGGTTTTACCGGCGTAATACACTCAAGACACCGGGGGAATAAAGCGTCCGGTTTGGCCAAGCAAAAACAAGAGACCGCTGGCTTGACCACATAGCAAGCCCCATACTTTGACCCATATTCTGGCGGCGGCTATCGCAGTCCAGCCTAAACCCCACCCTACCAGTAAGGGTCGGCGGTGGAAACAACTCCCAGATTGTTGAAAGCGAGCTGTCCCGCTCTGAGCCGCTCCGACCCGACCCGCTCTACTCGGTGGAAACTAGGCATATATTGCCCTCTAATGTTCCCGACACGAATTACAGCGTCACGTATGTGATTAAGGCCTCTATATACCTGTTAATATTTACTTGGGACATGATAGCTGAAGTTAAGGCTGTGTTCTGTAAGGCCACCATGATGTGTTTTTCTCTTTGTTTACAGGGAAACCGGAGCTGAGAGGCTACAATCTTTCTCCCCTGTCCTCTGATGAAATCAAAGCTATAAACAGCCTTATAAAGAGATGACGTATGTAAATATTGAAATAAAAAATATTGTCTCAAGATATTACATTTTACAAAAGCAAAATTTAAGGCAGAAAGTGTAATAAGTCATTCCTTCTTTCCTCCCACTGTCCCTCCAACATGTTGAAGCCATCTCGGTGAGCTGTCCAGATGCAGTAGCACGTTAGTTTGGAGTCTTAGCCACTGCCTTTCATTTAGCATTTGTCTTGTTTTTTTTTATTTGTCAATCTATAGCTGGTTCTATGGCTGTTGTGCTCAGTAGCTGCTGGCCTCACCATTACAACTAGCAGGGGTAGGGGTTGTTCACTGCTAGTCACACACACGGCAAGTTTTCAAATTCTAGACATTTCAAATAAATGTATGAGAAAACATACTAACAACAAAATGTTTTTTTTTTATTGTCCGTCGGTTGTCATCATGGGAACATTATATTCTTCATATCATTTCGACTTCTCAAAATAAAGAAACATCTTTTAAAAATGTTTCTTGCATATTTGGACTCATTTCTAGCGTTGTTGCCATGCATACAGAGCTGGAGAGCTAACTTTGGTTGGTATAATCTCATAAACAATAGGACTGACAACCAGAGCAATACAGATTACATGCAAGTTGTTTAAAGAGATTTTATTAAAAACCTAAAACTAAAACTCTTTCAAAAAAAAATATGAATGTCCATTGCTATGTGGAATTGGACGGTACAACAGTTTGACTCCAGTAGGCCTTTAGTTTGGAGTGGGAACTCGGGCCATGTAGTGGGAGACTGGCCACAAGGAGGCAGTACAAGTGTACAGCAGAAGGACAAAGTCATGATTCACTTTCCCTGCGTTCCAATAACCATACTTCCCTACTATTTAGTATGCCAGAAAAAGATTTCGGATGTCCTAATACATGCATGTCAATTGTAGTATGCTGAAAATACTTAGATGCCCCACTAACTCCAATAGTATTTTACAGTATTCATCTTCATTCTTGACATTTTCTTCCTTATCTGATTTTATTTTCTCTCCTGAGGCCCTAAAACGCTTCTGTACTTTAGTATGCTGTGTAGTAAAAAGAAAAAGTAGGGCCTATGTGATTTGGAACGCAGGGAAAGTGCCTTAAACAGCTTCAAAATAGGCCTCCAACCCATTGGTGTTCCAGTTTTACTCAGTTGCTTAGACATGCTAAATGAAACCAGGATCCACTTGATTGACTGTTTTACACAGATGTTTTGGATTAATTTTTAAGTAGGGCTGTCAAATTAACGCGTTAATTTCGATTAATTAATCACAGAATAATTAACGCGATTAAAAAAAATTAACGCAGATTAATCGCACTTCTATAATGCCCTTTGACCTGGTGCAAAAGTGGTGCGCAGCTGCACTGAGCTGCACCTGTAGCTTGCTTACATGGCCCGCACGGGTGAAAGGGAGAAAAGTAAAGAGAGAAGCAGGGGAAAGGGCGGGGCCGAGGGCTCTATGGACGGTTTATGGGATGCTTCGGGCAAATAAGCATGAAGGTAGGAAGACATCTTACTTTATTCTCCGCAGTGTCTGTGCATTATTGATTTAGTTGGGGCAACAATATAGGTTCAAAACAGTATCTCTCAATCTTCCTCCGTGTGTCTCAATTTTGTTTGCTAGCTGTCTCAACTCCCGCGTAAACGGACACCCGCCCTGTGTGTGTGTGTGTCAATATTTTTGCCTATGAGTACGACGATGGTGAATGAATCGGCATAGGCATCTGTGGCAGTGCAGCGCTGTCTGTTGTGGAGACAGAAGTTACGAAAGACGGAGAGCGAGAGAGAGATAAACAAACTGTAGCAGGCTATACAGCTGTTTATAAACAGGTATAAAAGTGTCATAAAATTATGCGATTAATTTAGATTAATTAATCACAGAGCCTGTAATTAATTAGATAGATTTTTTTAATCGCTTGACAGCCCTACCTTTAAGCTAAAGGAAAACATCCATCTACAGCTGATAGAAATGATTTACTGTGTATCATAAATCTCTGATGAACCTTGTTGAAAGGTCTTGGCACAAAAGTTCAATCAGCTTTCAGTCCTTCCACCTATAAAAGATGACCCTTCTGTGCTGCTTTTTTACAAGCATGGATCTAAGAAGCTTCTAATAAGAGTTGTGTTTCTACATTTCCACCAATAAGTTTCCTTTGCACCCTTTCATATTTGGCCTATTTATATTGCAGGACAAAAGCTCTTATGATGAATGTCCTTTTGAAAATCTGCACACAAAAATAAAATGATTGCATGAAAATGTACCTTATAAAAAAAAAAAAAAAAGGTGAACTCCAACGTTAGCTAAAAGCTACGTTTTGGTACTAGACCTTTATCAGGTTTGCCTGATGAAAGTCCAATACCGAATCATTGCTATTTATAAACCCATTTCTGCCATTAAGATAGTGTGTGCAAATAGTTTTATTTTATTTACTCTTCCCTCTCCAACGTGGCCTGACATTTTCAGGTCCTTTACTTGGCATCTTGTCTATGAGTAAATGAGTTTAATGTTTGTTTATTTAATATTCCACAGTTAAAGGTGGAATCGGTGATTCTGGAGAACGCTTGTTGTCAAAATAACTTTTGTTCAGTGAATATCTCCTCACGATCCGCTACCTGTCCGTACTGTGTGCGTGCTGGGAAAGAAACAGTGTTAATACAAAGCCTATAGGCTCTATAAATGGACATGTAGGTCCCCCTTTGTTTACATGCCCGTTTACAAAGCCTAGGTTGTGTATTAACACTGGACCCCCACACACACACACACACACAGTCAAATAGTACAGACAGGTACCATATTTTGAGGATATATTCACTGATTTGATCAAAAAGTGATTTTGACAAGCATTCTCCAGAATCACCGACTCCACCTTTACACTCTGCTTTTAGTATGAATTGTCATCTCTGTTTAACTTTTTCTTTGAATGAGACACACATCGTACACCCTTAGTCACAATAGGAGTGATAAACTACCTGTTTGCTGCTCTGAATACATTGTTAATAGGTGTATTGCAGTGTAAATTCCTCGGTCTGACTCGCAATGGAGCATGAGAAGACATGAAGAATAGCCTCTGGCCATGGGGGAAAGGGGGAGAGAAACACATCGAAGGTATTTTTGTTTGTGTGTGTGTGTGTGTGAGTTGATTGTTGTTGTTCACTCTCTATGACTCTTCTTGCGTGCCAAACTGCTCTGAGACTTGAAACCAACTCTGAGTGGTGAATGAGTCAAAGGATGGGAAGCTGCTGACCGTCTCAAAATGGTTAGATAATTATACCAAACAAAGACACGCACCGGTTCGCTGTATTTAAAAAAGTGACAACACTGACATATTTATCTGCCACCTGCAAAACGACTAAGTTTCGACTTACTCCAACTGATGATTGAGTATCACAGTACAGCGCTGTTGTTTGTCTCAACTAGAGGAGAGCAAAATGAGTCACACGCAAGCGGAATGAAAAATCAATCTATAAAAAGCCTAATTGCTATTATTAGTGGCTTTGTCAGCTGAGTGGTATTGAAGGCCAAATGTGTGTTGTGCCGTAGCTTTATTGATATACACTCACCAGCCACTTTATTATTAGGTACATATGTTCAATTTCTTGTTTACACATATAACTAATCAGCCAATCACATGGCAGCAACTCAATGCATTTAGGCATGTAGACCTGGACAGGACAACTTGTTGGAGTTCATACCAGGCAACAGAATGGGGAAGAAAGGGGGTTTAAGTGATTTTGGATCCATCCTGCCTTGTATCAGCAGTTTAGGCTGCTGGTATTGGTGTAATGGTGTGGGGGATATTTTCTACGCCACAGCCAACCTGAGTATTGTTGCTGACCACGTCCATCCCTTTATGACCACAGTGTACCCATCTTCTTATGGCTACTTCCAGCAGGATAATGCACCATGTCACAAAGCTCAAATCATCTCAAACTGGTTTCTTGAACATGACAATGAGTTGACTGTACTCCAATAGCCTGCACAGTCACCAGATCTCAACCCAATAGAGCCCCTTTGGGATGTGGTGGAAAAAGAGATTTGCATCATGGATGTGCAGCTGCCAGATCTGCAACAACTGTGTGATGCTATCATGTCAATATGGACAAAAACCTCTGAGGAATGTTTCCAACACCATGTTGAAAGTATGCCACGAAGAATGAAGGCAGTTTGAAAGGCCAAAAGAGGTCCAATCCGGTACTAGCAAGGTGTACCAAATAAAGTGGCCAGTGAGTGTATTTTGCAGGCGAGACACACATAAGTGAAAGCAATAATCCGAGATAGTTTTGCTTAGGAAAATGCAGGGCCGCTGCTTTGAAATAAAAGTTCAATAAATATTTTTCCACATAGTGATGATTATATGAAACATAAACATCTGTATTGGATGACAGTTTGAAGCATTTACTTACTCGGCCTGTATTAATAACAGACAGTTAAAATGATACCTTCAAGTCATATGGCCAAGGTATGTTAAAGATGGCCTTAAGCCCATTTTTCCTAGATGGTATCAGTATTCCATGAAATTGTGAATTCCAATTGAGGCAGAAAGTTACATGCATGTCTGGGCAGTGGTGGGGCCACCAATCCCAGGCGGCACCGCAGCCTGTGCACAACCTTAAACTAAACATATAGGCAGGGTACTGAGGGATATTGAATTAACCGGCTTGAAGATTAAATCCCACACCTTATCCCATAGTGCCCATGCTCTGCAGCCCTACTATAATATCCCTTTCTCTGTAACTGTGGGCGGGCAGTTCTTGTTAACACAGTCATCTCTGTGTTAGTGCAGTAGTGCAGAGATAGCCTTCAATGTAAAGGCTAGTTGAGAAGAGGTATACAGTGTCAGCACGATGGAAGTTAATAATACCACAGCAAAAAACAAGCATGGAACACTGTGACATATTAACTTTGTTTAAAGATTTTTTTTGGCATTTATGCTTTATTAGACAGACTGCTACAGACTCTTACCCACTTTGCCACGAGCGCCCTGAAATATGAACTCTTAGCCAGATGCTTTATTCAACCATTTTGAAATCCCCAGCCTCAGTTTAGGAACATCTTTCAGATGCCTGATAGCTACCGAAACATTTAAAAAAAATTGCTAACCTCATTGCATGACAGGTGAAATTGCAAGGAAGCAAGTTGTAATTTCACCTCAGTGTCTGCACACATTGAATTACCCCAGAGACTTTAAAAAGACCTTTTGCTCAGCTCTCTTTGGGCCATACTCTTCATATTGACTTTGGGGCTGCCATCTCAAGTTGATAGACGTGAGAAGGAATTTGAAGCACTCAAAACACTGGAAATAAATGGTCACACAAAATGTTTGCGTGGTCAATTATAATGTCAGGGCTGTCTGACACAAGCTATAACCTTTCCATAGAGGGTCAGAAAAAACCTACAGAGTTTAAAAAAACAGTGTGTGGGATGGTATGACACCAGCACTGACCTTATGAGGTCACTGGCTCAAACAGCAGTTCTTTGTTTTCTCAATTTCTGCTTTTGTCTCTTAACTTTAAGCCCTCATCAAAATAGTGCAAATAAAACACAAGGGTAACGCTTTATAATAATGTTCAGTTATACAAGTCATTAAATAACAATGAACATTTACGTTTATTAAGTGTGTTATTAAGTGCAAAGTAAACGTATCAAAAATGTGTTTTAAGTCATCTATGAAACTTTTAGTATATCATGAAATGCTCGTTTACAAATTAGACATTGTGAAAAAGATGGGATGGATCTTTGGAGACAGTAACGAAATAACACCTAACACAATGCTAACTGATAGCCGTTTGTATATGTTCTCTATGCCAGGCACAGTGACAGGATAAGATTGGCTTTTGTAATCATACAAATGGTTGATAATAAGCTATACGCAACACCCTATCATATTATAAGACCAAATTGTGATTTGTTTTTGCAGAAGAAGAGTACAAGAAACTGTGGAAAAGAGGATACAGAATAAGAAGAGGTGGTGAAGGAGGTGAGAGAAAGACGTGGAAATACATCTCTTTTTTAAGTTTCCTCAACCTGTCTTTAAAAGACAGACAGACAGAATGGTAGTATGGTAAGTGGTAAAATGGGGGGGTGATATATAGGCCTATATGATGCTTGAACTCATGCAGTGACTCTAACATCTGACTCCCAACTGTCAATGTTTCTAACAGTCTCACACCAACACACTTCTTTTTCACAAAACACACCAGCTCAGCCTCAGTAGCATCTCATGCTGATAGGTAGCCCCTCCGACAGGGCGAGGTAAGCTCCAGAAGTCATAGTCCTTCTCTGGGCCCGGTCAAGATCAGCTACTGTCCAAACATCACAGGATGCTTTCAGCGGTGCAGGTATGTTCCCTGTTAATGTAATGGCCCTGCAGTCCAGTGTGTTTGAGTCAGGCCTGACAACAGAAATGCCACTTGCTCCAGAAGAGTCTCCATCCCCTTTGCTGACAGAGAGGGTTGGGGCAGAGTAGGAAGAAGCATTTGTCCCACCAAACAGAGTAGTGCAAAGGGAAGAGTTTCCCACTTCTGTGTACTTCTATGATCTGCTCTCCATTCCCATCAGGCAAAGGGACCAGAAAAGGATGCCCTCCAAACCACCTTCCTTTTCATATCTTGTAACGAGCCAAACACAAGCAGAGGGGGATGACATCTGATTCAGATACAGAGTGGCAGAGGAACCCAAGAAGACAGTGGAGTGGGTGAAGTGTGAGATCTGCAAAGACTGGTTCCATCAGACATGTGCAGAAGACGATGGCATGATTGACGGTTTGGGGTGCTTCAAGTGTAGAGACTGCCCTTTTGAGGGAGAACAATTCATTTAATTTGCTGATTGAGAAGCCCTGAAAACGTTTTTTTTGTATCAGTTTGGGAGACATGATCAAAGAGTTGGGGGATCCGATCAAGACTGGGTGTTTTCACCTTCCGATGACTGGAGGACTATTGGCACTATGAGTCACGTTTCGATGTGAATGCTGCTATCGTGCCAAAGAAGAGATTCCAGCTGTTACGCTGGTTCACTCATTTAAATGATAATCAGCTGTGGAATCAGAGTCCAGAGACCAATTTTACAAAATCTGTCCCCTCTTTGATACAACATGATGATATAACACAGCCATGCCTTTCTGTTGTCCTCTGTGACAACTACTTCACAAGTTTCAACTCGGTCCAGGACCTGCACACCTCCCTGGGTGTCAAGTGTTGTTTGCACATCAATTGAATCCTGTCAGAAAAGGACATTATGGTCCTTATATGTATTTTGAGTTAGATTAATATTAATGGAAATTATCCACCAACCAACAAAAAAAAACGTGAAGACGGGACCCGTCGCTATTTCCTGTACTAATTTTCCCGGGTGCCACTGAGCAACCCTAGTACAATCCCTTAAATCCCTTCAAATATGGCATAAAGTCCTATATCCTTTGTGATTGTGACACAGAGCTACCATATAAGACACAGTTGACCTTATTTATTGCCTGGCAGGTCATGGTTACAGAATGTTTATGGATAACTTATATAACTCTAACTCTATAACACTGAGCAAACGCTTACTTGACCTCAACATGTATGTCTGTGGAACACTTCTCTTCAGCCTTTCTCTTCTGTGGCCTGCCAGGAAAGCATCAAGCCTCCTTTGCCGATTAACAACAATCTGTGTATTGTCTCCTTCATCTGATGCAGTGCTGTTGACTCCTCTGCTTTAGCTGCAACATTGCTATTCATGATATTATAATTCATTTAAATAATTATTCATGTTGTAAAGTCATGGACAAGCCAAGAAAGTGTGGAACATGGTGTCAGTGCGGAAGACAACACAACAGCAACCGCCATTGGAGAACCAGGAGAAGCTTTTAGCATCTGGTTGACATCCTGCAGCAGGAGAGAGTCCTGATGAGCCATGAGTGTTTCCAGGAGGAGGTCGCTGCACACCTCCTTGGAGTTGGCCCTCAGATGACCCCGGGTAATAAAGACCTACCTGACTCACAAATATTTATTTATTGTAAATAGATATTTATTAAATCAGTTATTCATGTAAAATTGCAGTGTTTTTAGTTCACTGAAACTCTAAAATCAAAATCTGTTTTTGTCTTTTTCTTAATTGTATACTTTGATTTGATAACATGCAGTAAATTGTAAGTAACAGCCAGATATTGAAAGTTCCAAGACCTTTTAATAGTCAAAGACACAAAAATGTTTTATTAAACCAATACAGTTATTTATTTAGATGCCATTTAGGCTTTTGCTTTGACATCAAAAGAGTCTTCCTAGAATTGAAATTTTAAAAAGCATATGAATATTAGTTTGCTTGATTTTATAAGCAAATGAACATTGCTTCATTTTCGACAGTTAATATTACAATTTCAGCTAAACAAGACGATTGCGCTCGGGAACGTGATATTTTGACCTCTGGTACAAGCAAGAAACGTGCCAACATTGTGCTCCAGGCTTTCCGTGAGAAAGAACACACTGAATGTGCATGCTCTATGGGTCCCATAACAAGGAAGTAACAGCTTCAAATTGTACCATGCGCCACTTAGCAGCATTCCATAGAAATGAATGTCATTTTTCAATCAGGTATCCTTCTTTTATTAGGTCCATGATGGAACAGGCGGTGTCAGACACAGACAAGATGGTCAGGTGACGCCATGGTGGCTATGTTCATCTTTTGTATACAGTCTATCTATGCTTTCAGCACAGAAAATGAGTTGACAGGTTCAGGTTTTGGGTACATTTTGAATTAATTCGATGCCTAGATGTATTATAGGGATGCCAAATTGAGAAATGGCTATTATTCCTACAGCTCAATAGTCCGATATATTTCCACCACGGTAGAGTCAGTTTTATTGGATATTCGTTGGAGCAGGAATTTGACCTAAGTCTTGGAGGGGAAGGGAAGGATTAACAACACACTCTCTGCAACATATTTTGAGCAGCATTGACCCCAAAGCCCTGATCCCCAGAGGGGTCATCCCTATGTTCCCATCGAAACAACTGCCTGCTTTTCTCTCAAGAGGACTTGCTTTTTAATGTAAATGCCACAATGTATTGTATGTTCATGCAATGTTCGTATTGCTCTCACACATAAATATACTTTACGTGTGGATTAAGGAGAGGTTCTTCAGCTCTCTTGTGGGAATTGATGTCAGTATTTTCCAGGTCAACGGTGACAAATTAATCCGACTGCTTTAAGAAAGCATTGCACATAGAGGATATGTGCAATGTTTTCTTAAAGCAGTGGGACATCATTATTACAGAATAAGTAAGATGCTTGAAAGAGCTTTCTTATATCTGACAGGAAAATGGATAGGCCTATAGGTACATCTGATATTACATGACTCAACACTCAGGATGTTAGAAAGCAAATGGGATTCGCCCTCATCTAAAGCTCACAAGAGAATAAACTAAAAGAAACTAATGCAAAGCACGAGATGGACACTTTAATAGCTTTGAAAAAAGTGAAAACACGTGTGATAGGACAATGTACATTGTGGTCCCCGCCAGATGTTACAGTGCAAACCTTTGAACATGACAGTTCATCAGATTTGATAAATGGAAGCAGTACGGCTGAGGTATGAGCAGGACGGACACACACACACACACACACACACACACACACACACACACACAATAGTTGGACTTGGAATCATTTGTAACTGGATGTTCATATAATCTCTTTGAACATGTAACTCAAAATCAAATCCTGTCACATTTACCTGTCAGATGAAGACAGCTAAACAAATTGATATTGTCATACCCCAGAGCTAGCCCCCGCTGCCGGGTTGCCGCTACTGCAATAAGTCGCAAAGAACAAAATGAAAGGCTAAAACATAGAGCAGTTATGACTGAGGCTTAGTGTAGCTATGTATGCCCACCATTTTTGGATGATGCGCGAGCCCCGTCTCCAGAGGCCTGTTTCAGGTAGCTGGTTTTGAGACAACCCAGAGTTTGTTCGCTCTGAGTTAGTGGAAACTCTCGGTTTTCCGTTTCAAGAAGCAGGTTTAGCGCAACCGAGAGTCAGTTACTGCGGCAACATACGCCATGGGTCTAACCTGCTCGGGAGGTGGTTAGACCTACCCTGAGTTTGTTTTCACTTTACGCTGCAGCTCCGACTGAAGAAAGAGTGTCACTGTCACAACGCAACCCTGTACAGTATAAAGCAAAATCACTCGATAGAAATCTCCATCGGGATGTTTTTATCATTTCCTGATGATTTTACGTTTGATCGATCATTTATCTGATCAGTAGCCTTGTTCTCAGCCCTCGTGCCATTCATATGCGGCCACCTTACACATCGTGAACATGCTCTACATTCAGATTAATAAACCTATTGTATTGTATGTTTCTCGTTATTTATTTTTATCATTATCAGTAGTTTTTTAACATCTGTGCCACTGAACATAGGCTATTTATGTCAGGTTGAAATGTAATTCTGCGGCTGCACGCGATCGTTACTGTTCACTTGTGTCATCCCAAAGTCACAGACAAGCCTCGTTAAATAGCCCAATATGAATATAGAAATAATATAATAATTTAAACTGTGATCACTAGAGGACAAGGGATCTGGTAATAAAACAATCAGGCTCTACAATGGAAACTGTCACCTTATGTGTCAAACGTTAATATCTTTCACTCCCCATTTAAAAGAAGCGAAAGTCTGTTTACTGCACAGTAGGCCTAGGCCTACAGTAGGCCTAGGCCTATTATAGCTTGCCTACATAATAGGCTACAGCGAATATAAAACACTGTCAGCAATGCTTTGCAGCGGCAGTTTAATAATTTTGTTGCTGCTGATATGCGTAACTCAATTCTTAAAATAGACTTGCTTCTTATACGGAAGCAATGATGCTCTTGACTAAAAACTTTTGCACCGTTTTTTTCTGAATTTGCCGAAGTGATTAGATCAGAGTTATGAGACAATATCCCCGTTCATTCTTCTCCATAAGCTCATTCGTTAATATTTCTTACTCTAGTGGGAGGAGCGGAGAAGTTTTCTTTTTTTTTTCTTTTTTGAGAAGTGGAGAAGTGGGAGGATCAAGCATTTGTTTCTTCTGTTTCCATGGTGAATCATGTTATCAGCGATCCATTGACGATGGCTTTTATGCACACGCTCCACCCAGAGTGAACACGCTCAGAGTTGATTAACCCAACGCTGATCCACTGTTCTGAAACCGAAAACCCAGAGTTGCTCGTCAACCCTGCGCTCTGAGTTGACCAACTCAGAGCGCAGGATTAAACCCAGAGTATGTAAAACCAGCTACCTGAAATAGGCCCCAGCTCTCCTGAGCCGCCAGTCACGGCTGGTGTCCAAATTCACACAGTCCGTTGCTTCCTGCATGATGTCATATCCTGGCGCTAAGGTGCTGGGAAGTGTAGTCACTAATATCACACTCATAAACATAGCTACAGTCTCCAATTGGTACAAAACGCTGTTGCCCAAAGAGGCATGCACACATCAACCATTTGCCCTGCTCCTTGCAATGGCTACTGGTTAGATTTCAAATCAAAAATCATATTACTTACCTTGAGGCCTTAAATGGCATTGCTTTAACGTAGGAATGGGCTATTTCTGACTCATCGTCCCGGAATGCACCCCCTTGTCCTTTAAGGTCAGTGAAAAGTTTAACTGACTATATCCATGATTAAAGGTGTAGTTCTGGTACATTTATCATTGACTTGTTTTATCGACTTGTTCCCTACAGTCAAATTTCCACACTGCACACACCTCGCTTGAACCTCTAGGATATACGTATGTGTACACAGTTTCCAATTGTCTTAACATTTATTTAACAAGGAATAATCACATTGAGATTTAGTATATCTTTTTCAAGGGATGCTGGCCAAGAAAGCAGCATAAAGACATGAAATACTTTAATTCCGGTGTGAAATGTTGTCACACCTATGGCACACTTCCCCATCATATGTCTTTCCCTGCAGCCATCCCACTCACCTGCTATTTTACTTTGTGATGTTCAGACAGTTTTCTAATGGCACCTGGTCAGATATGTGTCCGATTTTATTTTTGTAGCGATTATTTACAGTTTCCCTCTTACTATAAACTGGTGGAATATAATAGACGCCCAGACACACACATACGTTATATTGTGGACAGGACTGAATACCACAACATCATGCAGGCACCTGCAGAAATAGAAAAAACAATAAGGTGGGCTTTTCTTTTCCTCACTTGTGTAATTTGTATCAAAGGCAAAAAACTTTAAGGAAACATTTTCCGAGTATGTTAATGGTTAACTCTTGACTCAAGCAACACAGAAATCAGCTATTTGTTGCAGAAATCTGATTAGTTTCATCTACATATCTTTACATTTTCAATATTATTTGCGGTGAAACACATTTGAACAAGCAACCCCTCTGGCCTCAAAACCAAATTCACAGACTGAGCTACTGCAGCAGTTTCATTAAAACATATTCCTAACCGACTGGCAGAAAGGTAAAACATGAAAGTTCTATCAAACACCAGTCTTTGGCCTTTCGCAGCTTACATGTTTTCCCTGATTTTTTATTATATTTACCCTGCGTTCCAAATCACATACTTTTTTCTTTTTACTACACTACATACTATAGTATAGGAGAGTTTTAGGGCCACAGGAGAGAAAAAAAATCAGATAAGGAATATTTTTTTTTCATTATGTCGAGAAATGTCAAGAATAAAGACGAATACTCCAAAAAGCTATTGGAGTTAGTGGGGCATTTATGTATTTTCAGCATACTACAATTGATGTGCATGTATTGGGACATCCTAGATCTTTTTCTGACATACTAAATAGTAGGGAAGTATGGGGATTGGAACACAGGGTTAGTCTAGAGATGCCACCATGCAGGCAGGAACAGTGAAGACATTACCTCACCTCTTGGGCAGCATAGAGGAAAGGCATGAAGGAGGTCTGGTTCAAAATATGAGTAAGAATTATTTCCATGTCATGGTGTGCCTAACATTACCGGCACGTCAGTTACAAATCACACTATCTGGGTATAAGAAAAAAAAATTCATGTTGAGTTTTCTTCGCGTGAGGTTTTCAACTTTGACCTAGTGCACAGCTGAAATTTCCCAAAAAGCTTCTCATCACTCTCTGTAATGTCATATTGTACAGTTCATAATGCACCTCTAAACAGAAGTGTGTTCCTCATTGGTCAGGGCTGAGTAAGGCTCAATGTATCTAGTAAGAACATTTCCAGTATAAAAGAATGCTCAAAGTCATGCAATAGCTAATCAAAGAATAAATGATATGAGATAATGAGATGAGAATAAAAATTAGCATTAAGTTCAGTTTGTATTCTTTTGAATATATAATCACAATTGTCTGTTCTAAAATATGTTTGGGCTTCTATTCCAAGCACAAGCAGCATGGTATGTGTGTTTGTACAGCCCAGATTTCTTCTGGCACATTCCTTACAGCAATCCCAATTTCATTATAACTTCAAAAGCATGAGCCTTATAACGAGATGAAAAGATGACCATAAAGCTCAAGAATGCCTCGACTTTATGAAAATTGTATCCAGGACTGACTTTCCCAGGTGTCTTAACATGTTATTGGATTTAAGAAGAACCTCAAATAATATACACACACACCACAACAACCACATAGTATAGACAATATTTTGATTCTTTTTATTTACATAATGATTTTATCCATCGTTGTTACTCGAGTCCTTACAACCACTTAAAGGCAAAGTAGGCAAAAAGGATGTGGAACATTCTTGAATTGGTTTTGCTGCTCCCTGGAAGTCCCAATATGAAATTGAGAATGAACCCCATATTCCCTGCGTTCCAAATCACATACTTTTTTATTTTTACTTCACTACATACTAAAGTACAGAATAGTTTTAGGGCCACAGGAGAGAAAAAAATCAGTTAAGGAAGATTTTTTTTCATTATGTCAAGAAATGTCTAGAATAAAGACGAATACTCTGAAATGCAATTGGAGTTACGGGGGCATTTATGTATTTTCAGCATACTACAATTGATGTGCATGTATTGGGACATCCTTAATCTTTTTCTGGCATACTAAATAGTAGGGAAGTATGGGGATTGGAACGCAGGGACTGGTTCAAAACACAATCCTCTACCATGCTGATCAGAACAGCACACGTCTCTGTGGACACAACACTGATAGTGAACTATACTGCAAAGTCCAGGGTGTGGCCATTACAACACTTATGCTTAAAAAAAACGTACTTTGTAAATATTACTGTGATGTCTTTTACTGTGACATATTTACAAAGTAAGTTTTTTTTTAACTCTATATTTCTCTTTCTGTGATGTCACGAGAAAGAGAAATATAGGGTTAAAAAAACACTCTTTCTGCCTTTTCTCAGGCTAGGATGAACCGATTTCAATTTTTTTCGCACATTTATACTACATAGGATCTCAGAATTCAATACACCTTCATATTCAAACCGGTGAAGTAGGCCTTTAAGGTTTATATAAATACAATCAATGTGTGGAGTTACATTCCACCACTGGATGCTGGCCTGATAATAAGTGATTTATTTTACCATTCCTCCAGTCAAATTAAATAGGTAGCACTTATTTTTTATTTAATTTTGTAATATGCTTCGATAAATCCAGAAGTATCCTCCAAATATTTCAAATGTAAAGCCGGGAATCAATGTCAGAGCAGCAGTCCTGTCATTCTTAACATCTGTTCTGCACAGATTGATTGGTTATGTAGTTGGTGTGGCCCAATCATTTTAACAATAAACAGATGACAAATAAGGGCTCCCATAAATCTACTGTATAACTCGACTGTTGATTAGCATACATCATTTTATATAAAACATCTTATTATACACACTTTTATTGTACATGTAGGTATTGTACGAAAATATAATTTATATATTAACACACATTTTATATACACAAGACTTTGGGCATGGATTCAGTCTAATAGAAGAAATACTGGGGAATGGGGTTTTGCCTGTTTTTCTTTTCAGTTCCTTAGCCTCCCAAATTGTTAAAGGAATTGTTAAAAAAAATGTTATCTTTTAGCTTGGTGCCTCACTCTCGGGTTGAAGCCAAGGCGACAGAAACCATTCCTTTAGCTGTGCGTGCATTTTTGAAAGGGACAAAGGCAAAGGTCTCTCATCGCTACTTAGCTTATCTCAAATATTGGAAGTATTAGCCTGCCTCCACCGTTGGTCGGAAGAAAAACTTTACAACATGGCTAAACGCTCCTGTGTGTTTGAGAGGACTTGTTTATTTACCACGTTATGTTGTGATCTATATATTTTGCACTTAATATTATTGAAGAATCAAATACATACCAAAATCTACTCGGAAACACAGCTGTTTTGTTTTGTTGACGTACTGACAAGCACATCTGCAATGGTTCGGGCATAAGAAATAAATAAACAAGTCACAACAAGCACACAGGACAGTTTAGTGATGTTGTAGTGTTGAAGTTTAACTTCTGAATGTCGGTCGGAGGCAGGGTAACACTTCCCATTGACTATCAGTATTCGAACTAAGCTAATTATGGATGAGCGCCCTTTGCCCATTTCTTCTTCAAAAAAATGCACGCATAGTTAAAGGAGCGGTTTCCGTAACCTTGTCTTCAACCAGAGAGTGAGGCAACAAGCTAACAATAAAACATGTTGAACTATTCTTTTAATGTAAAAGTGAAGTCACTGAAAGTTGCAATATTCTAATTGAATAAGAACAGATGAAACCTTGACAACTTGATGATATATTACATCTTTCAATTTTTTTAAAGTTTGAACAGTAATGCTAAGTGACTGGCTGTCATACACTGAGAGAGGCAGGCAGCAGGTCAAATGTTGACCCTGTGGCTTTGTGAGAGGTGATGCTTTAATAGTAAGGGTTGAGGTGGTGGAGTTGGCTGCTCTTGAAGTGGCCTCATCATCGTGCAACGTGTGTAAATTGAATATTCTACCAAAGTCTTTCATGGTCAACTCAAGGAGGAAAAAGTTAGCCATTACCAGTTATGACAAGGGTCATTAAATACAGTGCTTAGGGGCACATACATACTCCAATAGCAACCCTGCTGGTACCATTCACTTTCAGTTTCTTTGAGCAAGCAGCATTGCGCTTATTCAACTATCAGGCTAATGAAAAGGCAATTAGTGCACTACAATCACGCGTCCATCTACAGAAACGTATACACTTGTTATTTTTTGTCCAAATAGCGGGATGTCCCTATGTAAAGATAATACATGTCCATCTTTAAGGTTATGAGCATGCCACCTAATTGTTCATTTCATAGAAGGTCCACTACGTTGAGTTGCTGTCCTCTTGTCCACTTCAGACTCTGCTGTGGGTGACCTCGTCTTCCTGCTGGAAAAAATACATAGAACAACATCAGGTCACATTATTGTGTGTTACTCATTTCAACATAATTCACTCAGTCACCTCCAGTCCTTATTTGAAAATTATAATAGTAACTATTAGCCATTTGATCCAGGACTTTCAGTGTTTTTGTTTAAGTCATTCAACTGATCATGCATTGATTAAAGTGAGAAAGTATCCCATGCATGTATAACTTAGCTGCCTGCAGCAAGATATGCGGTTTAATAATACTACAATTAGATCATCCAAATTGAACAGTTTTAATGTTAAATGTTACCTTTTCTAATGCAAATCCAAAATGATGCCAAGGTATTTAAAAAACTATCCACAACGGTTATGTGTTTCCCATTTATAGTCACATTTGGGTGTATGATACTATACGAGTCAGCCAGCCACCCAGAAACATTAGTCATAACTGTTTTCTGAATTCCTTTTGCCATGAACAAACAAAACTTTCTCATCTGTATCCAATTGGAATGACTTAAAAAGAAGTTTGTTTATGCATGTATAGTTAGCCAATAACCAAAAGGTAGAAGACAGGCCAAGTTTATAGATTTTTTCCAATTTTGAAAGTGTTTATATTTGGTTTAACTAATGGTCGGGATTAATACAATACCCTCATGGTTGGGCTGGTCTGGGAGCACTTAGTGAATGGTATTGACAGGAGAAATGATCACAGTGGCCAGTAACTCTTTCTATTGCACATATGGGCACATTAGCACAGTATTAAGATGGACCTGAACAACTCTAAACCTCTCCTTTAATTGACCCTTGGCTAAGCCCGCCCCCCATAGTTAAAGTTGCTAAGTCTGACAAGCTACCTGAGCTAGCATGGTGCTCCTCCTGTCTCTATTTGCTCTCTTTGGAGAGAGAAAAAAAATATTTTTCCTTTCAACCTCTCCAGGTGTCACTATTACAGGTGCCGCCCAGCACACATTTGACCATTTCGAACAATCAAACACCAGGAAATGCTTGAAAAGTAAGACAATCTAACTGTTTTCCAAAGGAGTCAATAGCGCAAAGGAGTCAAGAGAGGGTTTCGGAGCCTGTCCTATGCCGTGCTGTGATTGGCCAGCCTGTGTGTTCGGGGCGTGTCTTAGCAAAGGGCAAATTAGCCATGCCAGATACACATCCTTTTTATCTTTTTAAGATTACTTTGGGGGATTTTCAATGCTTTATTTATAGTGCAGAGAGACAGAGATGAAATGGGGCAGAGAGGGGAATGACATGCAGAGAACTGACCTTGGGTTGGAATTGAACCAGGTCTGCTGCTCTATAACCACTACACCACAAGCGCCCCCCCCCCCCCCTCGGATACGCATTCACACAACGGTTACATGCAGGTGAATTTGTATTTAAGTTTAACATTTTGATCTGCTTATGACACCTGCAGCTCAATTCTACATGTGTTTTAGATGGCATGCTATGGAGCAATGGTCAGAGGATATGTTCACTGTTCACATCGCCTAAAGAAAAGGAAATCTTGTTTTATTTATGACACTTTCATATGGTCCACTTACCTGTCTATGCAGAAGCTGCTGCAGTCAGAGTCAGTGTGCATGGTGCATACACAGCGCTGGGACATGGCGCCCCCCTTCCCCCGCTTGGTACCAGCGGAGCGCCTGTGACGCAGGGAACCCTGGTAACTGGACATGCCATATGGTACAGTGTGCCTAAAAACACAAACACACACACACACACACACACACACACACACACACACACACACACACACACACAAACATCCATTGCGGTGACTGACAGAACACTTGTACATTACACTGACATTACACCAATACAGCCTTGAGGCAGAGGATTACCTCTAATGTTCAGTTTTGTCAGTGCATCAGAGGAATTGATTTAAAGGTTGAGTCAGCGATTCTGGAGAACGCTTGTTGTCAAACTCCCTATTTGTCAAAATCAGTGAATATCTCCTCACAATCCGCTACCTGTCGGAACTGTGTGCTGAAAATAAAATCTAGTGTTAATACACAGCCTAGGCTCTGTAACAAGCATGTCGCTAGCTATGGTGGGACCTGTGTTTACATAACCGTTTCCAGAGCTTATTTAAGCGGTGTATTTTTTGTACAGCAAGTATTTTAAAACCTGTAGTGTTACAATCAAAGGTTAACCTCGCTGACTTCTCATGTACACACACAAACGTCATGTTTTCATCCACTTCTTACTGAAACTCATTTCCTCACTCAAAAAACTTTTGCAAAGCAGAATATGTTTAAATCATATTGCTTACCACCAGGTTCGCCTGCGACTTAGCTATGTCTTCACTGCCTCTCTTGGCACATTCGTAACAACGTTAAAAAATCTGTTCATAATCTTTACATTTGGTTTATGATGTCATCTTTGTTTTTTAAAGGTTCAGTTTATCATTTGCATTCTGTACAGTGGCTTTAACCAGGGCTGTCCAAAGGAGCTCACTCATGTTCATCCACATGCACAATACAAAACAGACACAGACTCGCTCGTAAAAACTCCACGTTGTTACTTATGATCACAAAAGTGGTCCACAGGGTACCATTAAAGGGAGTGAGATTCTTCAAATGTGTGGCAGCCCTGCATTATAACAGTCTGGTATGGCAGATGGGATATCATATGTTACAAGTCTCTCCTATGCTACATTCCTGTATCCCTGCACTGGTCTCTGAGGATTGTGTACAGGGCATACTGTTAATCAATGTTTACCCTAAAGACTTGTCATTCAATATATATCAATTCAAATGAGTAGATGAGACATAGATGACAATCTAAATGCTTGGAGCCTATCGAACCAAATAATTTTTCCAGCGACATCACCTACGATTTGTGACCTACCTGCACGGACGGACCTTTTGTTTGACCTTTAACTTTTAGCTCTAGGTTAACACGCTGTCTGGCAAAACGATTTGTTTTGTTGCAGTTATTTCTTTCGCACTAAATATTAAATCCCTAACCCTATCCAGAACCGAAAAACTTCAGCAGTCAGGGAACTGAAGTCAAAAGGTCAACCCAGTTTGACAGCTGCAGGTACTTAAGAAGCCGCCTCCAAGGACGCGTAGTATTTCAGGCGATTCATTTTTGTCAAACCAAATATTTTCCCCTTTTCACACTCCCACCCGAGCCTTCCATCAATAGCGAGCTACAACTGCTCCATTAGATCCAGGGGTCAACTTATAAATACTGGTTGCAGATTTTCCTGAGTTATATATTTACAACATTTATTTTTTATTTTTGCATCATCTACTGCTGAGATTCTAGATTTCAATGTTCCTTTGCGAACCCCTCCCTTTGGGAGAATTTACAGATGCTACAGTGGCTTGTTATTAAAGATGGCATCACCTCTGCCTCAAGGCCTTTTCACTATGTTAATTGTTGAGGTGAGGATGTTTTTAGTTATTGACCAATTCTTCTTGGTCTTCCAACAGGTGGATTTCTGGTGTACACCCAGTATTAAACACGTAAGCATGTTGAGTTTGTCTGTTCTGTGCTACTGTAAACATGGCGGCACGCCCTGCTCCTATGTAGATATAGAAGGCTCATTTTAAGGTCATAGAAAACATTCCACTTTTATTTACAAGCCATAAGACACTATTTAAAACATATGTATTAATATATTTGATTCCATTTCTACCAAGGCTGTTCTGAAAAACACCAATTCTCTTTTTTTATGCTAAATGCACTTTTTAAATGTGTTCTAACATATCCATGGGTCCACAGTGTGCCTAGAGACTGCCAAAATATTTAAAAAAATAACAATCTCTCCTTTTCTCACTCTCCCCCTTTCTGAAACCCCCACCTCTCCCCCCCCCCCCCCCCCAATATACTCCAGTCAGAATTCTCCTCGTTTCTGACCTCAAAAACTGGAAAGCCAGAAGCTTCCACTGTGCAGCCCACACCCCTATTACTTATTGGTCCACGGCCCTGACAGACAGAGGGCGAGGCGTACCTGGCTTCGCTTCCGGACAGGGGGCGGGGGGAGCTCAAAGATTGTATATTTACGAGGGGAGCTGCAGCTCTTTTTAAGCAAAGTACAATAAATTATCTGAAAGTTTTTTTCAGCAAACAATTAAAGAAAACCGTATTAGGGACCACTAAGACCATATAATATGGTGTATAATAGAACCAAAAAGTGTATAATATGGGAGCTTTAAAGGCCAGAGGAAAGGTGGTTAGCCTGCAAACTAATTAAACTATAGTTCGTAACTTCTGTCGCCCCCATGAGGATCTCTGAGTAATTACAACAACACTGTCGGTACATCTACATGAGGAAAGCCTTCGGTGATCGCGAATGGATTTGATTCCTTCTGCTGTATGTCAAAGTTTTTTCTTAGCAGTAGAACCAACAACGGATAACTTTCTTGGCCGCTTCTTGGGATCTCTCTTAGCTCCTATGCTTGTGTCGGGGCTGCCATACTGAGACATACAGAGAGTTTCAGGGAGCTGATAGGCTTAATTAACGTTGTGTCAACTCATTTGGCAATGGCTTGACTGTAACATACATTTATTTATTTATATGAAAAAGTTACGCACTATAGCTTTAATCTGGTTTAGAGGTGAACAGGTGCATGGGTGCTGTACTAAACTCCTCAGAAAGACCTTGCTGGCTGCATCTTGACTCACTCCTCATGGTAGAAGCCATGCCCTGTGTACCGTGGGAAGATAAAGACTGTTTTTGATCTTCATCTGTATGGCATTACTGCGGGAAAAATGCCCGATCAGGATGCACCGTCTTTGATCTCATCGCACGGAGGTTTTTGCTGTTGGGCAGATGCTGTAAGGTGTATATGCCTTTCAGTCAGCATCAAGGCATGCTCCCGGGATTACAAACACATTTGAATGGCCTCATGCGGTGAGTGACCAATGACCATGATGCACTTCACATGTCAAGCTCTAACCCATGAAGTTCTGCAGAGAGGAGTTGTGCGTGTGTGCTTGATAGAACAGAAAACAGTTGCTGCACTGCCCTCTGCAGGATAAAGACTTTAACTCTGTTGCACTTTGTAATCAAAGGACTGAAGGGAGATAGATCACCTGATATCATTTTATTTTCTCACATTTTCCTTAAATGACTGGCTGAGATACGTGTTATCATACTCTTCAGGAACCCAATCATGAGGCCCATTGTTTAGAGTCTACAAAGAACGGATAAGTGTGTCTGCTAATCTGCTTGATGCTGCAGACAGGCATCAGATGGTGTCTTCCATTGGCAGGGGCGCAGTTTGCTTTTGTTGTTGATGTATTTTTCATGCCAAAGATAAATCAATAAAGTTTCAATGGGATTTAGTTCCGCCAAACCCATGCCAAATCAAGAGCAATATTTTTAGGTTTGACATTTTCTGATTCAAAATAAAAACAATAAAAAGAAAGCGTACAAGAATGTTGATGGAGTGGATACCAGGAGAAGACAAATAGTAGTCTTGGCAAGTGAAAGCCACCTGAGGCTGTTGGTTTTGGTATGAAAGAATGAAGAAGATTAGCTACTCGTGGGCGTATAATTTCCATATAGAATTGTCAGCGGAAAGAAAAAGGAAGTGTGTAAACTTGCAAAAGGGTTCCTTCTATTTAAAATTGGAAGGCCACTCAGTAACATACAAAAAGAACTCAACTGCCTGTTGGCTACTGTCACAAATCCTCATTGGAATTAAAAATACCTGAGAGCTCAGGGTCTAGACCACTTCAGATTAAATCAAATCTACACAGTTCACAAAGTCACGGTGCCTGGTTTGTTTTGCAGCTCAGTTTACCCCCATATTCTACGAAGCTCGAGAGTGTTGGAGTGTCCATTGAACACAGAGCTTAGTGCCTTTTTTTCTCCCCAATTCACATATTTGGGCCATTATCAGCATGAATGTGCTAACTGTGCTCACACACCTACTGGTCTGCTCCCTTGATTGGCACCAGATGTGCCTTGGATACATTGTTTTGTTTTTAAGATGGTTCGGTAAAGCGTTGAAAAAAAACTCAAACTGAATATAAATTGTAAACAAAGTCACGTGCACTGAAATGGTGATCAATGATTGGTCAGACAGTTAAAAGATAAAAGGGGGAAATCCATCTCAATTTTAGGCTCAGACAACGTGCGCTAAATATGTTCATAACACATGTGTGACGGTGAAATGACGTGTAAAAACTAAGCTTACTGTGATTGGTGCTGTAGGGGTTCACACTGCTCCACAGTTCACTTACAAGCGGCCCTTGACCAGCCCTTTTAACTGGACCAGAGTCCCCAACCACACCTGGGAGTTCAGCGCCCCAGGTTTCAATTCAACAGCAATAAACAAGACTGGTGTAAACGCTACCTATGATGTTGATGTAAGTTCATGATTGATACCCATTAACCTTTGAAGAGCACATGCAAGCACACACACACACACACACACACATACACACACACACACACACACACACACACACACACACACACACACACACACAGACCATGGCAGGCAGATGTTTGGAGGTTGCCTCTTACTCTGGTGTGTTGATCCAGATGATGTCCAGGTGGCAGTAGTACACACACTCCTTGTCTTTGTATGTGTAACATGTGCATCTCTTAGCGCGCCGCCTGGCCCCGGGCGGCTGGAGCAGGTCCACTCCGCTGGGCAGCAGTGTGCTGGGCTGCACCTCGCCCTCCTGCCTCCTCTGGCTCACATCTCTGCTAGAAGAAGATCCTGCAGGGTCAAGAGCGTTTCAGAAAGTCTTTGAGAAAAACTCTTTATCTCTGGCCTAAAATAGTATATAGCAGTAATAGTATCGCTGGATGTAATACAACAGGGAATAGCATTGTTTACTTTACTACATTTATCTGATTAGCCTACTTAAAGTTTCTACTTACATACTTAAGATTTTTGCATAAGAAAAATATGAAGAGTTTATTAAATTGTAAATTGTTTATCATCAAAATATTTTGTACTTTTACCCAAGTGTTATATGTGACTTTTTTCTTGTAAGGTATCACTACTCTTACTCAAGTAGGGTTGTCAGGTACTCTTCACACCACTTGCTGGGGAAGACGGGGACTTCTAAGCAAGTCCATGGAACCTCTTTATTATTCTAAGTCCTCAGACCTCAGTGACTAGATGCTATTGTCACTGACTGCCATTTCTGCAACAAGCAAAGTGATGACCTCATTGGTAGACAAATCTAATGGCAATACATGATCTTATGAACGTTTCAGTTATGGACCTATTATCTTCATTTGAAAGTTAGATGGAAAAGATAACACACATTGGTAAAGATAGCAAAAACAAAGAAGGATGTGCTTATATTCTCTGTTACATCATTGTAGAGACATGAGATCTGTTATGTGAATTTACTTTGGGCTCTGCACCTCAGATTGGTATTTGCCATTATCTCCATGGTTGAACAATTATGTTCAATATGGCCACACAATGGCAGTGATGGGGAAGCTACCTTTTCAGGATAGCTTTGAAAACTACCAATGAGTTCACACTGGAAGATGTTGAACAACAGCAAAGATGCCCTATAGGGAGAACTCTTATACAGTTGACTTAAGCTACTTTTAAAGTAAGTGATCAAATAGCCAATGTACATATATTATAACATTATAACAAAATATCACACAAAAAAAATCACGTGCCAGACGAAAACATTTTTTAGAGTTCATTGCCGAAATTAAAAAGTGCCAGTTTGTTCTTCACAGGTCAAACACACACCAAAAAGATGTTGGTTAAATAGAATGTGTTTAAAAATAACTAAATAAACAAAGCAAATAAAAACAATAACCAAATATTTTCACAGGTGAGCTGAAGATGAATAGCCCAGAGTTCTAACCTGCCTGTAACAAAGCCATCCTATCTTCACAAGGACTGAAATACAAGGAATGTCACATTTATGTTGTAAACAAATCTGGGTTTTTCTATTATCTGGGGCTCATCAATGGGGCTTCAATTAAAGAAGCAATGGTACAAATTAAAATTCATTCCTTTCTTTTTATGGTTCAAAAATACTTGCAGTTTCAGTAGTTAACTTCAAAGAAAAAATATGAATAGTGTTGAACTACTAGCAATCTACTACAACATGTAGTTCAATTACTAGTTTATTTACATGGAGTGCACTACAGCCAAACACTGCATGATGAGGAGATTAATACACAGTGAAAACAACATCCTAACAGACATTCACACTATCCTATTGTGGATGTTATAGAATTACAGGAACAGTTCTTTATTGCACACAGATGACTGATAAATCGCCAATTGCATGTTTTAATTGATCTTTTAGGCTTCTCCATCACTCCTTTTTGTGAACACTATTTATGTATTAAAGGCCCAGAATAAAATAGACCACCCACTAATAGCTTACAACTCACCGTTTGCCAGAGATGCAGCCACCACGATAAGAAAGAACAGCACTCCCACATCAACCGAAGGCGCATTAGCCATCACACGTGAAACATTAGAATAATAAAGAAAAATGTTTCAAAAGAAAAAAAAAAATTGTTGAAATGTGCAGACAGGTAGAATAGCGTAAGACAATTCCAAAGCGTCCGCGTGTTCTCTGTTGTCGTTAGGAGTACTCGTACAGCCTGATGAACTGTCTGCTTGCTGAGCGCACGCACCTCTACGCGGCTGACGCTGTGTGTTTGCCTTCCTCCGACAGACTCCGGTTTATCACGAGCTGACAACTCGTGAGACAAGTCCGAAGCAACACCACACACTGCACTTTTCAAAATAAAAGTGTTTCAGTCCAACAAATTGAAATATGACTGCTGACAATAGCAGACGAGCAGAACGCGTTTATGGAGGAAGAGTTGACTGTACTAGTTGTTGAATAGTTGTGTAGGCCTAAATGACTTAATCCACATAAGCCGACAAATTTTGCAATTAAAAAATGAAATGAAATGATCTTAATTCCAAAATAACAAAACTAAAATACAGTTAATATTTAAAGTCATTTACGAGCTCTGTATCTGTTTTGTGCTGAAAAACCTAAATATATATTTTTTTAAAATATACAGGCTATACAGGTGAAACTCGAAAAATTAGAATATTGTGCAAAAGTTCATTTATTTCAGTAATTCAACCTAAATGGTGAAACTAATATATTATATAGACTCATTACATTCAAAGTGAGATATGTGAAGCCTTTATTTGTTATAATTGTGATTATTATGGCTTACAGCTTATGAAAACCCCAAATTCAAAATCTCAGAAAATTTGAATATTACATAAAATCAATAAAAAAAAAGGATTTTAAATACAGAAATGTCGGCCCTCTAGAAAGTATAATCATGCATATGTACTAAGTACTTGGTTTGGGCCCCTTTTGCATGAATTATTGCCTAAATGCGGTGTGGCATGGATGCTATCAGTCTGTGGCACTGCTGAGGTGTTATGGAAGCCCAGGTTGCTTTGATAGTGGCCTTCAGCTCGTCTGTATTGTTGGGTCTGGTGTGTATCATCTTCCTCTTGACAATATAGTCCATAGTTTCTCTATGGAGTTCAGGTCAGGGGAGTTGTCTGGCCAATCAACACAGTAATACCATGGTCAGTCAACCAGTTACTTGTGGTTTTGGCACTGTGGACAAGTCTTGCTGGATAAAGTAATTCAGCATCTCCATAAAGCTTGTCAACAGACAGGAACATGAAGTGCTCTAAAATCTCCTGGTAGACAGCTGTGGTGACTTTGGACTTGATAACACAGTGGACCAACACCATCAGATGACATGGTGCCTCAAATCATCACTGACTGTTGAAACTTGACAGTGGTCTTCAAGCCCCTTGGATTTTGTGCCCCTCCACTCTTCCTCTAGACTGTGGAACCTTGATTTCCAAATGAAACGCAACATTTTATTTGGATCAGTGATGATTTGAGGTATCATGTCTTCTGCTGCTGTTGGTCCACTGTGTTATCAAGTCCAAAGTCACCGCAGCTGTCTACCAGAAGATTTTAGAGCACTTCATGCTTCTGTCTGTTGACAAGCTTTATGGAGATGACAATTTTCATTTCCAGCTAGACTTGGCACCTGCCCACGGTACCATAAACCACTGGTAACTGGTTGACTGACCATGGTATTACTGTGCATGAATGGCCAGACAACTCCCCTGACCTGAACTCCATAGAGAAACTATGGACTATTGTCAAGAGGAAGATGATACACACCAGACCCAACAATACAGACGAGCTGTAGGCCACATCAAAGCAACCTGGGCTTCCATAACACCTCAGCAGTGCCACAGGCTGATAGCATCCATGCCACGCCGCATTTAGGCAATAATTCATGCAAAAGGGGCCCAAACCCAAGTACTTAGTACATATGCATGATTATACTTTCTAGAGGGCCGACATTTCTGTATTTAAAATCCTTTTTTCTGAGATTTTGAATTTGGGGTTTTTATAAACTGTAAGCCATAATAATCACAATTATAAAAAATAAAGGCTTCACATATCTCACTTTGCATGTAATGAGTCTGTATAAGATATTATTTTCACCTATAAAGTTGAATTACTGAAATGAATGAACTTTTGCACGATATTCAAATTTTTCGAGTTTCACCTGTATATTAGGGGTGTAACTACACAAACGTCTTACCTCGGTTTTGAAGTCACGGGTTGGTTCTGTACAGTACGGTTAAATATATAAAAAGAATACTGCTGCAAGTTCTCCAAAAAATAAAATTGTTGCAGCATTAGCTACAATTGCAGTTTATAGGTCTTTTTCATTATAAATAAATGCTGCTGCAAACAACAAAGTTCTCAAAAAAATAAACTTCTCAAATAGGTTCTGCACCGCAATCAAAACACCCCTGTACATTTGTCATATTTAAGTCATATTAACGCTATTTAGGCACATACTTACATATCACGGTTCACCTCTTGAACCACGGGGTCTGTGGTCTGTATTTGTGACGGTTCGGTATGAATACGTGTATTGTTACACCCCTAATACAGTATACAAACACATCCTTTATTTATACAACTTTACTTTATATAGATTTTGGGTAAAGGTATTAATTTAAATTGATGCTGTACATATGTACATGTGCACACGCCTATGACACATGTAGTCCTATATATGTAGGCCTAATCAGAGAGATGGAGGAACGCCAGGATAAGTTGAGAAAAGCTGATCAGAAAGCAGAAAAATACAGAGCATCTCCTTTGGCAAGTCTCACACACATCCCTAAGGAGAAGTCTGTTGTTCCATTAAACAGAAGCTGAGGAGCTACATACCAAGTATGCAAAGCTAGAGAGAGAGAGAGAGAGAGAGAGAGAGAGAGAGAGAGAGAGAGAGAGAGAGAGAGAGATGGGACATGAGAGACATGCTTCACTAGAGCTCCCATGAAAATACTTTTTTTTTTACTTTTTAAAAGCTCCACCAGATGCGCATCATTGACACATCTAATTTGGAGACCCTGACACATGCCATCACGTGTGACAGTGCAAGCAAGCCATGTATATGAGGAATGTGAGGAATGCAGCAATAATACCTATCAGCTCATAAGCCACTACAGAGCTACAGCATCTCCTACCTTCAGTGGGCTACTGCTGACAAAGAACTCAAAAAATATTCTGGAGCAACATCAAATATAAAATTGAAAAAACAATAAGAATACTCCCAAGAACAGCTGGTGGAAACGTTTGCCACTTGGCTCCAGAAGTCCAGGGGCCATCTCTATAATATCAGGCATCAATATATTCTCCCGGGCCTTGAAGCTGAACCTCCCTGTAAACGGACGTGTAGTCCATGTTGACTTTTCAGAGAACTATGGCAAACAAGCCTAGCATTTCGGTGCGTCACATTAACAGGCTACCCCAGGGTTTTATAAATTAATATTTTCCAAAGTGGAGGAAGCATAATGCTCCTACTATACCTCCTTTTGCAAAATATGGACATCGATATTGAAGGGACCACCTGCAATATGGCAACACCTTGAGCCCTTCCTGAAGGAAATTAGAGAGGCATTTTTGTTTTAGCAACAGGCCCTGCACACAGTACAAGCAGCGTATTAATCATTTACCTCTTTTGTACAGACATTTTCAAGAACTGGTTCACAAGGGGGACCTGGAACTACTTTGAGCAATCCATGGCGAAGGTGCCCCATATGAAATAGAAGTAGCACACTGAAGAGGAGGGCCGACTGGCTTGTCCACCAAGGAGTTGGTATCCCAACAGCTTTGCCCCTGTACCAAGCTCTGAGCGAGGGACCATCACAGTTTAAATTGTTTTACATAGGAGAGCAAGATGTGGAGGATGCAGTGAAATAATTGAAAAACTGTTACTGTTTTTATGTTTATTAACAATAATCAACTTTTAATGTGTTGGGCTAAAGCTGCTTTATTTAAAGCTTGATATTTCCAGGGTGCCCTCTTAGCATCAGTCCAGGGACAGCGAATGTAAAATAGCCTTCTGGCTAATTTTGGCAAATTCGTTACATTTCTTTTAAAATGTTTTCATCAGTATGCATTGTCTCTGCTCCATAAACCTGAAATAAATAAATAAAATAAATTGATTGCCAGCTCACCTTCAGGCTGTGCCGTCCACAATGAGGCTTCACCAGGCGGTCAATCTTTCTCCTGGAGAAAAATACTGCACCACAACTGGAGAATCTGAAGAGCGATTGCCCAAAAAAGAATAGCACACAGGAGAGTCCATGCTCAGCACACCAGAAGATGAGCAGTGGCAGACTCCAGAGGGTTTGGGGGGTAATGGTGTGCCCAGCTGTACAACCACACCATCTACCCAGGGAACATCCAAGAGATGAATGATACCCACTGCCAGATGAAATGTATGCACAGAGTGGAGAAAATAAAACGAGGGATAATCTCCATTGGCATCCCTTCAATGGTGTGCTGAAGGCCATACCTCCCCCAAGAGAACGTTACCTCACAACACATGGCCATTACAAGGGAGGTATGGGTTACATTGGCCCATTCATCAAAATGAAATCTGAACATTACACTGTAAACAATTGCTGTAAATTTACAGCAGGATTTCAACAGCATTTACCTGTTATTTATAAAAACAGCATTTAACTGTTAAAATAAAAGGCAGTCTGTTAAATTACAGTCCTTTGCTGTTATTTTACGGAACGGTAATGTTTTTCAAAAATACTGAACTTTCCTGTTAATTTACCATCAAACTTGGAAGGGACAACTTGACATGAGCTGCCTGCACATGTGAAGCTTATACAGTTTTCTTCATTAATCCTCATCCATCCACATCTTAACTAATAAGTGTTGTTTACTGTATATCCTCTGGTTAAGTTTACTTAAAGTTGAGTTATATCTACTTGGAAATGGAAATTGCAGTTAACGTAATTAAACCAAGTTAGTCTTACTTAACTGAAGAGTTGTGTTTACTCAGTAGAATTAAGGAAACGGATTGGGGTTCTCAACCTTCTGCAAGCTGGGCCCCCCCAAAGCTGGGTCATTGCAGTTGGGCCCCCCCACCGACCCTGACAACCCCCTCACCCCCCCCCCCCCCCCACACACACACACCACCCTACACAGATAGATAGATAGATAGATAGATAGATAGATAGATAGATAGATAGATAGATAGATAGATAGATAGATAGATAGATAGATAGATAGATAGATAGATAGATAGATAGATAATCTATTATTGTTATTATCACAAGGGCTAGGCCAGTGGCGCACCTTTGAGTTGAACATTGGGTTTAGGGTTGGGGACCAGAAATTTCTTATATTTTAACGTTAAATTCTGGTGCACTTTAAAAGCTGATTGTATCAATGAGACACTGAGGAAATGTTTTTTTTTAAAATCTCCTTAGAAGAGAAGAAAATAGTAGCCTAAATAGAACATACACAGAATAAATTCTACAATAGGTATACCTGTTATGAAAAAGCTTCACAAAACAAAGTCTATGATCAATGGGAAACACTGCTGTCTGACAACCCAGTTCAGAGAATGTTTCAACTATTGAGTCTTGGATTTGGAAAGTGGCCAGATTTAGCTCAAAATGCTACCTGCGATTAATGTGCTGTGCAGCCTGAACGCGGAGTTGTGTGTGTCTCAGTGGCGATTCCAGGAAATTTTGACTGGGGGTGGCCAAGGTGGGCCACAGAGCTAGAGTGGGGTGGCCATCGCACCCCTGAATGAATAGCATGTGATATGTTGTACAACCAATTCAAAGATGATTTATAATCCGAAATGCCCAAATCATGTTAGTATCCATTGTAATGTTTGTCAGAAAACTAAACCCCTGAAGGGGGGTCTGGGGGCATCCCCCCCAGAAGATTTTTTTTGTGTTTTTAACATGTAATCTAAGCATTCTGGTGCATTCTGGCGAAGATAATAAAGGAAAAAGTCAATATTTATTTCAGTTCAGATGAATAGTAAAATTAGCAAGACAACATAACTTGCTAGCAGCCAGATGCCTAACAACTGGACAGAGGGACGGATGACAACTAGCTTTTGACCAAATATCTTGCTAAAAAAATAAACCTTTATTTATGAAATTCTGCCCTAAGAACATGTTACACTTGCTAACTACAAACTTACATTTTTTTATTCAGATTTCAAAAATCTGCTGGGACACGTGCCCATACACATGCATGGGTGGCACGCATGTCACACGCACACTTATGCTGTTTTCAAGACCTTTGCTGACCAGAGACCAGTTTTAGTCCTACCATTAATTCAGTACTTGAAAATTGCAAACTGATCTCATATCAGTGGATTGGAGTGTTTGTGTGATGAACTTGGCAACTACCTATCAAAAAAAGTTAAGAAAGAAAAAAAATACATATCATCTCTGAACTAGGATACATATCAGGAAAAAAATTTAAATTACAAAAAAAAAAAAAATTAAGATTTTTTTTTTTTTTTTTTTTTACATCCCCCTCGCCCCCCTAGGGGGGCGCGCCCCACCGGTTGAGAACCACTTAGATAAATCAAGTAAGCACAACAAAGTGTATCGTAGAGACGCCCCCTTTCCCACAATGACTTGCACTGGACTAAACGTTTGTTATGTTGCTATTTGCACCCTCAGTAAAGGGGATGTTTCATTCCATTACTTCACTATGCATTTTGTTTAAATAAAACATTTCTGTGTGAACTAACTGTTATTTTTGGTTATAACAAACGGTTTGTGGAAATCTTAAACAAGATCCCTAGTTCAACTCAGGAGACAATTTACAATAGAAATTAATCATTCCATTGAACTTAATATATTGTAGAAAGTGTCTTGAAGTAACAAACAGAAGCTGCTCTCTGTGTTTAGCATTTGAACAAATAGGAGACATAGTAAATTTACATATGGAATGAAACAGATCTGCCCAATGAAATATAACATCCCCTTCGCTCACGGTGCAACCAACATAACAAACATTTAGTCTAGGTTCATCCCTTTTTTCATTAACAATATAATCCTGTCAATTTTAGTGACAGTCAAATAATGTTAATTTAACAGTAAGAAAATGGCAACCCTGCTGCCAGTTGATTACTGTTTTTACTGAAAAAACAGGTTCATACAGTTTTCTTCATTAACAGCATAATCCTGTCAATTTTATTGACAGTCATATAATGTTAATTTAACAGTAAGAAAATGGCAACCCTGCTGCCAGTTGATTAATGTTTTTTTACAGGGAAATTTCTTACAGTGTAGAATATCAGCTTTCTAAACAAGAAGGCACTTGGTAGTATGCATTCCTCCAGCAAGTTTTCCACAAAGTGATATGTGAATCTGTTAAGAAACTACTGTAGGTGTGTTTTTGTGACTGGCAACATCCATTGTCATGCCCCCATTTGGCAAGTGGATGTGGAAAGTAAGTCATTTCATCCTCTCCCCATTATACAAATCCAAAAATACTGTCCATGCTAATATTTTTTACTACTACTGTTAATGTTATGAATGTACATTATTGCATATGCATATATGCATCTGAGCAAATACTTAAGAATGTATATTATATTGAGATATGTCAAATGAAACATGTCACCATTGGCAAGTTGGCCAATATAGATTTCAAAAGTTGCTTAAATGAATTTAATTCAGGTCATAAATGAAATGAAATGGTTATTTGGGGTGAATATGACTTTCTTTACTTAAAGGTAAAGGAATTATATTAAGGTTTCCTGAGTATTGGTAAAGGGTTTGCGCCAAGTATATCAAACATCAAATACAACTTATCATAAAAAGTGTACTTTGATACCTGAACTGGACTAATCAAATTATGGAAAAGGACCTGTTATTCTTAAATATATAACATAAAATAGTGAAATAAAAAGGTCCCTTTATTCGAAATTATTGATTCCTTAATTGTCCCCCAGTTCTGGATTGACCCATTTCATGCTAAATCAAAGCTCCCTGCATGCTGAGTTTGAAACTATATATCTAAGTCAGGCATTAAGCCTGGCCAAAGTTCAGAAATCCTTTCAGAAAATAGGACTATAAAAAATGATAAATTCAACTGTTAACAGTACATTTCTCTCCGCCCAGCAGGCCTGTGGAGCATCTCCACTTTATGACTTTGTAACTTTAGAAGCCATGTGCACATACATAGTGTGTTACGAAGACATTCTTTACAATTCATGCTCACATCGCATGTGCGAATCATAAAATTCTCATTCAGACACATGAAAGTTGATAGTACTGTCCATATGTTTCATTTATGCATACTGTCTGTCATTCTTTTTTTGGGGGGGATGGGGGGGGGGGGGGTTGTATTGGCTTTAAGGCCACAGATATCAGAGGGACCAACATTTGGCTGATAGAAGACGGAAGGAGAACCAAAAACATGTATTTCAAGTGGCACAGGTGTCATTTAGGAGAAATGTTCTGAGACAATGTGTGAATTTGAATTTGTCTTTTTCCAAAGACGCAGGGAAGACATTTGCTTCTCTTGACATCCATGTGGTGTTTGCTAACAATGACAAAATGCTTTAATTTTTTTTCTCTGCATCACTTTGTTCAACGCTCTCTCCTTTGGAACAAACCAGCTTGTCAGCACAATTTTAGCTTGCCCTGCGTTCAGTCCACACTAAGTCATTAATCCAGAGCAACACTAATGGAGGATTTGTAGATTTGCTGGGGTCTTACCCACGAGCCCAGTGGAATTTTGACTAGAAAAAACCCCCAAAACAAATAAAAAACACAGGCTGAATGGGGAATAATGTCTTCAACAAGTTACCACCAAAATCCATTAGGAATGCATGGTCTTCAATAAGAACCCCCATTCCCCATATATCTACTGTTTGACTCTACTGTACAAAGTACTTAGAACCTTTGTTGTCTGTGCTATTTGGTTTGAGATGATGTGCTCACACACAGACAGATAGATTACTCAGTGTCATGGTATTTATCACACGGTTGATCTTGTTGAGGCATGAAAAACAAGCAAAGAATATGTCCTGAAATGGTAGCTGAGCCACTAGTTTTTTCAAAATAAATCACTCATATTAGTCATGGGGGAATGAAGATGTTTGAGGGTGAGTCTTAATGGCGCTCTTAAAGAACTCTTGCTGTTAACTTCTTAAAACTTCACTAATCACAATCTATTCTCCCACAGGCTACATGACTACCTCTAAGCTGACAGTTAATTGTAGCATGTCTATGTTCCCACAGCCCAATGCTTTTTTTGTGGACACATAACGGAGGAAACACTGGGACAACTCTAACGACGTTGTCTAAGACCCTGTTTCCACCTGGGGTTATGATGTGGTTTTAGTGATCCGACCACAAGTGGACAGCACTCAGTCCATGTGTTCACACCATAGATAGTATATAAAATGGATGTAGCATCCGGGCTGACCTCAGTTATTCCTACTGCATCCCATTCTCCTGGCTTCTGCTCGTCGCCATCTTGTGAGATTTTTACTCCGCCTCACTCCTCTTGCCGAAAAAGGGCATCGATGTGACGTCGGGGGAAGGAGATACGCCCCTCTGGATGACGTATACCTCCAAGGCGAAGTGAGGGACAACGGGCTGATAGCTGCACTCAAGAGATCGTGCCCCTAATTATTAATACATTTTAACCTCCAAAACAATAAAAACTAGCCTGCTAGAAAAAAAATTCACCGCCCTCAGTGTTGTCATGGAGATATGACCTAAACATTACAGACTAGAATGGTTTTGTGGACCAGCCCATAAATAGGTTTAATAAGACTGTGAAAACAGCCTGTTTAACAAGTGATTTAATGAAAAATTGCTCACTTTTGGTACCACCGGAACGTTCTGCAATTTTTGTCACTTCCTCATTGGATGCTGGTAGAAATCACTGTGGTTGGGGCTTGGTTCACACCTGGCAGTACACATGTGTCTTCTTTGTCCACTTCTGATCTGATTCCATTTCCCCGCTCTAAATCAACACGTTCATCATTTCTGTTTGTATTGCCGTTTTTAACAGGTGGGGTTTAAACAAGTAAACATACACAGTGCCACAGTTTTGATAGCATTTGCTATTAAAATGTAGGCCTATTACTGCAAAGATAATTGGAAGGCTAGGTTGACAAGATACTATTTAATTTATTAGACACAGAGGAGCGATGCATAACACTGCTTAGAGGGCTCTAAATTAACACTCGCCAAATGCGGATTAATGTAGTCTATAGGCGAGTAAGTTATCAAGTCCACCCGCCACTTTGGCTGGTGGAATATGTGTGCTCGTGGAACTGTCTCTTCTGTGCTCGTGGAACGCATGCGCATGCTCGTAGGAGCTGTTGGAATTGAGAACTGTTCATCTTTTGAAAAATCAGAGTTGCGCTCCTTTTTGTGTGTCTCCAAATTATTCCAGAAAATAGTACTAACTAGCTCACATAGGACACAGTTGAGTCAGCCTTAGTTTTCTTCTCAAAGTGCACAAGATTGATGAATTTTACTGTAAAGAGCACCTATTATGCTTTTTCTTCTTTTCTAACCTATACATGCTGTTATAATGTTATACAGTCATGCTAAATGATACCAAAGTGTCGGATAATGACATACATGCATTTTAGACAAATTCCCTGGTTAATATATAATAGGTATTTATGCTCTAAGTAAGATACGAATTGGACGGAGCCTTTTGTCCATATTAAGGCTCATTGAGAGACACTGCTGTCCACTAGTGGTTGTTTTGCTTAACGGCCATTCCTACGTTAAGGACACGTGGAAGTATGAGGGCAGTGATGATTATAACGTTATAAACATACTTATCTATTTACACACAAAATGGGAGCTTACATGAGCCTTTAGACACGATGGCAGAGTAGGCTAATGGTGCTGCCACATAGCGTCACAGTTAGGGGTTCAGAGCCTTCCTCAGTGAAACCACAGCAATACCCAGGGAGGTGAACTGAAGTCCACACCTTGAAGCGACTGGTCTGTGCTGGAACTGAACCGCCAATCATCCTGTACGCAAACCAGTTTGGTTGTTCACTTGTGCAGTGAGTTCTTATTCATGTAACTGATAGATGATGTAGCTTCTAGCCAGGGATACAAGGAACCCCACAGGCATTTTGTGTAATTAACGTTATTGGACACTGCAGCATTATCTCCATCTTCCTGCATGTCAAGGAGGCAGAGAAGGCAAATCTCTTGGGGCTGCAAGATCTCAAAAATATTTCCCCCTTTCCTTTCAATGTAGCAATAAGGTTGAAGGGCAACAACTGTAAGGAACGAAACAATACATCACTGAATTCATCTGTTAACACTCATTCTTGATAGTGCACATGGGTCTCTGTTTTCAATTGACTCGTTCATAGAATTATGTCGGGGGCACAGCACTAGTCATCTGTCATAAATTGTATATACAGCTCTGGGAAAAATTAAGAGACCACTCCAAATGATCAATGTCTCTGGTTTTAGTATTTATAGGTAGATGTTTGAATAAAATTAAAACATTTTGATTGATTCTATACAGACAACACTTCTCTCAAATTCCTAATACATATTTTTTTGTTATAGCATTTCCATTAATGAATGTAGAGATGCCAATTCAAGAGACATGGCTTTGATGTTCTCTAGATTTTTTTCCAGAGATTTTTCCCTGTGTATGACCATAGGTAGGCCTACATATACTATTGGACACATGCAGACATTTCAAGTTCTACTCAAGAAGAGAGCCAATTAGGCTAGATAGATATAAAGACAATAAGTAGACGAAGGAAGGAAAAATACATGAAAAACACACATTTCATTTATGACTCAAAAGACTGAGGAACATTTGAAGGTTTATGAAAAAGTCAAAGTTTTCCTGAGAGACCAAAGAAGTCTAAATGAGTTCAATGAGGGATGTAATACTCTTGAAAAATAAAACCATGCTTATTTAACATCTGCTGGTAAGCTGGTTATAGTATGTTGTAGGCTACAAGCTTAAAGGAATACTTCACCCATACGGAACCAGCGTTCTATCATTATAATATAACTATTATAATATGATGAATGAGGTTTTTCTTCCCTCAGTCTTCCCTCAGTCTTCCCTTAGCCCAGCTGTCCTGTTAATTCTTACCCTTACTGTGATGTCACAGTAAGGAAAATGTAGGGTTAGACAGTGAGACCATAAAACACTCTTTCTGGCTTTTCTCAGGCTAATATGATCCGATTTCAATTTTTTTTGCACATTTATACTAAATAGGATCTCCGAGTTCAATACACCTTCATATTCCAACCAGTGAAGTAGGCCTTTAACTATATTAAATGTAAAACATTAAGGGCATAAATGATATAGGAAGTTGGGGTCACAATGCTGACAGAGAGTTTTTGGTGAAGGTAAATGTAAAGGTATGGCTTAATTTGTATCAGTGTTCAGTTCTGGACAGCTATAGCAATAGCACATACACTATAACAGAGTTTTTATAGATTCACAAATGTTTTCTTTTATCTCTTCAAAGGAGATGTGTGATAATAGAAAAAAGTAAAAATGTTATATATAATTTTAGTCTTATTCTTTAAACAGATTATTGAGGTATGAAGTCAGACCCTTACGTAAATGACTGTGATAGAATAAACATTCTGCATTCATTCTGTGGCTCTTTTTCTGCTTATATATCTGCTCACCATAAGTAGCTTTGGCGTGTCCATTTCAATGTTTTACCCATTATCGTTTCTGAAAGGCATGATAAATATTTAGATGACAGTGAATGATTTAATAGTCTCTTCATGTTCAGCATTAAGTTGTTTGATCGGATTATAGAGATGTTTATTCGTTTTGGGGGAAAAAACTCTAAATATGTATGAAGACAAATCACTGCCTAGTGTGCTGTGTTTCATGCCATCTGCCTTTAGTTACAACATTTGGTCTCAAGAATCTCGGCACCTTGACCTGTTTTGCGGGGGCGGGGCTAGGGTCTTCAGAATTCAACTGGATCTGAAACACAGATCAGTTATTAACTTATGAAGCTCCCAAGGCCAAGTGCTTTTGATCATCTGGTACTGTTGATGCTTTACCAGGTTGGCTTTCAAGGCAAGTGAGATTGAAGAAGATACGGTGAATCTTGGATACATTGAAAACAGAGATCTAATATTTCACCTCTGCAAGCTATTGTTTACAAACAATGGTGGTTTATTTATGGTTATTAAAATGAAAAAAAGGATTGATCATTGATCAGTGTGTTTTAAATGGATATAGCATCCCTATCAAGAAAAGAAGTAGGCAGATCAAATTAAAGGTGAAGTGAGCGGTAGGCTATATTTATGTTAATGAATACGTGTTAAATCGCTCTATATTCTTACAGTGATCACTTATATAGTGTGCACGCTTCATAACACAGGTCTCTCAGTCACCCGCTCTGCATGTATTCGGCAAATAAACTTTTCGAGTATCCCACAACCTGATATCCAATCAGAAGAGAGAACGCTACAAACGGGCACGTCTCAAACGAGCGACAGATGGGTGAATGTGTATGCGCCTACAATGGCGGAGCAGGTAAAAATCCTTCCCAATGTCTGTTTTGATGGTTTTTATCATGTTTCATCATCACACTTATGGATCTGAGATGATGCTAGATAACTCGACCACAGTGCATTAATGTGGTGACGTAGGGAAGAGGGAGGGGACCGCTGACTGCAGTCACTGACAGGAAGTTAGCTAAACGGACTCATTCTAATAAATAGTATGCTGTGTCCACTGTTTGTGGAAATAAGCTATTGTATTTGACAGTTGTCATTCTTTGGCCCCCTAATGGCAAAAAACTAAAAATAAATGCAGTATCCTGATCTACTTTAGGACCACTGCATCTTAGAGCAACCTTAGACATAACTTAGAGGTTTAACTGGAGAAGAGACCCACACATTCAGATCAGGAGAAAAATGCTTTTAAGTATGATTTAATTTACCGCTTCCTTTTTTGAGATGATTAAAAAACCCAAAATGATGTACAATGAATTTGAAAGCATTCGCTGTGTCGGGATATGCTTACTTATGCAATCTGTATCAACAATATAACATTTTAAAATGAATACAAAACTAATAATATTAAAATTGGACACAATACACAATAAAAAGCATCATTTAAAACACAATATTTAATAAGCTTTTTAACTTGACACAAGTCTGTGCCTTTTGCTTTTCTTCCTCTGCATCAAACAGCACTGTAAACTGATCTGACTCGCCAAACTGGCTTCAACAGATACATTGGAGTTAGAGCTCACTCCTACACATCTGACAGAAAGTGTTTTATGACCACTAATAGGCTGAGTATTTATGTACAAAAATGTTCACACATACACTCACTCATTTCCTGTTGCCGTGAGCTCCAGTGCTTTATCAGAGCTGATGATTCAACACAAAAGCCAGACTTGGGAATGGATCCAGTCAATTCCCTGAGGGGGCACCCACAATCCACCTGGCTGATGTGATTGGCAGCAGAGATCCACTTAATGGGTGTATGTGCATTTGGCAGCATGTGTGTTACGTGATTCATGCACACAGGTGTTGTCTGGGAAGGTTACAGAGTGCAATATGAAAGAGAGAGTGTGGGAAGACTGACACCGATTATGTGTGCGTAAGTGTGTGTGTGTGTGTGTGTGTGTGTGTGTGTGTGTGTGTGTGTGTGTGTGTGTGTGTGTGTGTGTGTGTGTGTGTGTGTGTGTGTGTGTGTGTGTGTGTGAGTGAGTGTGTGTGTGTGAAGTGGTACAACATTCCTTTGGGGCAGAAGTATTCTCATTGGTCGGGTTAAATAACAGAGGGAGTCACACATGTTTCTGTCAACAACTCGTGAAACCAAAAGAAGGACAAAAGGCAGGAGCTATAGATTCTGAAGCAAGCGCCACAAGCTGCTAACAGTGACAAATAGCATGCTGTTGATATCTAAATGATGACAGTTGATTTCAGGGAATTCTTATTTGAATGAGCTGACAATGAGAATAGGACAGAAACCTTTGTGATGAGTGCCATCGCTGAATCTCCTATTTTCAGCCTCTGTCTGAAACGCTGAGTTTTTAGAGCCTGTCTCTTTAAACCTCACCTTCCAAAGAGCTCACACTGCTCTGATTGGCCCTTAATCTATTTGACAGTTTCAATCCAACTGCCGATTAGATTCAGGAGTATCTGGGGGTGTGGCTTATCACCGGTGGAGGTAGTGTTAGGTTAGATTGGTAATGGATGGCGTGGCTTGCCCCCTTATGACATCATAAGGGGAGAGAAATCTGACTGGGGTTACAGGTTTTTCAAAAAGGTAGAGAAAAAGAGAGGAGGTTGTTTTTTTCTCATACTTTTGCTGTCTAGTTTAAGTCACACCGGGGACCCATATTAATGTTGAAAAAGCATGATAAAGGGCATTTTGCATAATACAGTGATCTTTGTTATAATTTCTGCCTTCAGGGTCATTTTGCCTCTGGAAAAAAAATAGATAAGTATACAGCAGGTAAACCACGTGTGTGTGTGTTCACCTAAAGCTCGATGATGAGCTTCCCTTCATCGTCACTGCTGCTGGTGTCTTCTGTGTAGTCGTGGCAGCTCTGCACGGCCCTCACTCCGCTGCTCGGACCCTCGGCCGTCTGGCAGCCATGGAACGGGTCGGCAAAGAGATAAGACTGGGTGTTTGTGATGTCATGTCTTCCAGAGAAACCGCTTTGACCCGTGTAGTCATTCGGTGCCGTATCCTCTTGATAGTCATCACGTGCTGGGTATGTAAAAGGCTTTGATGGCAGCGCAGCATTAGCATCCAGCACATTGTTATTTGACGCCTGGGTGTCCACTGTCAATTCAACAGTAGCTCCACTAACTTGAATACAAAAAGACTGTTGGCCGGGGTGTGTGGAGGACGAAAGGCCTTTGAGACTTTCTGATGTTAACGTAGTGCAGCACCCTTCTGCAGTAGCATTTTCCTGCTGAACAGATACGGCGATGATGCTGGTCTGCTTTTGGTCTGGCTTCTGGTCCTGAAGGGTAAACGTTTGTTGAGGGCTGCATTCAATTTGGGAAGAAGCAAATGGAGGTACTGCTAAAAGGGCCTGGTGTGTTTTGATGTGTTGACCAGAATTTGATGCACATGAGCCTTCTGTTTCTTGGTTGTTGGTGATGTGGCAGCTTTCCGAGTCTTGCTTTGAGCAATATAAGTTGCTCATTTCCATCAGAGGCTGTGGAGAATTGAAGAAGCTAGTCTGAGCGCCGCAGGAGTTTTTAATGGAGTCCGCCTTGACCTTTCTGTCTTCTTCTCCCTGTTAATTAAAGAAGAATATGAAGAGGCATTTTTACCATCATAGAACAGAACAGTACCGTCATTGTCCTTAGCTTCCTGCATTGCTCAAATACCACAAAGCTGCATGTGCCCAATGAGTTGTGAATTATGATGATCAAAGGGAACATGTCTGATTGATGGAGCATGCAGTTGGTCCAATCGTCGCTCTTAAACCATACATTGTACACCTTGAATTTTTCATAACCTCGGGGAGGAATTCTTCCACAACAGAATCCTGCCAATCTACTGTCACTGTTGTCAGCTTCCTAGTTCTGATATGGTTATAATGGATTGCCGAGGTTTTAAACTTTGGCAGATAGCTGGCAGAGCCTTGTAATCTATCTCACTTACCACCTTGTGTGGCTCAGTTATACACATTTTTGTTTAGAAAATGTGTTGTGTAAATCTTTTTTTTTCTTTTCTAACCACATTCTGCTCAGATCTACCCATCTTGGGGATCATATATTTATCGGGCTGCATATTTTTCATCCCCAAATGAGGACAGCCTCTGACAAAGTCTGGCGCTGAAGGATTTTGGGAAGATTTAGGAGAGTTTTAGTAATAATGAGAACAATTTAAAGTATTTACTTAGAATGCTGAATTGGAAGGAATCCTGTATATATTGAGTCTGTTTTTTGGAAAATTCTCTCTGGCCTAGGTTTATGTGCAAGTGTATGAAGTGTGTGAAGAAGAAGGTAGATCTTTGATCAGACATTCTGTCGGCGTACAGTCATTTTCTTCACACACACACACAATACGTACAGGTAGCAGATCATCATGAGATATTCAATGCTTCTGACAAAAGGAGATGTTGACAACAAGGGTTCTCCAGAATCGCTGAGTTTTGTAGTAAACATACACGGTTGCCCATAAAGTTATTTTATAATATGTTGTACCTCATCTCATGAAATGATTGTGACAATGTGATTTATTCTTGATAGATAAAGTGTATATCTTCTCAAAACTTTATTAATAAATATCATCCAAACATATCACAGTGAAAATTAAACCACCACAATTGGGGCAAGCAAGCCATGGCATCTGCTGCATCCCCTCTGAATCAAGAGATCCTCTCACTGCAGCTGCCTTATGTGGTCTTTGGTTGTCGTCTTGCAGCCTAAAGTTGTTCCCATAGACTCTTTGTGCTTGTGGGGGGGCAATAAACCTCCAGGATGTCCCTGTACACAATGGCGTTGACGTTTACATCCAGCACCACCAATGGTGTTTTTCCTCCATAATGACAACATGTCGCTAGTGCCCGGAGCAATGCCTGTCAGGGTGGCCATACTCAATATTTATGAGTGAGTGACATCTGAAAGTACTATTGGACATTTGTTTGCATTAGATCCCCTCAAATATGTATTTCCTGTTAAATTGACCAAGGTTTGAACGTTTAAACAAAACCCTTCCTATTGTTCAATACCCTCAATTTAATTTAAAGCTCTTATATTATGCACTTTTCTGTCAATTGCATATGGTCTAAGTAGTCCCTTATACTTATTTTTTTAGATGTTTGCTGAAAAACCCGTTCAGATCATTTATTGTAGCAAGCCTCTATACACTGATTTTCCTCTGGTCTCAGGATGACCTATATTGGTGTCTGCAGCCTGCGATCTGGCTGGGCCCTCCCACCGTGCCGGACCCTCCCACCGTCTCTGCCGTGATTACGTGATACTAGAGAGACACTGCTCCTCACGTGAATAACAGAAATGGCTAACGCAGGATCTTAGCCATACTTTGAACAGTTTGACATGACCTACAATGATTAAAACCAGTGAAAACATTAGCTTCAAAGTTTGATTTCTACAGGTATAGCTTCCTAACCTTTGTCATGTTAAAACCGAGGCATTATTAGACTGCAATGGGAAAGCTAAGTTAGTGTAATAGGGGCAAAAGCGGGATGCTACCGCGTAGCTGCTCGGGAGCTAACGGCTAATAATAACACTCAGACTATTCAAAACCAGTGAAAACATTAGCTTCAAAGTTTGATTTCTACATGAATAGCTTCCTATCTATTGTCATGTTAAAACTGAGGCATAATTAGACTGCAATGGGAAAGCTAAGTTAGTGTAACAGGGGCAAAAGCGGGGGGCTACCGCGTAGCTACACGGGGGCTAACGGCTAAAAATAACACACAGACTATTTAAAACCAGTGAAAACATTAGCTTCAAAGTTTGATTTCTTTTTCTTTGTCATATTAAAACCGAGGCATTATTAGACTGCAATGGGAAAGCTAAGTTATGGTAATAGGAGCAAAAGCTGAATGCTACTCCCGAAGCTACATGCTACACTAGGTAAATAACAGGCAAACAACCATTGAGGACATTCCTTTTAGTTTCACCGATGGAATTACTACACAAGTAGCTTCCTAATCTTTGTCTTGTTAGAAACGCGGCATTGACTGCTGTGGTTAAGATAAATTAGTGGATTATGAGCAAAATGCTTCTGTGTTGGTTAATGCAGTACTTCTCAAATGGTGGGGCGCGCCCCCCTAGGGGGGCGCCGTGAGTTGTCAGGGGGGGGGCACCGGCTGCCTTTTTTATTTTTTTTTTAAAGTGCTAGCAAGCGCGATGTGTGCTTGTGTATGGTCATATACGCACGAAAGGTCGCGATTTGCAGTAAATAAATGTCCATGTGTGTCTCCAAGTGTCTCTGTAGGCTATTTAAAAAGAAATCAAGCAAGTAGACTAATAATAACATTAATGAATTATTGGTTATCTCATCACAGAAGGCCTATTGGCATCAAATAATAAAAAAACACCACCTTAACTATGTTTACAGTTTAATTTTTTTTTTGAATGAAATGCAAACCTCAGTGAATCATTTGCTCTTGTTTCTCTGTCCTGAGATTCACACAGACTGAGTAGTTTTTTTTAAATGTTACAAATTGAGCTAATCAACTGAACTTTGATTTTTTTGGCTGCAAAAGTTATTTCAGCTAATTTTTGTTATCTAATTTGATAACAAGGTGATTATATGCAGAATGCTCGAACTCATACAGTGGTTTTCTACAGATAAATAAATAAATATTAGCAGGTTCTCAAAAGTATTTCAATTTAGGGGGGGCGCGAAAAAGTTTCTGTCCCCTAGGGGGGGCATGACAGAAAATAATTGAGAACCACTGGGTTAATGCAACATCGCATACCTTGCTGTACTACGGGCATCTTGTCGCTTTGAGGGAAAAACAATATGGCTCTTGCTCGAAATATTTTCCGGAGGATCTGGGCGCCGTGGACCAATAAGAATGGGGGGGAGGGGGGCAGGGGTTATCATAGACTATTGCATGGTGGAAGTTTCTGGTTTCTGGTTACTAATGTGTGTGTGTGTGGGGGGGGGGGGTGGCTTCTCTTGCTATGACGACATAGCGAGAACAATTCTGAACTGAGTATATTAGGGGAGGGGTGGAGGTTTTCAGAAAGGGGGAGGGTGAGAAAAGGAGAGAGTTTTTTTTATACTTTGGCAGTTGAGTCCAGACACACCGTTGAAAAAGTGCATTTTGCATAATATGGGACCTTTAAACCTGAATACACAGTTAGCAAAAGGTTAATTTTGGTTTCATTTTCACTGTGATATGTTTGGATGAGATTGATCAATAACGTTTTGAGAAGATATACACTTTATCTATCAAGAATAAAAATAAATCACATTGTCATGATCATTTCATTAGAAGAGGTCAAAAAAATATATTTTATCCCAAGTTTATGGGCGACAGTGATCGGTGTATAAATGAATTAAATCTCACCTCTGGCTTTGTCATATCTTGTAAACATGTGTATCTGCAGTTAGACTGTGTCCTGTCCCACTGTCCTGGCTCCTCATCATCCCCTCCATCCCCCTGTCCCCTGCATTGGTGGCTTGTCTCTCCAGCCTCTTGGCTTTGTTTAGGCCTCCAGCTTTCAGGCTGCCCAGAGCTCTCTCCATGTCCCAGTATCTGCAACTCATTCTGGGCTGCACATCCTGCTATGGAGACTCCCTCCATAGGCCCTAGGAAGAAAAAAAGATTTTCATGAGGACATTAAATTCACACTGTTAAGTTCTATCACTCATTTTAAACTTGTCTGAAAATTTAGGTGGAGATTATTTGGCGTAACGCCATGAATTCGGAAAAACCATGGCAGGTGGTTACATTTACCATTGAACAAAAGCGCAGCATAGAATTATGAAGTATATTATAAAAATTAATACAACATCAATGTCATATTAACAGCTCTTTACCAGCCCACTGAGCAAATTAAATTAAATTATGTGGGCATTTATATCTGGGAGAATACAGATTATTGTGGTATAGAATGTGATCCGAATCATCCGGTATAATGTGATCTGAGGGTATAGCATAGAATTATGCATGGTATAGCATAGTCTTCATGAAAAATAAATGGGCTTGTGGACTTTTAAGAATTTCAGGCAAAGTCAGGCAAAGTCCACAAACTATAGGACACTCACATGGAACTTAGCTACCCATTCCCCTCCTCCCATTAAAGAGCGTAATGAAAAATGACACTACTGAAAACTGGTGGCCTAACTTGTCATTGATAATAACAATTTGCAGCCTAATTGAACAGATTTAAAAGACTACCATGTGCCATGTGCCACATGGACTCTGAAGAAAGTCATTTAGTTTTACCATGATTTCATTTGACCATGGAGAGATATTTAAGCAAGCTGCCATGTGAGTATTTTGTATCTATATGCACATTCCTGAAAATTAAATTTGATTTATTTGAGAAAGAAAAAAAGATCAATTGTTAGTGTTTTAGTGATTCAGTAGTAGGCTACAATACCCAGTTCACACAAGTCCTCTCCTCTGCAAACTGATGATCATGTACTGCCATCTTGTGGTATACTATTGTTTCTGTCTTGAAATGCTCTCATATTACAGTGCAGTTTATAATAAGTATCAGACAGAGTTTTTGTTTGGACTTGAAACCTAAACTCTGAGGTTAGAGAGGTTGATGTGAGGCTGTTCACATCAACATGAGATGAACAATAATTGCAGCTCATTACACACATACATGCTCTTACCATAAGCACCAACATTTCTTTTTTTTAACCAATTCTCCAGGGATTTAAAATTATTTTGGATCACGGCTGAGCAAAGAACCCCCATCACTACCACCTTCTCTCACATTGTATTCTCTCACCCTCAATAAAACAAATGAATATGCACCATTTCAATTTCATGTTAATGTAGTGAAGATATTAGTGTTATGACAAAGGACATTTCTACATGCCAACAGGTATTTAAACAAGACCTAAAATGTTCACCCAGTCACTATCTAACAAATTGGCCAATTACCTTCACAGGCATTGTTTAATTTAAATTCCAATATGCTGGAGAGCATCCATTGACACTATACTGCATCTCCTTCATGTCCTACACAATAGGAATGTATATTACGTAGTCATGCGTACCTTCAACAAGGGTCAGAGTAGTTGTTAGCACAGCTGGGATGTCTTTGGCTCTGTCCACCTGGATGTTAGAGGACAGCGAAGTAAACTGACCCAGTTGTTTTTCTGAGTGGGCCGAGCTGAATACGTCCTGAGATCCACTTCTCAGACTCATATCCTGTGAAAAGGCCGAATGTTCAGTAGGGCCCACCATGTCACACCCCATGTTTGCATGTCTAGGTGAATCCACAGCCTCTGTTAATGGTGATTCCTCTAGGGTACTGTGGATGTCGATGGATGTGTGATGGTTCAACTGTCCTTGGGGTTTGCATTCATTAATGGAAAATGAAGAAAGCCCCGCACAACTGTGCCCAACCTTCAGAGGGTGGGTTGTTTCACCACTTTTTACTCTGCTTTGACATTGAGACGCTTCACCCTTGGCTTCCATTGTGCCAACATTACACAAGGCTCCTTGATATTTACGTTTGCTTTGGCTTTCTTTGCTGGGTATTCCACTTATCATGCTATTTTGATCTACTGTGCTTGGAGAAGGAGACGTGACGTGGGGCTTGTTTTGGCCAGAGAGGGTTTGAGAGACCAATCCACCTTGGCCGACCCTCCTGTCCGGCAAAAGTAGCTCCTCAGCAGCGCAACGGTTCAGAGAAAGGGCATCTGAAGTCTGTCTCATTCCTGACTTAACACATTTGAGCGAAGCAGCCGTTGACATGACATCACCCGCAGAGCTCTGAGTCTCTGTCACCATGTTTACATGACTGTATTTGTGTGGGAGTTGTGATGAGCCTTGTGTTGCAGGAGGCTTACATTTAGCTGATACTAAAGCCTGTGTTGAATTACTGTGTTTGGTCCGGTGTAGATTTGGCTCTTCCTTCCCAAACAGAGGAGGTTTTATTTTATCCACGTCAAGTGTGGGTAAAGACTCACTTCGGTCCACATGCTCTTGATGTCGTGGTTGGTCCTTTCCCTCATTGGCACTTCCCACGCTTACAGAGCTTTGAGCATTATTCTGGATCACTTCCGGGTCCACTTTTTCCATATCACGTCTATGTGAGAAGGCCTCACCTACTTGCCTCTCGATCTGCGGTTCAATGAGAGCCAGTTGCTCATCAGATATGATTTGGAAGCAAATCTGGAGGTCAGCTGTGTGAACATGAAACACATTCTGAGCAGCTGGCTGCATCTGGTCAAACGGCACAACTGGACAAGTATCTGTAGGCGTGTTTGAGCCGGCACATGCTCTGTTCAACTGGTCTGTTGCTAGTGAGAGCTGAGTTTGTGACAGAGGAGGGATAGGGTTAGGTTGACCTTTTGAGAAATGTGTAATGGTATCAGCAGATGTCTGATTGTTCACTGTGGCTAGGGTAGATGTTACAGGGAAGTTCACAAGTGTGGGGATAACAGGTCTGGGTAACTGGATAGGCACTGAGCCAAATGCAGATTCTGAGGGCTGAATTGATGCGCTGCACAATCCCGACTGATACTCTTGTAGGCAGGTTGTGGTTATTGTGGTTGTTGCAAATTGCCTGTGCGTCACAGCTACACTACATGTCTCTTTTTTATTGAGTCTTGATGTGTCAGCCTGACAACAGGTCGTATCTATGCGAGGCAAGAGGAATGGGCCTTGTGTGGAGCCGTACACGTTTGTCTTTTTAATATAACAACTCTGCGTCAATGGTGAGGTGGCAAGAGGATCGCTGCATTTCTTTACAGGAGTTGTGAGCGAGGTTTGCTCAGTGTGAGAAGATGACAGAGCAGAGGTAAAACTGCGGCCATCAGTTCCCATCGATTTATCCACAACATGATTAGAAATTTTTGAATCAGGTACAGCAGCGTTAGGTAACTTGAGCTGATACTTGGGCAGGAAGCGGGCCTTGGCAGAGGTGGGCGCGGAAGTGGCTGGCGAGGTGCTAATAGGTGGTTTATTAGCATTGATGATGCATAGTGGGAAGAGAGAGCCTTTGAGCAGATCATGTTTTACATTTTCTTTGAGGTTAATGTAACTGAGATTTGTATCCTTCTGATGGAGAGGGGAACAGGTAGGGGGAGGAAACAGTATGTTTGGGTCAGTCTCCATCTCCAGAGGGCAAATTATTTTCTCATCAGTTTTCTGCTTTTTCCTGTTGGAGGGAATGTGTGCTTCACAGAGCTGCGAGCTGGAGTCAGTGTGCTTTTCTTCATTAATCAAGCTCCCCGCCTCTGGTCTGCTCATGCTAATGTCTGATTTGTGGCTAACTAGTGATCCAGTTAAAGACAATGGTTGTGTTGACAAAGACAGATTACTCCGGAGGGGGGTCTTGAGAGAAATGCACGATGCATGGAGTTGGCTGGCGTTTAGATTCAAATCTGCAGCAGAGACTAGTTTGGCAGAAGGGCATTCTGGATGACACACCGGTGCACTGCCACTTGTGAAGGTTGTAGTAGAGCATGTTGTTGTCACCGTTTCCTTCTGAACTGCCGACAACCTTTTATGTAAGCCCTGAACAAGCTGGTGCTCTTGGTTCATCGAACATTTCCTGCCTTTGACGACATTATCATCGCCACCTTTCTCATTATTGTAGAGCTTCTTGAACGTCCCTCCCCCGTACATGTACCACTTGTTGTAGGCAAACTTTGGTGTTTTTTTCCTCCGGAACTTTCTGTTGCTTGGCTCTCCACAAATGCCACCGCCTTCCCCGTCGCAGCTGAGACTCACGGTGCACGCCTCTTCCACAGATGAATTCCTAGAGAGAGCGTCTGTTGCGTGGTTGCAGTCTACGGCTGTCTGCCGGACCAGCGGGCGGTGGGTGGATGAATGTTGGTTGATTGCGAAACCTCTTGGATTTATTTGGCCAGAGCTCCCCGTCCGAACAAGCGTTTCATAATCACTGTATTGAGAGGAGGTGGGGCTGCTCCTCTCAGGCTGTAGGAGGCTAACGCTGAAAGGTAACGAGCTGCTGCGGGTTAAGGGGGCATGCTCCATCGTGGTGGAGTTTTGAGTGGGCACAGAGTAGTTGTAGAACCCTGGTTTCCTGTATCTTTGCAAGCCAACATCAGGAGCCTTACTGATCCTCATGTCGAAGTGAAAGGAGTCCTTGTACGTGTATGGCATGGGGAGGTCAATACTACCCTGCTTGGACAGAACTGTCTTCCGAGGCCTGACGTTTTCCAGCTTTTTGTCCTCGACAACGAGGGTATTCTCTGAAATCAGTTTAGATATGCGCTCCTCCAGTGTCTTCTGCTCCTGCTCCCTTGCAGTGTCCTTGGGTTCCAGTCCGACTTGACCTGGTTCTGAAGGTGTTTGCCTACTGGTTGTTTCTTCTTCAAGACGCTCCTTGGTGGATTCGGCAAGGGAATCCATACTGTGGTCAGGTAAAACACTGCCGGGGCTTGGGTAGTGGTCACTGCTCTCACTGAAGCCTGAGTCTGTGCTCTCGTGGCTCTGCGATTTTGTCCTGGATACAGAGGTCTCCCACTGCTTGGAGAACAGAGTGGCTTCTTGCCTCTGAAGGGGAAGATGTCGACTGGCACTTAGTGGAGGTTTCTCATTTTCCAGCCTCTGTCTTTCCTTCTCTATGGTTACTTTTGCTCTTTCATTTAGATCTGTCTGTCCTGCAATGATCAACTCATTCTGTTTACTGACTGAACCTTGTGTCTTTACGGAGTTGACCTTTGCAGTGATCCCAGCAGTGGTCAGTGTTTCTTCCCTTTCCATGCTGCCCAACTCATCCAGAGATAAACTGGAGGTACAAGTCTCTCCGGAGCCGGACATGCTGTCTTGGCTCCCCAGGCTGCTCTGCTCCGATTCGGACCAGAGGCGAGCATGAGCCTGGGTACGCTTGTGTTTGTAGAGGTTGCTCTGAGTCTTGAAAGAAACTCCACAAGTGTCACAGGGGTAAGGCCGCTCCCCGGTGTGGCAGCGGAGATGCTTCTCCAGCACGCTGGGCTTCATACAGTCCCGTCCACAGTGAGGACACACATGCTTTCCTGACGACTTGGGTCTGGCCAAAGGAGCAACAGCTGATGCCAGACTCAGTCCTGGCAGAGACTGCAGCCCGCCGGCAATATGGAGCGTCAGAAAGGGAAGCGTCTCCTTGGAGTAGAGTGGTGGCATTGCCAGATGGAGCGTGGCTGGCTCCTGGGCAGCTGTGGGAGGCTTGGCGTAAGGCTGCCCTGGTAGAGCAGGTACTGTGTGGATGTAAAGAGCCGTCAGCGGGGCCTGGACGTCCATACTTTTCTCTGTCTGTGCCGCGACAGAGTTGATGTGCACCGGAGCATTCTCCAATCCTGGCTTGCCAGTCTCCATGGTAACACTGCTGCCGTTGTGATGTACCAGGGCCAGATCTCTTATTATCTATAAGATAAAAACAGTTTTTATTAGACCTCTTCTTTGTCTTATATCAAACAGGGCAGATCCGTCTATTTAAGTGGGGACGTTTCTAGGTCTCGATCTGAGAGAACAAAATGGGACTGATTTCCAATGTGGAACAGAGAAAGGGAGCATAACAATGATTACACCGACTGAAGCTTTTAATGATGACATATATGCAGTACCCTTTAACAGATGGCTAATAAAGCATTTAACCCAGCCGCTGTATCTTGTAAGGATGATTAAATCCAGGTGGCAATTATGACCACAATTGTACGGCACCAAAATGAGTAAACCTATCTGAAATTCACTGATGAACAATAATAGCCATAGTAACATTGGTTGGCATTTAAATCTCTGCCATTTAATTTAAAGAGCATGTGGTGCAGGCATATAAGTCTAAAGATGTGTTTGGTACAAAGGCAGTGTGGATGTTTGAGACAAAATGAGGTGAGCAATGTGTATATAATGTAGAGAGAGAGAGAGAGAGAGAGAGAGAGAGAGAGAGAGCAGGAGGACGAGAATGACTCAGGGAAGGGGCGAGGGAGTGAGCTCAAATGATCATACAGTACAGCCGAGGATTTTTCTTCTCTCTCTCCAAATGAAACGCGTATGCTGACATTAGTTGTTGCCTGTCACTAGTCTGCACCAATTAAACGGCATACCCTTGATGCTCACAATAGCATGTGGCAGCTGTGTCTGTGTCATATTCATGCAGCAATCTAATGAAAAGCGTATAAAGCCACCTACACAAGAAAATAAACAGCTAAACAAATTGATTTGCCGTTTGCTGTGATTCTGCTTCTACATGTATTTTGATTTTGCATAAATCCTCCGCTGAGGTACAGTTGGCATGGAGCACACTCTTTGTTGGTTGTGCAGCATGAGCACGCCCACTGACGAAAGTTTTTGTCTGTGCTTTTTCCAATGAGTTCTTGTGTGTGTGTGTGTGTGTTATTCAGATATTTTTTTTCAAACATTTGCTCTTTAGCAATTTAGAGTCTACCAGCTTACTGTAATGTGCTTCTACCTCCTCAAAGCTATGTAAATATGTCATATTGTTAGTTACCCATGCTGCAAAACCCACAAAGCAACAGTGTGGACCTTTAGAATTGTTCATTGTACTACGAGCACTTGTAGTAGTTTAAGATTGTGTACGAGTATGTCCTCGATGGAATGGGTTGAAAAACATAGTGTCAAGGATAGTTGTTACTGTGTTGGCAAAACAGCTTCTGCTTATAGTAAGAACAAGCATCGGCAAAAATGAGTAGCTTGAAAAAAGGAAGACTTTACCGATACATTTTGTGAGTTTAGTCTGTTTAGTTGTCATTTCCAACTAGGCCTATTGTTCTGACAACATGAAGGGAGCGTGTGAAAAGAGGAAATATCTGATGGTGTTGCCTTGACACAGAATAATACTACAAGAAATCTGAATTTTCTTTTGAAACTATCGCCAACAAACTCAGTTGACAGCTCAACAGCTGAAGCAGAAGTCACTTACCTTCTTTGCTTTGCACTTCAATCAGCAACAATGATCGAGCTTGAAAGAAAAAAGTCTCCTACACCTTGTGAACGGCCCCATCTTTCGTGAGCCTGCTCATTTTGAAATCTGTTCATGTCATCTCGCACGGCTCTTTGACACAAACTGTGTTCTTGTCACGAGGAAGCGGAACACATGCAAATGAGAGAGAGAGAGAGAGAGGATGCATGCACTATATGAAAGTGGTGAGGCAGGGAGGAGGAGAGTGGCTGGGTTGGCTGGGTGGGTGTGTGGCTGTCAAACAAACACAAGACTTCCGGAGGACAAGATGAAAACACAGAGATGGCATGGCACAGAGGAGGTGATCACAGGCAGGGGGGAAGGAGCAGCGTGAGGCCCCTGGGTACTGATGGAGGGATTTAAAGCCTCATTGTTGTCATAATACATTCGGGGCAGAGACCTGTCGTGATTGGTTGAAAATATTTATTGTGTAATAAGAACAAGAGCATAGAGCCCGCCTCATCTAAACCAAATGTCTGTAAAGTTTATCAAACAATGACAGTATCTTTCATTTGGATTGATTGATATGCCTAAGTCTTTTCAGATGATTTACTATCATGCAACTAACTCCCCAAAGCACATATTTAAAGTGGTTGTGTGGAATTGGGTTTACAGGGGCTCAAAGTGTTGTTGTGCAGAAGTGAAAACGGACTGCTTGATAGAGGAAGTGCAGTGACAGGGGCTAGAGGAAATTCAACCGTCTGATTGGCTGACTAGCTGACTTTACCATCAACAGTTTGACTTGTGCCTCGCTCAGTCGCTCCCCCACCTACCGTCCTACTTCCTCCCACACACTGTATTTCATATACACCCACGCAGACAAGGGCGCAGCAAAATCTCTTGTTGGTAGGGCCGCCTGGCTCCACGTGCAGTGCTCTCACTCTCTCAGGCAGAGAACAAATAGATGAGGTGCTGTGAGTGGCTGAGTGAATTTCCCACCTCCAACCACATACGGCCCCCTATTACATCTATCCTTTCACACACCACATGCTGCTTTTACAAAAACACAGTAGCCCTATTTCTAAAATCATGTCTCATTTTTGCTCACACTTTTGATCTTTTGCTGTATTTACTGTTGCTGCTATCGACCAATAAAATGTGATGGATTAGGCGGATTTCTACACAACTAATATTTTTAAGGAATTTGAAAAATCCTTGAGAACGATGTGTTATTTTTAGGCACCACATTTCACCTCAACTTGTCAAACAGTATAGCCGCAAAACAACACCTATGATCAGTTTCTCTCAAAAACAGTAGGCTACAGTAAAATCAAATCCATTGTTCTGTCATCCTACATGTCTATAAAGCAATATCTACAGCGGAAGTTAAGTTATACAGCCTTTTTTTTTTTAGTTCATGGTGCCATTGAAAACAAATGCAATGGTGATAATTGTCTGTTGGTTTGTCAATTGGAACCGGCATTTTCATATTACACTAGCCTATCGCTTGATCTACTGTTCTTACAAAATGATTTATTATGGCCTCATGTTTTAAGCTACATAAAGTCTATATGTCTGTTTTAAAGGTGAATATAAAAAGGATTCCAACACTCTAAATAGGCTCGGTGGTTCGATCCCTAGTCTCCCTGCCACATGTCCAAGTGTCCCTGAGCAAGACACTGAACCCTAAATGTCTCCTGATAGTTAGTTAGTTAGTTAGTTAGTTAGTTAGTTAGTTAGTTAGTTAGTTAGTTAGTTAGTTAGTTACCCAGCACCCTGCGTGGTAGCTGCTGCTATCAATGTATGAATGTGTGCTCCAGTTGTAAGTCGCTTTGGATAAAAGTGTCTGCTAAATGACATGTAATGTAATGTATTCCCTCTTATGTAGTTTCAAAGCTCTGATCTCTTTGGGATATGTCACCGTGTGGGATCGACATGTTCCAATCATCAAATGAAAATTCCGCTGAAAGAAAACAAATAGTTTTCATATTGTTTTAACCACTTTAGAACTCAAGCTGATCTCCAAGGCAACTGCAGGCTGGACCAATGTGAGAGCATGTTTGGTGTTGACATGGTAACCAGACACCTCCTACCACGCATGTTCTCTGCCCTCCTTATACACAGCCAGTCTCAGGAATGTTTGAATGTGTCTGTTTTTTCTTCTTCAGACTGAGTCAGATAAAATATTTTTAAATCGCTGTATGGTGTATAGTCTGTATGGATCTGTACAGATTGCATACAGTCAGCACAGGCTTAATAATTGAGATATGCTGCTTACAGTTTTTCTCAGTTGCTTTGGTGCTTTTCTCAGATCAGAATGAAAATTCTCATAACTATTAGTTCAACCTCCGCAACATTTAGTCATTTGAGCACATCATAGTAGCAATTTCTCCTTCCTCTGAACACATTGCAAATGCTTTTGGACATGTATCAGTTGCTTTCATACAATTCTCTGCTGTTTTATAACATTGTCATTTGCTTATGTCATGTCAGTCAAAATGAACTATACTTATGGATGCTGAATAGTCGTTCCCAATAAAACTAATAGTCTTCATTTCATTGCTTGAGTCATTACATACAACATTGTTGAACTAGCTATCAAATTCTGTCAAGCAAATTTTATACCTTTTCTTTATCATAGATACTTTCCTCGCTGCATTGCAAGGGATAATATCCGTTGTGATGTAGATGAAAATATGTGGCCAGACAGACAGGAACGTCTAGATGTGCCAGCATGATTTACCTATATATGTTCAGTTACAATATGTCCTGTTATAGTGTTCAAATGTGTGCACAGCTCTACCAAAAGGGTGTTTTTTTATGTTTGTTCTAAATAAGTGACTGAAGTGTATTTTTCTTTTGCACAATGCTGTAGAATTGCAAAGAGCATATACAATAATGTACAGTAAAAATGTGAAACATACGTATTCAGTGTCTTGTACTCACTTACTCCCCTAACTACAGCAATGTGTAACTTTACTGTAGTTTTCAAATGGCTGTACAAGTAGTGTATAGTGCTGTCTTGAGCATTTTCAGGTAGTGTCAAAGAGTTCTGACCTTTTTTTTGCATTGGAAAACACTGAGAGAATAAACTGTCATAATGAAAACATGACAAAGCCATTTGACTATATCTTGTTCATAAACGATGGTGTCAAGACTTCTCATTTTGATGACACTGGCATTTTCATTGACATGAATACTTGCTTTTGAGGAATAGACTATCCATTTTGAGCAAGTGACGTACTTTTGCAGGTTATCCATTAGGTTTTGCAGTTTGCACTAATTGTTTTGAGAAATGCACTAACTGCTGTGCAAATGTTAATAGTGATGTAAGAAAAGCACCAAAGCGACTGAGAAAAACTGTAATATAGGCTATTGATATATGACATTTTAGATAGATAGATAGATAGATAGATAGATAGATAGATAGATAGATAGATAGATAGATAGATAGATAGATAGATAGATAGATAGATAGATAGATAGATAGATAGATAGATAGATAGATAGATACAGTATCTCACAAAAGTGAGTACACCCCTCACATTTCTTCAAATATTTCATTATATCTTTCCATGGGACAACACTGAAGAAATGACACTTTGATATAATGTAAAGTAGTCAGTGTACAGCTTGTATTACAGTGTAAATTTACTGTCGCCTCAAAATAACTCGACACACAGCCATTAATGTCTAAACTGAAGGCAACAAAAGTGAGTACACCCCTAAGAAAAAATGTCCAAATTGGGCCCAAAGTGTCAATATTTTGTGTGGCCACCATTATTTTCCAGCACTACCTTAACCCTCTTGGGCATGGAGTTCACCAGAGCTTCACAGGTTCCCACTGGAATCCTCTTCCCCTCATTCATGACAACATCACGGAGCTGGTGGATACTGGAGACCTTGCGCTCCTCCATCTCCTGTTTTAAGAAGCCGCAAAGATGCTCAATAGGGTTTAGGTCTGGGGACATGCTTGGCCAGTCCATCACCTTTACACTCAGCTTCTTTAGCAAGCCACTGGTCGTCTTGGAGGTGTGTTTAGGGTCATTATCATGTTGCAATACTGCCCTGCAGCCCAGTTTAAGAAGGTTGAGTGCACGTTTTCAGCGTCATACCAAGAGGTTGGCTTTGGAAAATTGACGTATGAGTGCTGCCAGCATTGCTGCAGGGCTTGAAGGGGTGGGGGGTCAACCTGTCAGTGCTCAGACCATACGCCGCACTCTACATCATACTGGCCTGCATGGCTGTCATCCCAGAAGGAAGCCTATTCTAAAGATGATGCAAAATAAAGCCCACAAACAGTTTGCTGAAGACAAGCAGACTACGGACATGGATGACTGCAACCATGTCCTGTGGTCTGATGAGACCAAGATACATTTATTTGGTTCAGATGGTGTTAAGAGTGTGTGGTAGGAAACAGGTGAGGAGTACAAAGACAAGTGTGTATTGCCTATAGTCAAGCATGGTGGTTGGAGTGTCATGGTCTGGGGCTGCATGAGTGCTGCCAATTTGGACATTTTAACTCAGGGGTATACTCACTTTTGTAACCGGCATTTTGTGGGTCGAGTTATTTTGAGGGGACAGTAAATTTACACTGTTATATAAGCTGTACACACGCTACTTTACATTGTATCAAAGTGTCATTTATTCAGTGTTGTCCCATGAAAAGATATAATGAAATATTTTAAGAAATGTGAGGGGTGTACTCACTTTTGTGAGATACTGTAGATACCAGGGGCGCCCGAGAGGGGGGGGAGAATGAGCACCCCAATAGGACGGACCTACAGTTATCGACCAACGCAAACGGATTATCGACAACGATTGCAGAATGTGTCTGCGGCAAAGTATGCAAAAACCCGCGTGGCCTGAAGATCCACCAGACCAAGATGAAATGCTTGTTGAAGGAGCAACTGATACAGCGCACAGGGATAACCCCTGGTGAGACGCAGGAGGAGCCAAGCCCGGAGTCACCCCACAGTGCTCGGAGCCTCCACGTACCAGTAGCCCCAGACCCAGGCAGAGTAACCGAACATCGTCGGGTCAAGTGGCCTCCGGCCAGTAAGGGGAAACAGTGGCTCCAGTTCGATGATGATGTGGATACGATCCTAGAATCAGCAGCCAAGGGCGACGCAGACAGGAAGCTCAAAACCATGGCAACCATCATCATCAGCCTTGCTGTCGAGAGGTTTGGTACAGTGGAGAAGTTGGGTACCAAGACCCCCTACATGAACAACCGTAGGGCAGAGAAGATCAGCCAGTTAAGGCAGGAGCTGCGGGTCCTGAAGCGGCAGTACAAGGTAGCGCAAGAAGAGGAAAGGGATGCCTTATCAGAACTTCGCGGCATCCTCAGGAAGAAGCTCACCACTCTTCGAAGGGCAGAATGGCACAGACGGCAGGGGAAAGAGAGGGCCAAGAGGCGGTCTGCCTTCATCGCAAACCCCTTTGGAGTCACCAAGCAGTTACTCGGGCAAAAACGAAGCGGCAACCTCGTTTGTCCCAAAGAGGAGATCGACAACCATCTCTGCAACACATACAGTGATGCTGCTTGGGAAGAAGACCTAGGTCCCTACAGATCTTTGATAGACCCCCCTGGACCCACCACAGACTTCAATAGCAAGGAGCCCAGTTGGAAGGAGGTCCAGGAGGTTGTCAAGGCAGCCAGAGCCAGCTCAGCCCCTGGACCAAGCGGAGTGCCATACAAGCTATATAAGAGGTGTCCCAGACTCCTTCACCGGCTGTGGAAGATCCTGAGGGTTATCTGGAGGAGGGGAAAGGTAGCCCAACAATGGAGATTTGCTGAAGGTGTCTGGATTCCCAAGGAGGAGAATGCTAAGAACATCGAGCAGTTCCGAACCATCTCGCTGCTCAGCGTTGAGGGGAAGATATTCTTCGCCATCCTATCCCGTCGGTTGACGGAGTTCCTCCTGAAGAACGAATACATCGACACCTCTGTGCAGAAGGGTGGAATCCCAAAGGTGCCAGGATGCCTCGAACATACAGGTGTGGTCACGCAGTTGATCAGAGAGGCAAGAGAAGGCAAGGGAGACCTAGCAGTGCTGTGGCTCTATCTCACCAATGCTTATGGATCCATTCCTCATAAGCTGGTGGAAACAGCACTGGACCGGCACCATGTCCCAGGTAAAATCAGGGACCTTATCTTGGACTATTACAAGAGTTTCAAGCTGAGAGTCACCTCTGGGACAGTTACATCTGAGTGGCATCGGCTGGAGAAAGGGATCATCACTGGATGCACCATTTCAGTGATCCTCTTTGCCTTGGCCATGAACATGCTGGTCAAGTCAGCCGAAGTCGAGTGCAGAGGTCCGCTCACCAAGTCTGGAGTCCGCCAGCCCCCCATCAGAGCCTTTATGGACGACCTGACAGTAACAACAACGTCAGTGCCGGGGTGCCGATGGATCCTTCAGGGCTTGGAGAAGATTATCACCTGGGCTCGGATGTGTTTCAAGCCTGCAAAATCTAGGTCCCTGGTGCTGAAGAGAGGGAAAGTGACTGACAAGTTCCGCTTCTCTCTGGACGGCGCCCAGATTCCATCGGTGACTGAGAAACCCATCAAGAGCCTTGGAAAGACCTTTGATTGCACCCTGAAAGACGCTGCATCCATCAAGGCCACACATCGGGAGCTGGAAGCGTGGCTGACAGCAGTGGACAAGTCGGGTCTGCCTGGTAAATTCAAGGCCTGGATTTACCAGCACGGTGTTCTCCCCAGGATTCTGTGGCCCCTGCTGGTGTACGAGTTCCCTATAACAACGGTACAGGGCTTCGAGAGGAGGATCAGCTGTTATCTCCGTAGATGGCTGGGCCTGCCACGAAGCCTGAGTAGCATCGCTCTGTACGGGCACAACAACAAACTGAAGCTCCCCATTAGCAGCCTGAATGAGGAGTTTATGGTTACCCGTGCAAGAGAGGTGCTGCAGTACAGGGAATCCAGTGATCCGAAGGTCTCCAAGGCTGGCATCGTAGTCAGGACTGGGAGGAAGTGGAGGGCGCAGGAAGCAGTCGAGCAGGCGGAGTCACGCTTGCGTCACAGCTTGCTGGTCGGCCCAGTGGCATCTGGACGAGCAGGGCTTGGCAGCGTTGCAACCACGCGCTACGACAAAGTTCTGGGCAAAGACAGACGCCGATTGGTCCAAGAAGAAGTGAGAGCTGGCGTGGAGGAACTGCGTGCTAGCCAGATGGTGGGGATGAAACAGCAAGGCGCATGGACAAGATGGGAACAGGCAGTGGACCGCAAGATCTCCTGGTCTGAGCTTTGGCAAGCTGAGCCTTACCGGATCAAGTTCCTGATTGCGTCCGTCTATGACGTCTTACCCAGCCCATCCAACCTCTTTTGCTGGGGCAAGGTTGACACACCATCATGTCCTTTGTGCCTCAGGAGAGGAACCCTAGAGCATATCCTCAGCTGTTGCCCAAAAGCCCTGGGAGAAGGACACTACACTTGGCGCCATGACCAGGTGCTGAAGGCGATAGCAGAAACCATCTTCACCAGCATCACTCAGAACAAGCCTCTCCGACCAGCAAGACAGGCGATTATTTTCATTCGAGCAGGGGAGAAGCCTAAGCCCCAACCAAGGGGGGCAGCAGGACTCCTTGGAACCGCACCGGACTGGCAGATGAAGGCCGACCTGGGAAAGCAGCTCAGATTCCCAGAGCACATCGTGGAAACCACCCTGAGACCAGACCTAGTTCTGTTCTCAGATTCAACGAAACAGGTGGTCCTTCTGGAGCTGACAGTTCCCTGGGAAGAGCGCATGGAAGAGGCCAATGAGAGGAATCGTGCCAAGTACGCCAACTTAGTGGAGGAGTGCCGCAGTCGGGGATGGCGTGCCCGGTGTGTGCCAATAGAGGTGGGCTGTAGAGGCTTTGCAGCGCGATCTCTCTGCAAAGCATACAGCATGTTTGGAATCGCAGGTGCACGCCAGAGAAAGGCCATCAAGACCACCACAGAGGCAGCTGAGAAGGCCTCTAGATGGCTGTGGATCAAAAGGGGTGATCCGTGGGTACATGCTACTTAGACACAAGTTGGGACTTGATCAATCCCGGCTGGGTCGCCTGGGTGAGGGTGTATGATGTTGCGAGACCCGAAACACCCAATGACCCCAGGTTCCATCACTGATGATGTGTCTAAGTGCATCAATAGATGTATATTAAACTAGATAGATAGATGGATGGATGGATGGATGGATGGATGGATGGATGGATGGATGGATGGATGGATGGATGGATGGATGGATGGATGGATGGATAGATAGATAGATAGATAGATAGATAGATAGATAGATAGATAGATAGATAGATAGATAGATAGATAGATAGATAGATAGATAGATAGATAGATAGATAGATAGATAGATAGATAGATATACATATAACATACATATAACACACAAAACACATTTTAAACAAACAATTTTCAAATTAAAACGTTTTAAAAGCTGATTGTCAGCATTGACAAGAACAAGAAAATGTGTGGGTCCTGGTCTCTCTGTTGCTAAACATGTATTTGTGTGTATTGGGTTCCAGCTGTTTAGGTATACTAAGCCATGCAGTGAAAATTGAGGAGTTAAAACCACTGAGGCTGACATGATCTCAGTGGTCACATAACTTGTAACAAAATGTTTAAAAAGCTAATGTCATCATGCAATCAATTTCAATCACTTGAGACCAATACATCGTTCCCCTTCAATTTCAAATTGTACCTTCTCTGGTGAGGACTGTTAAGTTGCCTGCATCTGCAACATTACATCCGACAAGCTCTCTTAAATTACGGCCCTGGATTGAGGGCACCCAGGGGAAATATCCAGCTTACTTCATAAGTGTTTGAATGGGTCCCTTGCTGCATATTCTTTTTGGCACATGATAGATGTATCATATAGGTCCATTTCTTTAAAAGGCTAAGCTACCATCATCCATGTGCATGTATTTCACTACATTGGGATTTCTTGGCCAGCATTTGAACTGTTCAGCCACATTGCAGGAGGTGGCAACTGATATAGTGTGTGTATGTGTGTGTGTGTGTGTGTGTGTGTGTGTGTGTGTGTGTGTGTGTGTGTGTGTGTGTGTGTGTGTGTGTGTGTGTGTGTGTGTGTGTGTGTGTGTGTGTGTGTGTGTGTGTGTGTGTGTGTGTGTGTGTGTGTGTGTGTGTGTGTGTGTGTGTGTGTGTGTGTGTGTGTGGGTAGGTGGGTGGCTGAGCGAGTGCTGATTTACTGGAGGCATACATATCCACGTACATGTTTTACTTATGCCTTTTAAGTATAGCTACAGATTAGCAGTCTTGTATTTGCCACTCATAATACCAGCTGCCAAACACAGTGCGTATACCTGTCAGTGTTGAACTGCATACCACAATCATCATCTCTGTCTCACTATATGACACAATCTCAGCTGCTGTGTTCATCATATAACAGGTATACGCTATGAGAAAAATTAATCATACAACAGCAAACCCAATACTTCTGTTATGGCAACAAAGCAGAGAACACAATCTGGGCAGAAGTGACAGCTCCTCTGTCTTCATGTATTTGAGATGCTGTACTTGTGCATCCTCTGCTGGGCCATGACCTACATATCTGAGGTATAGCATCAGGTGCATAGTTACATACATGCACACAAGAATGTATGCGGTAAAATTAAAGTTAGTGAAACACAGTATTTTAGGCCACATCATTTAAAGCTTAATTGCACACTTGTGTCGTTTTTCCATTGGTTCAATGACAAACAGAACACAGCCTGTAACAACCAAGTATGTTGTTTGATTTCCCTGTTTGCCTTTTTTTTATTAAATAAACCAAGAGAGAACTGTTTTGGGCTGCATAATAAAACAATAGAGGACAGATTGCCAGGTACATTCACACATTAGGCCTACAAGGAGTGTGTCGTGGTCTGATGGTAAACACAATAAACATAGAATACATATAAGCATACATATTAACATTAATAATTAACATTTCAGAAGGACTTGCTGCATGTATGTGTAATGTACTAAGTGTACTATAAGTAAGTAGTAAGTGTCATATTGTCCTTTTTTAATGGAGTGACCAGTTTTGTCACAAATACATTTCTCAGTTTCTTTCCAAAAACAGATGAGGAGAGACAGTGATGAAATAGATGAGTCAGTGACTGAAAAGTAGCAATTTGCATCCACATGAACAATGTTGGAAGTTATTATTGTGTTCAATTGTGATATTGATATTGTATTCTCGACTTGTATACACAATGATAGGCTACATAAAACCACAAGTGACCTACAGATAAAAAATATGCCATGCCACCCATGTAGCCTAGAATACAAGCCTATACAATATTATGGAACCACTGTAGAGTAAAATTAAATGATCTTCAGCTCAATTTGCGTTTATTAATATGGTAAGCGTAGGGCAGGCCTATATTTGGCAAGTAGTTTTGCGATTTAAAAATGTGTTAACCACCTCCTTCCTGAAATCAAAACATCCAGTCAGTACATGTTTATATGTGAAAGATAAATCAACAATGAAATAAAGGCAAGGCAAGTTTATTTATATAGCACAATTCAGACACAAGGCCACTCAAAGTGCTTTACAGGGGCAAGATTAGAATACATAAAACACATTATAAAACATTTAAAAGCAAATAAAAGAAGCAAATAAAATAAAAATTGCAGGTTAAAATGGAAACAAAATAGTCTTCAGACTCGATTTAAAAGAACTGAGAGTTGCAGCAGACCTCATGTTTTCTGGGAGTTTGTTCCAGATTTTTGGTGCATAATAACTAAAAGCTGCTTCTCCTTGTTTAGTCCTAACTCTGGGGACTGTAAGTAGACCTGTCCCCGACGACCTAAGGGCTCTGGACGGTTCATAACGTATCAGCAGATCAGTAATGTATTTTGGCCCTAAACCATTTAGTGCTTTATAAACCAACATCAGTATTTTGAAATCAATTATTTGAGTGACAGGAAGCCAGTGTAAAGACCTCAGAACTGGGGTAATGTGATCCACTTTTTTGGTCCTAGTGAGGACTCGAGCAGCAGCGTTCTGAATTAGCTGAAGCTGTCTGATAATTTTTTTTGGAAGGCCTGCAAGGACACTGTTACAGTAGTCAAGTCTACTAAAGATAAATGCATGGACAAGTTTTTCTAAATCTTGCTGAGACATAAGCCCTTTAATTCTTGATATGTTTTTAAGGTGGTAATAGGCTGATTTATTAATTGATTAATGTGTTTCTTGATATTCAAGTCGGAGTCTACTACAACACCAAGATTTCTGGCTTGGGGTGTGGTTTCTAGCATAACGAATGTAAGCTGTGCGCTGACTTTTAATTGTTCATCTTTGGCACCAAAGACAATTACTTCAGTTTTGTCGTTGTTTAATTGAAGGAAATTTTGGCACATCCAATCATTGATTTGTTCAATGCACTTACTCAGTGCCTGTATCGGACTGTAGTCTCCTGGTGATATGGTTATGTAAATTTGTGTGTCGTCTGCATAATTATGGTAGCATAATTTGTTCTTATTCATAATCTGAGCTAGTGGGAGCATGTAGATGTTAAACAGAAGAGGCCCAAGAATGGAACCTTGGGGGACTCCGCATTCAATATTTGTCCGCTCAGATGTGAAATTTCCTATTGACACATAGTAGTCTCTATCCTTTAAGTAGGATTCAAACCAGCTTAGTCCAGTTCCAGAAAGTCCAACCCAGTTTGCTAGTCGATCTAGTAATATGCTGTGGTCAACTGTGTCAAAAGCGGCACTGAGATCCAGTAAAACTAAGAGAACTTTTGCCACTGTCTCAACCAGAGCAGTCTCAGTGCTGTGGTGTTGTCGAAATCCTGGAAAACATCAAAGCAGTTGTTCTTTGCTAGGTAGTTATTTAGCTGTTGATAAACAGCTTTTTCAATGATTTTACTTAAAAATGGTAGGTTAGATATGTGCCTATAATTTTTCACGAGTGATGTATCTAGATTGTCCTTTTTTAGGAGTGGCTTGATGACTGCTGTTTTCAGGGCCTGTGGGAATACACCTGTCTGAAGGGACATGTTGACAATTTGTAGAACATCTGAGGCCATACAGCTAAAAACAGTTTTAAAGAAGCCTGTGGGCAGAATGTCAAGGCAACAGGATGAGGAGTTCAGGTGTTGTATAATGTCCTCCAGGTTTTTGTGGTTTATAAGATAAAATTCTGTCATTGCATTTGAATTGATTTTAAGAGGGAACACATATGTTGAACTTGGTATTGATGCAGTGACAGCTTGTCTAATTTTGTGAATTTTCTCAGTAAAGAAGGAGGCAAATTCATTGCAGGCTCTTGTGGAGAGATGTTCAGACGCTACTGGCACAGGAGGGTTTGTTAATCTGTCGACAGTAGCAAACAGGGCACGTGCATTGTTGTCGTTTTTGGTGATGAAGTCAGAAAAGATAGACTGCCTTGCATTTCTCAGTTCTGAGTTAAACGTGCACAGTTTCTCTTTGAAGATGTCATAATGAACAAGGAGATTTGTTTTTCGCCACCTGCGTTCTGCTTTACGGCACTCTCTTCTTTCTATTCTGACCTGCGGGGCATTTCTCCAAGGAGATATTTTCTTACCAGAGACAACCTTCATCCTAGTGGGCGCAATAGCATCTATAATACTTGTAATTTTGCCGTTAAAGTTGTCTAAGAGCTCCTTAACTGAGTTACAGGGGCGGGGTGGTATTGAAGAAAATGCTTGAATGAATGTTTCACTGGTATTTTCTGTAATATACCGTTTTTTGATTACTTTTGATTGATCAATTGTGTGCACAGACATCCGAATAAAACTTTAAATTATGATTACAATTCCAGAATGGACGCATGCATATCAATTTTGCAGGCTGACCTTTTGTGCATAGACTGTTATGTTTGGTTGTGAACGGTACACTGCCTCCCATTGCTGTGACGTAGGACGCACGTGACGTACGTACAGCGTAACGCACGGCACGCTCGTGTCCAGGAGCGCCATTGGAAGTTTGAAGAGGGTAAGAAGGTAAGAATGTTTCGTTTTTTAAAACAAAAGCGAGCAATAGCATGCAGCTGGTGTCATTACACAGCACATACCACTGTTGTTTCATTGCCCAGACGCTCAGTCTGTTAGGGGATTTAACAGCGTTTAACCTGCTGTTGTTTCTGCGCTGTCTTACTAGTAGCAACAACGTGCTAACGTTATTAGCAGCACTGCTCCATTCATTCGTTGTGGCTGGATGCAGTGTAGAATAGTCCTACCAAACGGTGTGTGTTTGAACCTCACGTTATGGTACTGCATTAGACTACTGCAGTCTTGTGAATCGGAGAGGACTTAAGAGCAGCTAACGTAGCAGTAACATAATTGTTGCCATTGTGTCTTTTGTTTCAGGCTGCTTAGTAGTTACTATATTGGCCCGTTCCCCATCATGTACCGTCCTAAACCCACTCTGAAGGACCGACAGCACCTGTACAGGCTCATGATCAGCCAGCTGCTCTATGACGGATACACCAGCATCGCCAACAGTCTCACCAACGAGGTGAAACCACCCAGTATAGTGACGCCCTCCGAGCAGCTGATGCAGCTTGCGAAGATAGGTATGATATGTTCCATCTGTCTATGGGTTTGAGCCAGTGTTGCCAGATTTTGCGAAAGGAACAAGCAACCAGCCCTAAAGAAGCAACCTCATATATATCCCAGACCATTTTCTTCAGGCATTGCAATTCGCCTATAGTTATACACATCATATAACCTACCATGAAGTTCAATCTTGTCCATCTCTACAATGATGATAAGGGATTTGTATTGCAGCCACTGCATCAACAACCTTACATTCTATCTTCTTAAATCACTCGTATTTTTTAAATAAAAATAGTTGGACTTCCTAATATAATATTCATTGTAAGGAGGGAGCCATACTAAGCCTCCTTTATTTAGATTGTAAAATATTTTTGTAATCACTTAAAAGTAGTCTAACGTAGTAAAATAACATGACAGATAAGAAACCTAAGCTTCATGTAGTGCATGGGCATTGGGCACAAAAAACGCTACCCCGCTACAGCCAAGCGGGGTAAGCGACTTTACAAACAAACAAAAAAAAATCCCAAACTTGCTTATTAAACGTTGACCTGGCAACACTGGTTGTTGGAGCTGTGTGTTACTGGTCCAGGAGGGCAGGCACTCACCGAGCAGTCACCCCCCCCACCCCTTAACCCCCCCCCCCCCAACTTTTCTCTACAGGGTTTGAGAATGACGACAGTGCGGTTCAGTATGCCATCGGGCGATCGGACACGGTGGCCCCCGGCGTGGGCATCGACATGGAGTTTGACGCCGATGTCCAGACCATGTCCCCGGAGGCTTCGGAGTACGAGACCTGCTACGTGACGTCACACAAGGGGCCGTGCCGCGTGGCCTCCTACAGCCGAGACGGACAGCTGATCGCCACCGGCTCCGCTGACGCCTCCATCAAGATCCTGGATACGGAGCGCATGCTGGCCAAGAGCGCCATGCCCATTGAGGTGAAGGCAGATTGGAGAGCAGAATACACTGATGAACGTTTTGTTAAAGATCAGTGTCATTTTAGAATCCCAATACATTCTGGAAAGAAATCATGAAGGGCCTGTGACGGTCACATACTGTATGTATTTGGTTTTAAAATGACATCACGTGTTAAAATCTAGAACTCAACATAACGTGGTAAATAAACAAGTCCCAATAAGCACACAGGAGCGTTTAGTAGGGTTGCAACTAACAATTGTTTTGATAATCGATTAATCTGTCGATTATTTTCTCGATTAATCGATTACTGTTTTGGTCCGTAAAATGTCAGAAAATGGTGAAAAATGTTGATAAATTTTCCAAAGCCCATGTTGACGTCCTCAAATGTATTGTTATGTCCAAAACACACAGCTATTTCAGTTTACTGTCATAATAGGATTAAAGAAACCAGAAAATATTCACATTTGAGAAGCTGAAATCAGAGAATTTGGAAATTTTTTATTAAAAAATGACTTGAAACGATTAATCGATTATCAAAATAGTTGGCGATTATTTTAATAATCGATTCGTCGATTAATCGTTGCAGCTCTATCGTTTAGTGATGATGTTGTAAATGTTGACCTGCTACCCATGACTCCCAGTGTGTTTGAGCTAAGCTAACCTGGATGAGCGACCTTTGCCCATTTCTGTATAAAAAAAATGCACGCACAGTTACAGGAACGGTTTCTGTCACCTGTTCTTGAGAGTGAGAGTGAGGCAAAAAGCTAGAAATGTTGAACTATTCCTTTATATGGCCTATTTTTACTGTTCTTTTTTTTGTGTTTTTAATGATCAGGTGATGATGAATGAGACAGCGCAGCAGAACATGGAGAATCACCCTGTCATCAGAACGCTGTACGACCACGTTGACGAGGTCACCACCCTGGCCTTCCACCCCACTGAACAGATCCTCGCTTCTGGCTCTAGAGACTACACCCTCAAACTCTTTGACTACTCCAAGCCCTCTGCAAAAAGAGCTTTCAAATATATACAGGTCAGTGTGCACATCATTTCCTATCATTTGTCATGGGGTTTGGGAAAAACAGTTGTTCTCTTGAAAGTAGACATGTCACCTTAGTTTGAATACGATTGGACTGTTCATTGTCTCTTCTACCTCAATGTTGAACATTTAATAAACAGATGTGTGTAAAAAAGAAAAAGATAATGGACATACCATGCTAAGCTACATAGAAATGGACTAAACAATGTAAACAAGGCTTGGAGGAAAAAAGGCAACATTACATTCTTGGTGAAATGGTGCCGCTATAATATCTATTGTAATCCAATGTTCTGTCTTTATCCGTTCCCCTACAAACAGGAGGCAGAGATGCTACGTTCCATCTCCTTCCATCCCAACGGCGACTTCCTGTTGGTGGGCACGCAGCACCCGACGCTGCGCCTGTACGACGTCAACACCTTCCAGTGCTTTGTGTCCTGTAACCCTCTGGACCAGCACACCGACACCATCAGCGGCGTCAGCTACAACCACTCGGCCAACAGCTACGTGTCCTGCAGCAAAGACGGCTCCATCAAGCTGTGGGACGGAGTGTCCAACCGCTGCGTCACCACCTTCGACAAGGCCCACGACGGGGCCGAGGTGTGCTCCGCCGTCTTCTCCAAGAACTCCAAGTACATCCTGTCCAGCGGCAAGGACTCCGTGGTCAAGCTGTGGGAGATCAGCACGGGCCGCACGCTGGTCAAATACACAGGTAAGAAGAGGGGGATTAAATACTGCCATCGGTGTATGAGTGTGTGTATGAATGGGTGAATGTGGTAAGAAATTTAAAGCGCTTTGTGGCTGAGAAAATCGGCTAAAGAGTGCTATATAAGTCAAGTCCATTTACCATTTATTTGACCATTTAGGAGTTGTTTTTTTTTGTTTCATTTTTTAAATCAGGGACAGCGGACAGATTAAAAAACAATCAAAACAACTCTTTTATCTCATTCAATAGGTATCTCAAATTAGGTTTGGTACTGTTTTCCTCAGTTCCAGGGTCCGAGTAATTGGCCTAAATTGGGTGTTTTTCCAAAAGTGACTACGTTTACATGTTATGTACATGGCATATTCTGAAAGGCCAAAAGTTATTGGAAAAACAGGTGAAAAATGTCCTACCATTTGTTTAAGTAGCGTTTTGGTTTTGTCCATGGCGTACACCATTGATTTGTTTTGTTATTATTTTAATGTTGTGTGCTCCATACCACCATATCCGTACCATGGTCCGTAAAAATAATTAAATGGAAAAAGAAAAAAATGATAAAGGACCATTACTGGTTCCAGAGAAGCAGTTTACAGTGTCAGCAGCTACGGGAATTTACTGCAATATTTAATGTATTGATATTATTTCAAGCAATGGCTCACGACAGGCTGTGGATATTTTTCTAACACCCGTTAATGCTGAGCTGCCAAACGTGTCTGAATCTTCAAATGAACACAATTCTTTCAGGTTTGTTTCAGTCGCAGTGAATGGATGGACGTGCCGTTTATCACATTTGTACATTTTCCACAAAGCTTACAACAGAGTTAGTTAGTTTACAGAATCCCCTGGCATTCTGTGAGTCATTGTGTCATATCCTGCCAGGTTCTGTGAATGATAAACGTCATGTCTCTGTAGTATATCTGCATTTATGTGTTGGAATTGACACAGTGACATTTTTCCCTTTTTTTGTTTGCTTGAATGAATACTGTGACACTTTGGATCTCATCTTTATTACTTAAATCAGATTTAAAATCTGCTATATTGACCCAGTACATTTACACAAAAATAAGGATGTATACTCCAGTTTTAAGTTGTTAATGTTATACACAGTTCTGATAGAAATGGACAGCTAATGAACTGTGCTTACAACAACAAAGCTGGACAAAGATGGCTCCAATACATAGAATGCTGTACAATAATAGTTGACAAGCAATTCATCTATTAGGTTTGTGACAATTTTTCCTGTGTTTGGCTCTGTAAACTTGCATGTTGGGTTTGTCATTAAACAGTGATTAGGGTTAAAGTGCTGACTCGTCTAGGGCTGCTCAACCATTATTAGATTTCCAAGTCAGAATTTCAATTGGAAACAAATTAGATCAGAAAAATTGCAAAAGCTGCAATGTGTGGGCTCTACATTATGCAGCGCTCGGTGTTGTCAATTGTTTTACAAGTCCATGCCGTGCTCCTTGTGTACCAGTCACCAATCATCACTCACAAATTCTCCACTATCTCAGTTACAAATCGACCCACCTCCTCCACTACAGTGCATTTGAGCTTTATTACAAGCTATTGTTGTCTTCATATACTGTGTGTCAGCAGGTAAGTCACAAGAAATAGCAGCAATGTAATGCTGACAATCTGATTTGGTTCATGCAGACACAGTGTATGACATAGTTTGTCCACCAGAAGGCACTGTTCAGTTTCCTTTTATCACTGTGAACTGGAGTCCACAATCCTTTAGTGACATCGTAACATCATCAGGCCAACTTTGGAAAAAGGAAGGGGTTTTGAGCTTGATTACCAAACATGACTGAGGTTGCTTTGTTTGAGATTCAGAATGTCTGTTTTGATATATTTTCTGGTAAGTTGCCCAGCCAGCTGATTGTCCAATGCTGGCTTTTGCGACTGACTGTGAATCCTAAGGCCCGGGGCATATCATACATCATTATTATATGGTTACAGGTAAGAAAAAAAACAAGCGTAGTTCAGTTGCTGCTTTTACATTAAGTGTTAGATGTGGGTAAAACTCTAGCAACCCCCCCCCCCCCCGACCAACTGGGTGGCGTGACGTTTGACCGGTCAATATGAACAATAAAACCCAAATCGCTGGCTCAAGTATGCAGCTAGACAGGGTTATATTAGAAGAAACAGCCTGGTCATACTTTTTTTTTCTTTGAATATGTAAAGTGCTAGGGCTCCTAGGTTACCGTAGCTCTACACTGCAATACAAGAAGAATGCAGTTTCAATTAAAATGGTGAGGATTTTGACTGTTTTAGTCTGGAGATGTGGCTCCAGACTTTTCACACGCTGTTGTTATGTATGTAAACTGTGGAAACAGATTTTTTTTTTTACCTTTATTTATACAGGGAATTCCCATTGAGACCGAAGACTCTTTTTTTCCAGGGAGTCCTGTTCCCCCTAACCCATTCCCACGTTTCCATTCACACACACTCATACACCGATAGCAGGCTAACTAACTATCGGCTTGAAAGTTATGTCAACAGACACTAACATTTTGTGGATGTAGCGGTGCAGTGAGTCCTCCTGTTGACATGTCCTCCCTCCCTCCCTCCCTCCCTGTGTGTTCCAGGTGCGGGTCTGAGTGGGCGTCAGATGCACCGTACCCAGGGCGTGTTCAACCACACAGAGGACTACGTGCTGCTGCCAGACGAGCGCACCATCAGCCTGTGCTGCTGGGACTCGCGCACCGCAGAGAGGAAGAACCTGCTGTCTCTGGGTCACAACAACATCGTGCGCTGCATCGTCCACTCGCCCACCAACCCCGGCTTCATGACCTGCAGCGACGACTTCAGGGCCCGCTTCTGGTACCGACGCACCACCACAGACTGAGAGAAACACACTCACAGAGCCCCTCCCCCCCCCCCCCCCACTGTCTACTCTCATAACCAATTCACTGAGAAATTCACAGGGATGCTGGACTGCTTGGCTTCCATCGCCCCTTGGAAGTGTTTTTTTTTTTTAACTTTCATTTGAGATTGTTCAGTGGAATTGTGTCAACCATTTTTTTCATCCTTAAAGGTTCTTAAGGTTTGTTGACAAAATCACCTTTTCTCTCAAAATCTGTGAATATCTCCTCATGATCCGCTGTGTGTGTGTGTGTGTCACTGGCTCCACCTTTTTAATTAGAGATGTGCGCGGTAAAACGACTAAACGGTTAAGATCTTGTTAAATGGCATTGGAAATACTGTCGATTAATTTTGTATTGAAACATTTCCTTTTTTCATATATATTAAGATAATTTGCGCCCAAATTACTGTCATATCTTTTTAACACTTTGTTCATTTAAAATAAGCACACATATGTTTTATACAATACATTTCTACAATACATGTTCTAACATCCAAAGCAATAATCTGTTATTAAATAATTAAATAAGTCGTTTTAACGTCATGTTATTCTGAAATGAATTACCATGACCATGGTGGTCCCAAAATTCCCTACTTTTTTTCGCAGCATCTAAAATAAGATTTTCTTATTTGAATATTATATTTAGCATTTCAAATGGCTTTTATACACACACACACACAATCCTATTTTTCAACACAGGTGAGTTTGCCCTTATAGGTTAAAAAGTGCTCAGTCTTAGTGATTCCTTCATTTTGAACTAGTCAGTTTAGAAAAAACGTTGTCGCGCACATCCCTAATCTTAATGTAAAGAGTGAGGGCACTTCTTTTCTAGATTTTTCCTTATTTTTTTTTACAAGAACACATTGTGAATAATACACTGAACTTTTGCCTTATTGAGCTGAAAGTCTAAACCTTTTTAAAACTCCTTCCCCTGTTTGTTAAAGCTCAGTTGTAACTCTTCTCATCCGCCGGGTAGCTTTGTTGTCTTTTCTACTTGTTGATTTTTGTCCGTGTCCTTTGTTGTAATTCAGATTTTTATTAAACAATGAATAGAAACAAGCTTCTTCTTCTATGAATTGAATGTTGGAAAATTCCCATGAGAACTCATCATGACCACAGCTATGGTAATGTCCTGTACATGTGTTAATGACCACAATCATTGCTGCAAAAAATTGAGCAACCTGCAGCGATCACAAAAGGGGCACACACAAACACACACACTGCCAAAGACATTGTACGTGCATTTACTTATTCTCGTGCTTGCCTCTTATCGGTTGCTAAATTCATAAACCAAAAGTGAAATATTTGTGAAACATGACTAATCAAAAAAAAAAAAAAAAAATGTTTGTTTGGTAACATCCTCAAAAAGAAAATCTGAAAAAGGGAAACAGAAAAAGGCCCTTATTTTTTCCTCCTGGACTTGGGCCTGCACCCTCAGACTGGAAGGTCAACCTGCCCCATCACCCCTCTGCATTCCCCAGCCCCCAACCCCTCTCTCTCCCAGACACTGCTGTGGCTGTGTTGTCCAGACAACAACCAGGAAAGCCAAAAGAATTTCTGCTTCAAACAACTCCCCGCCCCCCCCCCGCCCCCCCCCCCCCCCCCCCCCTCATTGATCTGCTCTATTTGGAGGAATAAGTTGAAATTGTCAGAAACAGGAAGTTCAAATTAAAACCAAAAATAATGGAAAAAAAATATAGCCCTGGTTAGTTGGAAAAGCGAACTTTATGAGAAGCAATGTAACTTCTGCTTTATCACAGAGATGGAGGGCAGAGAGTTTAGTGCAGGCACAGTGGTGGGGTGGGGCAGCTGCAGAGAGAAGGGGAAGGGGGGTATCTCTCTCTAGGCCAATGGGGCTGTGGTAAAGCCTCTGTCAATGACACGGAGCTGTGTGTTTCCACGCCCAGCAGCTAAAACAGTCTGGCTCTCAGTGACAGCTCAGACAATATGCTTGAGAGACACAGGAGAGGAATAAAAAAATACCCCAGAGTTTGCACACACACTCATGGCTGAGATGGTTCAGTGAAAAGGGACTTCTCTCTCTGCGTGGACACTGAACACAACTATCAAATAAACATGGTGAGTACTGTCTGCAGCTGCTCCACTAGGTTTGACTAACAAAATGACAGCATTTAAAATAACTCATTCAACTTTTTTTTTATTGCATGATATTAGAATTTCGCTTTTTGAATGTCCTTTTGTATCTACCCTGTTGTGTTGCTGAGGAATGTCCCTGTGTGAGGAGGACCACCTGCTTGGATTTCACTTTAACTTCAGCGGTGTCGGCTACCACCGCCTATTTCTACACACAGCCCCGGTGACCTGCTCCTACTGTAGGCTGTAACCTGAGAGGGGCCTCATCCTATCACAGGGCTGAGAGTGAGACTTTATGAGCCTCATTAACACACACGTCTTTAGAAGGGAGATTATCAACTCAGGATGGGCCAAAAAAACGCACCATCAGGACTATATGCAGATGATAAAATCCTTAAATGTTGCACTTTGCATTATGGGAATTTCTTTGGTCCTAATTAGAGTTGATTAATTTAACTCTAATATACTAATATATGTGTTATTATTTGAACATCTTAACAAGCTCTCAGTGTTCGACAGCTGATCAAGCCGCCTGTATATTTGATCTCTGATGCCTCATGCACATTTGTTGCTGTGCTCTTTGTGTATTTTTTGTTTGAGCGACCTCATAGCTGTGCTGTCACTGACTGGATAGGAGTTTGTGTTGGATTGTAAGTTCACTTGCACTGTTAAAATTGGTCAAACGTAAGGAAGACTCTCAAGGCAACTGTCTGCACTAGGTTGTTCAGTTTTGAGGGCCAACTAAAATGCTTAAGTTTGAAGGAAAGCTGTCTACGTTTGGGCCAACGAGTTATCCTTTGTTGAGATAATAACTTATCATGCAGCATATGTAATGTTACTTCAAGTTCTGAGTTCCACATACTAAGACTTCTATAGAGGAAAAGTTGTGCCAGTTTTAACACTGCTTAATGTTTGAATACACATTTTGACCAACTTGGTTTGTTTTTTTAATATGCATGATAGACATATTAATAATGACAGATCATTATTTGGCACTACTGTTATTGTTTGAAATTTTTTCTATGCAGTACTCAAAATGAAGAGTTGTTAAACAATGTGAAAGATACATTTTTCATGACATATGAATGATACGTTATCTTAACAAAATATATTAAGTTGGCTCAAATGTAGACAGCTTTCCTTAAAACCTAAGAGTTTTAGTTGGCCTCAAAACTCCAACTTTTTATTTTTTAACAGTGGGTGAACTTTTCTGAATCCTTTTGCAACTTAAAAAAGAAAAAGGAAAAAGATCAATGGACCCCCGAAACACCCCCCCACCCTCCCCCTCAGAGTAAATACACTCGACTGCAAGGTATCCAACGACATATGGAGAAAAGATTATAAAACTTAGCCCAACAAGACACTCAGAGAATGCATTCTGAAGTTGTTCTCCTCCCACACAGTCCTGTTTGATTGATTCAAATGATTTGATTAATACGAGTTCTTCAATTACTCCCCAAGCAGTATCTACATCCTGTAACTATCTGTTCTCTCAGGTTTGGGGCCTACAAGTTACAGTCAGTATTTGGTCTGGGGGTCTTTTGTTGGAAAACGTAAAAAAAAAAACTCAACATGATTAATTTAATAGCAAAGGCATATACTGTTCCCAGGTCCTATCTGTGGCTCACAGCATAAGGGAAAAGGATATGCCTCATCCTGACATTTTCCCATGCAAAAGCAAAATGTTGAGAATGAGCTCATCTTTATTCTTCGTTAAGGAACCGTCTGCCTTTCGGTCGGTGACTAAGAGTCAGATTGAGAAAATGTCATTTCCGCTCTATAAAGTGGGATCGTATAGGGGAATTATTTCCTTTTTTTAGATTGTGTGGAGAGCTATTTTGGGACGCCTTCCCTTGAGTGTGCTGTGTGTGTTGATGTCTTTCTTTATCATCTGAGAGCAGGAGGCAGTAGACAGTCATGAGGGCTTTAAAGGTGCACTGTGTAACTTTGGGTGTGTCAGAGGAGTGAAAATTGTCAAAAGATGTATTTTTTCACAAGTGAATAAATGAACTTTCCTTACGGGATAGTTGGATCCCTGGAACACTGTTTGAAGTTAGGAAGCTTCCTGAAAATGTATTTTTTCAATGTAGTTGTTTACAGCAGCAGGGCCCACAGTTTGGTATATATTCTATACGTTTGGGTCCAGGTTCCTAAAAATAATTTAGTTTTGATTTATGATGATATAATGATTCAATACTAAGAATTACATGTAGAGTAAATATGTTTTGTAAACTAAATGAAGGCTCTGCAAATGTTTACAAATCCCCCTCCACTGAAACTGCATAGTGCACCTTTAAACAGCAGAAAGCTAGCATGGAGATGTTAGAGCATCCTCCTAAAATTCACTCAGGGAAGTTGGAGCAAGTTTTTTTTCTTTCTCCAATTAACCACGTCATTTGTGTTATCCAGCCAATGTCCATGCTGTCATCCAAACATGTCTAAGATACTGTATATGCCAGCTGGGCTGTAGGCTCCTTAACCCATTGATGACGCCTGCTGCGCGATGCCACATTGGCTCTCCTGCCTGATGCTGCGTCGTGCAGCATTATTACTTTATCTAATTTTCATGGCATTCCCAGCATAGAATGCACTGTCATTGGTTCAAATACACATGAGGTGGGTTTTGTTGATTTTTTTAAGACCACGTGACCACCCAAAAGTTGTGTGGTTTGCCGAAAATCATGTCAATCAAAAAAATAAAAAAATAAAACAAAATAGTAAAAAAAATACGCCAGCTATGTCGGCGACAGAACAGTTAGTGGCGTTTGGTGCGCAGAATCAAGGTCTACTATAGACTACTGACGAAAATCACACAACACATTGCATCTATTTATTAACAATATTTAATAATTTTCTAATTCATCTAATTTTGACGATTTTTAGAAATATTTGTTGGTTTGTAAGCGCTAAGGGAGCATGTTTAAATAAAACCTGTGAACCTTAACTTTTAAATGTATTTTATTTCATGTTTCTATGTGCTACACAGGCTTAGATATTAAGGTTTTGGTAGACTTTACAATTCGTACTATTTTTTCAGAAAACCCTCAGGCATTAAGGACATGCATCCTAGATTGCCATAGTCATCAATGGTAACTCACCAAGAAGTGTGTTCAAATGAATGGAATGAGTCATTGTTCAATAGAGCTGAGTGGTGGTGGACGAGGCAATGTGTATGGTAATAATAAATACATCATGGATAACTATTTCATAGTAATGGCGTGGCAACAGCACTGGGGGGCTTTCCACAACCATTTCTCTAAATGCCTGTTAAGAAGATGAGTGTGTCATGTTTGGTTGTAGTGGGAAGTTTAGCTGAAAAGCAAGTCGCTGGTGGTTACAAACCCACAGAGAATCATCACCCAACATCACCGCCCCCCCCCCACCCCCCCTGCTCTGAGGAGCTGCTTAGCGCATGACCAGAAGCAATGATCTTTCTATTACTGAGCTCTTTATTTGGGTGTCAGGTTGCCTGCAGTGAAAACAATCTCCGATAGACAAGCTAGCTGTGAAAGAATTGGATTATTTAGCAGCTGAATATGAGATATATTTTTTCTCAGGCCTGGTGGAGCCCAAAACAGAGCTGAAAAGGGTTAAATATTGGACTTCCATTCAACAGAGGGCTAGAAAAACATCACTCCAAATGAATTTAAATGTTGCTCCTTGTCAGTTAGATGTGTTCATAAGCAACTCTTTGCTAACATGTTGGTCATATCAACTTTATGAGGTGGTTGTATGTCAGTGTTGTATTTAGAGCTTGTGGTGCTGTCCCCTGGTGTCCAAACGAATGCATGCTAGCTCGTGTGTGAACTGACAAACATATTTTCATTGTAACATTTTCAAACCAGTTTTGGCAGCCATCTTTGCGAGCCGTATTTCTTCTCCATTTGAGCGTAAAGAACGAAAAAACGAGGGGAATTAGCTCGGTTATCATTATAAATGCTGACTTGTTTTCTATCTTCTAGCTAGGTGTTTGGTGTTTTGTGCATTCAAGGCAGCGCTGCCTGGTTAAGGTTAAGGTTAAGGTTAAGGTTAGGGTTAGGGTTAGGGTTAGGGTTAGGGTTAGGGTTAGGGCCATCCAAGCAGCGCTGCCTTAAAGGCTCCGTTGAGGGCACAAAACACCATTGAGCATGATTAGCCATGATCCACTGACCAGAACATTGCTCTATAGCACTAATGGTGGTCAGAAATTATGCAGGCTACCTTTAAGTGATCCTTTAGACTTCCTGCAAATCTGTCCATGTGACACTCAAAGTTACGTCAATGTATAGGCTCAAACTACATGCCAAATTGATCTATTTATTTGTTCAACGTTATTAAAGTATCATCTCAAAAAAAGTAGTCATTTTTTAAATGTTTTATGTAGCACCTTTAAATTGACAACTAGCCACTGGTTATTTCTGATCATAAGTCAAATATGGCTCATAACACAATCTGAAAAAGCCCTCAAGCTCTTTTTACACTGTAACTATGACAACTACGAGTAAAGCAACATTTCATATTCTCACTTTGACTGGTGGCGAAAGATGGACGTGAGGAAGTGAGAATATAAGTAAAGCAGAGTGTGAGTGTTGAGATAAGTTCCCCCTGCCACCATGCAGTGAGCCTGCAGTCCGCCTCTTATCTGCTGCCGCTCACATTGCCCCAGTCTGTCATCCACTGTCACTGTCTACACCTCTAAAAAAGCCATGTACACCATTGAAACTACTCACTGCACTGCATTTTACAGTATTTCTTTACAACCCTTTTTTTCTTCATAGATATACAGTCTAAAACGGCTAGTTGTTTTTCGAAAAACATTCAATTGACTCCTAATCATTGCTAGGGGAATTGTTCTATACAGCCTACATTGTTCTATCTAACTGAGAAGCGTAATGTAGTGTAGCAAAAACTTGGTACGGAAGAAACATCGTAAGCTTAGCTGATCTGCTAGTTGTGCATAATTCAAAAAGCAAAACAATGAGATCACCAGCTAAATTCAGACAAAGTCCCTTCATTTGGAAATATTCAATTCTTGTTTGACAAACGGTGCATTTATTGTTTTTTTACTGTACCTACTTTTATCCTTTTTGTTCTAATTGCACCATGGGCCGGAGATTAACTGCAATTTCGATTCCTCAGTATGTCTGGTACATATTTTGAAATTGACAAATAAAGATGACTTTGACTTTGTCTTCCAAACAGAATAAACATCGGATTTCCTGCACTAACATAACAGTTTCCCCCTCAATACTCATTACGTCCTCTGTACTCATTCCTCAATCAGAACAAACAGACTTTAAAATACAATTCAGAACTGCATCCCAAAAATAATAAAAAATAGTCTATTGCAGATTGCATCAGTTCAGCCATATTTAATACGTTTTGTTTCGTTTTAAAACATATTAGGCCTATGTACTGTCTCTTTAGCCTTATATTGTTAAAGGAGGATTAGTGATGTCTGTCTTTGTGTGTTGATTGTCCACTCAAAGATCCCAAGACGTTTTTTTATTATTGTAATTCTTTTCTGTTTGTTTATGGGATTTTGACATAGTTCTCACCAGTTCCCATACAGGAAATACCAGAGCAGCAAGTAGCAAGTCAACATCCCTGCCTCTCTCTTGATTTGTCTGGGTTAATAAGAGGACTGACTGAAGGTGATTTTCCATGGAGCACATCTGAGGATCATTTAGGTTTATAGGAAGCAGTGTTGGCCAAAGTACTCAACCCCAGTACTTCAGTCACAGTATAGATATATCGCTGGTCAAATATTACTCAACTACCGGTAAAAGTTGCCCAGTCAAATTTTTACATAGTATTTGCTTGTAAAAATACATTATACAAGAGTAACAAATGTAAAAAGTGTTATAGATACAGGGGAAAGATTAAACGTAGGACTCCGAGAAGACAAGGGGAAACAATGTAGAAGTCCACATAGCGTGTGGCCAATTGCCTTTTAGCAAATAAAATAAAAATCAACAGCCGACTTCAAAGCAATATAACATGAACGTAACGAGTAACGACTATCTTCTTGATATGAAATGTGAGACAGTGAGACCATAAAACACTCTTTCTGCATTTTCTCAGGCTAGGATGAACCGATTTCTAAAATGTTTGCACATTTATACTACATAGGATCTCAGAGTTCAATACACCTTCATATTCCCACTGGTGAAGTGGGTCTTTAAGTTCAGTACTCAAGTACATAAACTACATTACTGACAGGAACCAAATCCCAAAGCATGTCAGAACGTTATTTACATGGTCATCAAATCTCTCTGTATCCATCTCTCCTATCGCTCTCTCTCTCTCCCTGCCCCATCTCTTTATGTCACACACTGTGGGAAAAAATCTACTATGACTAACTACATATTTACAGGCTGACTTCCTGTCCCAATTCAAGTAAAAAAAAGAAGCAATCATATCTGTGGACATCCTTCCCCCTGGCCTTATTGTCTGGGAAAATGAACATTTCTCTAAATTGGTAGGGAAGTCTTTTTAGTCTCTGTGTGTGACATATTGGTTGATCACCACAGTGTGTGTGTTGTTCTGGAGCCCTGCCATGCGTCTGGCTCTATAGAATGGATGGAGGTGCTGACCTGACCCGGGGTCATGTCCTGCAGCTCAAAGGTCAGAAGGTCGGAGCCATCCATGAGGGTGTTTGTTCCCACACTGGGAACCACATATCCTGGACCTGGTTCCTGTTCCACTGGCTCTCTCTCTCTGTCTCTCTCTTTCTCGCTTTCTCTCTCTGTCTGTCTCTGTCTGTCTGTCTGTCTCTCTCTCTCTCTCTCTCTCTCTCTCTCTCTCTATCTGTCTCTTTGTATCTGTCTCTCTCTCTGTCTCTCTTTATCCATCTATCTGGGACTAGATGCATTCATTATGCTGACTCTACATGTGTCCTCTGGTTGTATGGGGGATATCACCCAACAGCATCACTCTTTCATAGATGTGGATTTCCGGTTACAAGATAACGTGCCCATCTCTTTTGTTTTCATAGCTTCATTTTTTGAATGTTTGACTCTTGTTTTTTTTTGTAGGCTGACTTATATAAATCATAATCACAGATTCAAAGTGTTAACATAAAACAAAGCAAAAGCAATGGAAATAAGAGAATAAATAAAATAAACAGATATATAGCATAAAACAAAAAGACAATAAAAGGAGGAGTTAATGTATAATGTATGACCTTTAAATAAACTTAAAAATAATAGGCTTTACAGTTTGGGGAGTCCATTGAACAAAAGAAGTACTTTGACACCTGACACAGGCTTATAGGCTTAACATGAAGCAATCAATTGAAGTGATAATCAAAAGATTCCTCAGCGGGCGCTCCGGTGGTGTAGTGGATAGATTGGTACCATATTGGCTCCGGCCTTCGTTGCAGTGGTCGCGGGTTCAAATCTGACCCGTGGACCTTTACTGCAAGTTATCCCCCCTCTCTCTCTCTCTCTGTCTCCCCATTTCAACTCTGTACTATCAAAATAAAGCTTGAAAATGCCAAAAAAAAAATGCCAAAAAAAAATTCCTCAGTAATGAAAATAATAGATGTACTCGAGTGCTTGGTGTAAACAAAATCTAATTTTTTTAAATTAATTCTATACTTTCTGCCTTAGAGCAGCACATCAATAATCCATCAACATCCAGATGGACTGACCCAAAGTAGCTTCCCCCTTCAGTTGGCAACCATGATAGGCTCATTCCCCCTCAGACCCAAGCTCCTATCATGGGCTTTTTTTAAAAAGCATTTTTCTTGCGTTGCGTCCGACGGGCCCATTGCTAATTTGTGAACAGGGGATGGAGCGGGGCGGAGAGAGGGTGAGGTTAGAGGCATGAGACAGCTGTGCGATTTAAAGTGCTTGTAGAGCCAGCTGCCGTCAGAGGGGGCTGATCGCCACAAGCAGGCGTGTGCAGGAATCCAAAAGAGTCACAGCTGAAATCCAACTTTGTTACTGTACACTCCGATCAACATGCAATTAGACACCCAATCAGGGACACCGGTAAACACAGCACCAAAAGCCGGGGGCCCTTTGCTCATGTCAAGTCACATTCAGTTTTCATTCTTTGTCACATTGAGTTGTGCTCTGGAGGCTATAGATATAGGTATTTACAAAATATATAACTTTTTGTAAAGAACAAACAAACGTCACACCATACTAGGATGTGGTTTAAATGGCATTTGTGGCCCAGTGCAATGACTAGCAGTGAGTGAAACTGTGCAAGGCGTATTAGTACACACGCACATCTAGTCATGACCTGGATGGAATAAATACAGTATGAGTGTGCACACGACAAGCAGAGATGGCGGATGTCATGTTAGGACATGTGTCATACATACACTGAGGATGAGTCTGAGGAGAAAGTAGGCTACAACAACAACCACGTAAATCTTGGCGGTGGTGAGGGTGACCGACTGTCATCTGACCCTATATGCATTTCACTTGCATGTCTGTAGCATGACCCAGGGGATTAGGCAGGGAATTTGCTGGAGGCTTGATGTGTGTGTGCGTGTGTGTGTGTGTGTGTGTGTGTGTGTGTGTGTGTGTGTGTGTGTGTGTGTGTGTGTGTGTGTGTGTCTGCTGCTGCGGTCACTGTGCTGCACAGGCCCGCGTCTCAACAGGTGGCTGAGGCTCTGATGGTGAATAGGCTCTTTGTTGCAGAGGATTCACCCCTTTAAACACACACACACACACACACACACACGCACATGCACATACACACTCATCAGCTGACGGGTGTGTGGTGTTGTTTGTTTTCTTGAGGGTCTGTCTGTACCATTGCACCTACATTGGTGTCAGAAGGACAACGTTACATTGGAGCATTTTTAAACTGTCAAACTTGGAATACAATACAACTGTTTTTAAGATAAATAAAAGACAAGCCCTTTTACAGACATGAGCCAAAATGTCAAGTGTGATCAGAGATGGCTGCATGATTAAGATATATAACAGTTACATTCCATTCAAAGGTCTTCCCAATCCTTTTACACACACACACACACACACACACACACACACACACACACACACACACACACTTAACAACACAGCTAGGTATGGCTCAACTCAACAAACATACGTGTTAGATTAGACAGTGAGTCCCTTTCACACATGAACCCCAGAAATTATCTGGTGTATCTAACCCTGAGAATTTGTCCAGATCTACCCTTTCACACATGCAGCACACAGCAGGAGATTGTGTGTGTGTGTGTGTGTGTGTGTGTGTGTGTGTGTGTGTGTGTGTGTGTGTGTGTGTGTGTGTATGTGCGCGTTATTGATGAGATAAGTGTGAACAGTCATTTTCTGCGTAGCTACACAGTATGTCAAACCACAAAGCTGCTTGCTCTGCCTTGTGGTTTTGATTTTAGAGGCATGCTTCATTATTCACAACTTGTTTCTCATAATGACGGTCTGCACAACAAGAGCCACCGCAGCAAAGAGGTCCACTCTGAAGTAAAAAGTAAATTGCCAAACGTCAGTGTTTGTGGCTCTGGCATATATATACACAATGCAATTTAAGATTCGTTCCAAATACAGGTGGGTTTAAGTCTGCAAAAAATAATGATTTGCAATGGAAAAAGAACGTGCAAAGGGCAGCACAAATTGGAATCATAATATGTCAGTGGGAATGAGGTTTTCCGTTGCACCGTTCAATGTATTTTTTGGTGAGTGATGACATAAGATGCTTGCAAAGCCTGTGAGAGGAAGCTTTAAAGATACTTGTTTTTCATTGACGTCTTAGTAGGAAGCACACATAGGAAGTGAAAATACAGAACAAAGAAAGATGGCAATAAAAAGAAAAAAAAAGAACTTGTTTTTTTGTTTTGGATCACTCTAACAATCCCTCTGACAATAGGAGAAATAATGCATATATCTTTGCAATATCTAGCTGTGTTAATTATGATTTACTAAAATTGCTGTGTCATTTTTTCACCTTGATATTCTAACTTGACTTGGGCAACTTGTGTGGCATCGTGTCGCAAGAGGAAACTTTGTGTGTACTTGAAGTTGTCTAGACTTTACTATCTTACTCTTCTCATTTTAAATATGCAACACACAGCACCACCTATCGTCATTTAATCCATTTCCTCTGTTGCATTCTCCTAGAACAAACTTGCCAAGGCTCTGTATGACAACACGGCCGAGCGAGCGGACGAGCTGGCCTTCAGAAGAGGGGACATTGTCACGGTGACTGATGTGAACGTAGCAGGCACCAGCGGATGGTGGATGTGCTCTCTTTACGGCCGACATGGCCTGGCCCCCGCAAACAGACTGCAGCTCTTACCACAACCTGGAGCCACTCATATGGGCCCTTCAAGCAATAGGACCGAAAAAAACAAATTACCTGAGGCTAAAACCGAGGACAGCACGCAAAACATCTACCAGATCCCGAGTGTACCCCGACCCCCCAGCAGCCCGGCCTACGAACGCATGGACATGATCTACAAGGTCCCGTCCAATCCTCTGTCGGCTTCAAAAAGCCCAGGCTCCACAGCAGCACTTAAGCACACCACAGATGGACCTGAGGTAAAAAAAAAAAAAAAGCACAAATTTGCCCTATCTATAGGCCTACAAATTGGCTAGGTTTGGGCGTTTTGATTCAACATTGGAAAGGGAGGTGGGGGCGGGGGGGTGGAGGGGGGAGTATTAAGCAGAACATTTTGAGCCTCAAACACTTATATGTGCACCAATATGTGCCTTTTCCATCAATTTATGGTGGACATTTCTTTATTCATGTAAAGGAAAAGACAACATTCAGGTACCCGGTGGAATTAATTCTGTATAATGCAAGGCATTCTGGATTGCATTCAAATATTCATTCTCCTGGATTGATCAAAACTTTCTGCTCATTCAAAACACACGTTTATTAAGAATCGTTGTCTCACTGCTCCTGACTGAGCAAAAGTGTTAACTAACATGACCCCCCCCCCCCTCCTACATCTTCGCCTATATGCAAGAATTTGTGCAGAGAAAGGCAAAAAACCTGAATGATGTTAGTCCGTTTCAATGCTATGGGATCACAGCTGGTCCTTTTACCTTGGGAAGTGTTCACTCATGATTAGAGGGGTAGATTGCTACAGAGCAGAAATGCAACGCTGCGAAACCCCTGCTGGCAAAAAGAGCTTACAGATGGGGGGACCAGGGGCCTCTCCATGGGGACAGGCATGCAGCACTGGGGCTCTTTTATGGGCCTGTAAAAGACAAACAGACACAGACTTCAGACACTTTTTTAACTGCAAACAGGAGCCCACGCCGCCAGGGACCCTATAGCAAGACAGAAAGTGTCTGTACGGGTTGCCTGTGCAGCAGAAGGACGGGGAGAAATCCGACCCACATGTTCACCATTTCCTCTCCTGCTCCAGGGTTCCCTTCTGCAGTAGCGAGCTAATATCCAATGAGCAGCGTGGTTCCTATTATGGAGCTGCGTTAATTGGCAAGGTGCATGCGTAACAGGGTTCTCCGGGCACTCTCAAACGGGCCTCAGAGCAAAACACTGTCCCCATAAACGCGTTGATGTAAAAGGTCAATGAGGTAGATGCAGCTTATGATCAAAGCAGTGCTCAAGTGTTGCTTCAAGTCAACTCCAATATCACATCCTGTCTGTCTTGTCTGCAGCCTTCGTGCTTGAGCATGGCGTTCAGTCCAAGAGGGGAGGTTTACGACGTCCCAAGCCAAAGGAGAGCGTCTGTTTTCAATGTGAGTTTCTCAAAATATATATACGCAGCAAATGCATCAACAGTATAGTGGCTCCATGTTAGATATGCCGTCACTTGAGTGGGTCTGAGTTTAAAGTCCTTTACTGTTTTCTGTGATGTGTGATTTGCAGGCATCAACAACTCCAAGACATCTGCCACGGAAACACTCACTGCTTCCAATTTCAGAGCTGGAGAAAAGATTTGACTCTCTGGAGAGCTTAAGGTGTAGCAGTCCAGGAGACTCTTATGTAAGTTGTGTCAGACAGTTTGAGAGATTAATGAAGCAAGGAAGCTATGATGTGCTCAGTTTAAAATGCTGCAGCCACATCTGTCAAATATTTTTATATTCTGTTTACCACTGCTGAACATTCCGTATGCTTGGAATGAACTAGTTCATGCAACAACAACGTCCAACCACTTTTAGAGGCAAGATCGTTTACACCTGTTCCAAAATGCCTCGCTTATCAAATGTCTGGTGACAAGCTTGCTGTTACAGATTTTATACAGCCTATGTTGGACAAAGTCAGACTTGAACATAGTGTCCAAAGTTTTCACAGAACATATTTTGCATACATCCTTTTTTCATTTTATAAATCAAATAACACTATGTGCAGTCCTCAAAGATTTACTTCTTGCATGTTTTGTATAAATCAAATAAATAACAACATATGAACAAATCCTTCTGTAATAACCTTCAGAATAGTGCTTCAGTTGATTTCAGTGCTTTAGAAGTTGAGAGAAGACTCTAACTGTAATACATTCACTGTGTTGTTCTCAGTTTTTGACCTGAAAAGTAGCAGATCTGACCTGCACTACAGGGCACTTACTTTCCAAATTCATATGAATACATTTTTGCTTCATTCACACTTGTCCTTCCTTTCTGCATAACTGTAATATTAACACCTTGTTTCTTGTGCACAGGTGTATGCGATTCCACCACCTTTGCCTCAGGACCCAAACTACGACATCCCTGTTCCCTCGACCACGGAGGCCCAAGAGAAAATGATGGGTGGGTACGGCACCCTTCCCAACCCGCACAAACCTGAGTGGATTTACGACGTGCCAGTGGGTCCTGACAAACAAAGCCCGCCCAATTGCAAACAGCTCTACGATACTCTCCCGGCACACCCTTGGCCCAATCAAAGAGACAGTCCGACTCACTCACTTTACGATATACCAAAGCCTGCTTCCCTTGACATCCCATTGAGTCCACCCAAAGTGCTGCCGAGGATTCCCATTTACAAAAAGCCCCCGACTCAACGGCCAAAAGAAGACTTAGTATATGCGGTCCCACCTCAGGAAGAACCCTTTGCCCGAGTCGTCAGCGATCCCCAGAGTGATCACATTCCGCTGGAGTGTAGGGGCGACTCGAGCAATGCTCACGAACTCTCCAGGGTGCGTCTGCAGCGGATGAGAAACTTCCTGGCCTGCACGTCCTTCCGCGAGCTTCCGGGGAGTGCAGAGGAGGACAACGAGCGAGCTAGGACCCTACGTCTCTCTGCGGCGGAAAGTCAAAGGATCAGCACGGCATCCAGCTCCTCCACCAGCTCATGTGACTCTCTGGCCCTGAGCTCGTCCTCTCCCGAGCCCCTACGAGAGGTGATGCTAAGCCAGGACGATGCTTGCCGCAGACTCCTGGAGCTGCAAGAGTCTGTTTGCAGGGCCGTGCCGTGTCTCATGGACTTTGTCAGCAGTCACTGGAGAACCAAAGGGCATCTTGAGAAACACTTGAAGGAGATCAAAGAAGCCGCGGAAAGGATAGCGTGTTCCTTGACGTGCTTCCTTAACTTTGCCCTGGATGTGAAGGGCAATGCCCGGCGTTTGACGGACGCTAACCTCCAGACGAGGCTCTACAAACAGCTGTCCATCTTGGAAGACTCGGGGGTGATCCTGCAACAAACTGTGGGTGCCCTGAACGTGGCCGGCTGGCCCCTCAACACGCTCTGTCAGGACCCAGGGCAGGTCCAGACCCCAGACCAGCTGGAGCGATTTGTCATGGTGGCACGCACAGTTCCGGAGGACATCAAGCGCCTGGGGTCCATCGTCAACGCCAACGGCAAGCTTCTCTTCAGGACCCTTCAGAAAGATCCAGAGCCTCTCAACACCACAGGTCAGCCAGAGACAAAGAATGGAAGTGAACAAGCAGGAGACCTAGTGGAGGATGACAACGACTATGTAGAGTTACAGGTGAAAGCTTTGAATCTTCTTAATCATCATGAATAATATCGTTTACAAGATGATGAGCTTTTGACCAATGTGAGTATAATAAGTAATGAAACATTTTTTTTTCTATTTACTTTTTTTTTCCAGACGAAGAATGACTTTGAAAAGCAGCAAAAGGAAGTGCAGAAGGAACCAAGAGAAAAAGTTGCGCCAGTTTCTAATATGTCACAGGTGAGTTTCCACTATTTTTCAGACTCGCAAGACCAGCCATATCTCACAAGCTTCACAATAGTCTCCCTCTAGCAGATCAATCAGATCCTGATTGGTTCATGTAGTCATCAATCTAGCCTCAAGTCAGCAGGACCCTACCTATTTTCAGTCCGTTAGGGAAAGGCAGCCCCCGACTGGTTCATGTAGACGTGTCATCAACATTGAATGACGGATACGCTTGTGTGATACGGCTGGTCTCACAAGGCTAGATTGACGACTACATGAACCAATCAGAAGCTTCCTTCTACTTTAAAGGTGCTAGAAGGAACTTTTACATTTTTCTGAATCAGTCTAATTTTTCCTCTCATGATCATGAATTACATGTAACAGCAGACGAGACCATCAGTGCAAAGAATGCTCTCTTTATATAGTTTTTCTTAATACCTCTCATGGGTATTACCGAGGAACTACAGCTGGCGTTGTGAAAGCAATAGCACTTTTGTCCAAAGGTGATGCAAGAATGAACAAAAACTGAAAGTTCCTCGGAGCACCTTTAAGGGAAGAACGTTAGGTTTGGATGCATGCCCTGATTGGTCCCGTCATTTCTTGGTGGGCTCCTCTCCATGGGGATTGAAGAAAGGCTAGACTGATCTGCGGGAGAGAAACAAATGTGATGCTCGTGTGCGAGATCAGGCTGGTCTCTCCAGGCTAAGAAAACTCTGCCTCATTGAACAATTCGAATTTTATAATTTATCTACTCTGTAGCCAGCCACCTGGGATCTAAGACTTTCCTTGTAGTCAGAAAAAGACCAGAAACACTTTTTATACTGTTGATATGCAGCATGCTTCACCTTCTTTGTTCCATTTCTCTCGCTGCTCAGACTGATTTAAAGCGCCACTCCTCCGGATCAGGCAGCGGCACAGAAGAACATCGACCATCGTCTATGTCGGAGCACTGTCGGCTTTACTTCGGCGCTCTCCAAAAGGCCATCGGGGGCTTCGTGGGCAGCCTGCGGGACGGCCAGCCACCGGAGAAATTCATCTCGCAAAGTAAGCTGGTGATCATGGTGGGCCAGAGACTGGTGGACACCTTGTGCAGGGAAGCCCAACGTAGAGAGTCCAGCCAAGGCCTCCTGTGCAAGAGCAACCACCTGTGTGCTCTCCTGAAGCAGCTGGCCGTCGCAACCAAGAAGGCAGCGCTGCATTTCCCCGACAAGCAAGCTCTGCACGAGGCGCAGGAGTTTGCAAAGGAACTGGCCCAAAGAGCACAGCACTTTCGGATATCACTTGACCTCTGAGAGTGCACATATTCAGCATATATGATTTGTTTGTATACAACAAGAGACATTGGTTTATTTCACAAGTCATTTAGACATCAGTTAACCCTTTTTCATTCATTTAATACTAAACTAAATGAAAGCTTCACTATCCAGATAGATAATTGCTCTTTGCTGTTATCATGGTATGGCAGGTACTGGTAAAAATGCCAATGATGTAAGAAAAAGACCCGAGAACAAGAAGAACAATCGTTATATGGACTTGTATTTTTACTACAATAGAGGGCTTTAGAAATAAGTTGCACATTTAGGATACTGTACTCAAGACTATATTAAAACACAATTTCAAATAGTAAAGTACAAAATATAATATGTTTTATATTATTTACAGCATTTTATATTCTTTGAATATTGTTTGTCATGTGGATCTTTCATCTATGTTATTACTCATCTGTGTAAGAGGTACACTCTCCAGGGTAGTATAGTAGTTTGATACAGTCTACCTTCTGTGAATATCTATGTAAATATTCTAAAAAAGATTCCCAAACCTTTTTTTGTCAAAAGACTGAGCACAACACATGTTGGATTTTTATTGATATTAAAATAAAAAAACTGAAAATGTTTATTCTTGTTTAATTTTTGGCTACCTGAAGCATAAATAAAGAAAACATAGACACCCTCGGTAGAAGGGATTCAACTGAATAATTAGGGGTGTTTTACATGGAAATACTTTTAGGTTACTTGGCAGGGGGGTTTAAAGAAAAATAGCTGTTGGTTGCATTATGGGAAATGTAGGACCCAGTGTTTTCGGAGATGTACTTAAAGCTGTAGTGAGTAACCTTTTTATATAAAAAATTGTAATGTTTGTTACATTCAGGATATCGCCTAATGATTTGACACAAAGTTGATTAAGCCTATCAGCTAGCTACCACAAAACTCTCTCTGTATTTCTCAGTATGGCAGCATTTACAAACTGGTGTCACCCCCCGACACTGGCACAATCTCATGTAGATTCCTAATGTAGATGCACGGACAGTGTTGTTGTAATTAGTCAGAATTCCTCATGGGGGTGACAGAAGGTACACACTATAGCTTAAAACTATTGACTAAAGGTCAGGATAACTCAGCCTGTGGCGATTCTATTTAACATGTCTTGTGAGTTCCCCATCTTAATCAAAGTGCAATACTAATACTACTACTACTACTACTACTACTACTACTACTACTACTACTACTACTAATAATAATAATAATAATAATAATAATAAATGGAATTTACAAGTGTTCAAACTCCAGTGATGTGTTAGTGCTCACTACAGTGAAACTCATCTGTTCCACTGTGCCACCTCTGCAGATCAGTGACTTTACAGAAGAGGAACCCCGTAGGTGGTAGAGCTTCAATGACTTTCTTAACTCTCACACACTATTTTGCATGAAGTAAACCTTTTACTACTGCTTAGAGGATTTATATTGTTAGCTTCTTATTCTTGGTTAAACCTTATGCCTTCAATAAATATTCTTTAAACTGGTTTCTCTCTACATACGTTTTTCAATCCTTTATCTGAGCAACTGTAACAAAGCAAACTCTTTGAATGCTTTACGCCATATTTACAGCATTCTGATATAAGAAAAGACTGTTTAACGTCGTTTGGGATGTGTCACTCCCAAGGACGGATTAACATGACCACGGGCCCTGGACACAAACCAGTCATGGACCCCTACCAACACGCAAATACACGCACTAGCACACCGTGCAATCCACAATCACACACATTATAATGCAGTGCACGGCCTAGAGAGAGAGAGAGAGAGAGAGAGAGAGAGAGAGAGAGAGAGAGAGAGATAGAGCGAAATACAATTCTATAAAGTCTCTCTGGTGCTGCGCAAGAGAAAGAGATTCTTTGCGCCGGAGCCTACTAGACAGTTATTGGGGCAGAGACACCGACGATGCGAGCGCGCGCTAAGCGCGCGAGCAGATTTTTTTGCCTTTGTAAGATCTCTGCGCCTGCTTTTTGGCCAACCCTTGCCCCCCTCGGAGCCTACACTCAATGTCTGAGCGAAGCAGCGCGTCACCCGGTGAAACGCTGTGTTGGTGTCGTTCACAGTGAGACAGACACACTCTGTGGTTTAAAACTAAATGATCACAGGGGATTCCTGCTCGTTAACGGGTGTCGAGGGGACAGGCTCCGCGATCTGATTGCATGTCCCGAGCCTGGATACCCCAATCTCACTGCCGACTAACTGTAAAGTGAAACAACCGCCTCGCTCGTTACACTGGTACTGGTGCGTAAAGGGAACGCACAGTTGGCAAACTCTCCTCACTACAACTGCCACAGCAGAAAAGCCACTGTAGGTCGATCGCTGTACCGATTCGTGCCTCTGACACGTTGACTCGCAACACAATGAGTCGAGGCTTTGATTTCAGTGGGGATGTGGAGCTCTTTGGCCATTTCCCGTGCCTTTTTTTCTCTAGACACATCGTTCTCTATCCAAGCGCACACACGCTTGTCCCGGCCGAATATAAGACCCCGATTATAAAACAACCCGACTTTTTACGACGGGGGTTTCCCCCATTCCCAGGGGGGAAACCCCCGTCAAAAAATTTTAATTAAAAAAAAAAAATCAAGGGCCCCCCTATTGGCCAGGGCCCTGGACATGTGCCCACTTTGCCCATGCGGTAATCCGTCATTGGTCACTCCAAGATCACCTAAATAAAGAAGAAGCCAACTACTAGGCTACATGCCAGCTGCACACACAATCAGTTCCTGATTGTATGCTGCTGCCCTCTAGCGGTGCTGTAGGGATATGACTTCAGTGCATGGTACAGGAAATTGGGATAATCTGCACAGAACGTTTGTCCCATGATGACTGATGTGTCATAGTATGTGCATATACTTCTACAATCGTAGTACAATATTATTTAGACTTTTTTTTTTATTTAGTTGTGGACTAGCACATGACGAAGGAAACATTTCAGGAAGTCGTTCAGGTCAAAACAACTGGTCCACGAGAGCTTTAAAAGGTGTAAATAGCCTAACAAAGCCTGATGAAACTTCAGGCATTCTGTGACAGTACATCACTTAGTTTTGAAAGAGTAGTCTGCTTACAAGGTCCTCATGAGCCTACTCTGAAAGTCTGATGAATCTCAGCAGGACTGGTTTGGTAGCACACTGACTATTCCAAGGTGTTATTAATGTAGCCGGGCATATTATTTCATGAAATTTGTAAAATATTAGTTATTTTAAGGTTCTGACATTTGAATTAACTTTTCTCTCTTTTGTCACAGCCATGGACCTATTATAAGAGGGTCACACAGCAGATAGGGAAACTACCGACAGCATATTGGCGGGTTCCATGGGGCGGGTTCACAGTAAAAGTCAGATAAAAGTGTGCCACGCCCCCTATAGGAAACAGTACCCCCAAAGCTTCAAACGTGTCAAGATGGATCACATCCAGCCTTTTGGAAACCTCAGTCCTGAATTGCTTAGGTAGCCTATTAAATGAATAAATGAATAACATCTAGATATTGACTGAAATCAATGAAGCCACCTTTAAAAGGCAAACTACCTGCTTTAACATTGAATAGGCTATAGACCAGATGAATTAGCATACATTCTCAAAAAGTGTTAGCCTACAGCTGTGAACCAGCACGGTTCTTTTAATTAGCCTAACTTTCGTCATAGGTCTGTTAATTAGGCCTGCATTTTTATCACAGACTTTTTATTACACTTATGTTTTGTTCACTTTGTGATTGTCACCGCCTATATTAGGCTATTTTCTAACGCTGCTACGGTGTAAACAATAATTTAAATTGTGTTTTTTTTTTAATGGTTAGCCTAAAGCTGATACTCAAACTCAACAAATTCAAATAGGCCGATTTCCTTGATATAATTTACTTTTGCAAAGGTTTCGGCTTTATCTCTTTAGCTTCGTGGAATTTAAGCAAACGCGGAAGTAAGCGGCGGCAACCCTCCTCCTTTCCTCGCGTGCCTCTGTACGTGCCGGTGCGTCGTGTCGTCATGTGTGTCTCCCTCTATCACTCCGGACCGGACCAGAATCACACAACCTCCAGCCATGGCTCCGTGAACCGATACATGGCAGCTGGCAGCCATGAACCAAAAAAAAACAACTCACCAAAAAACCTGACGATGCCCAAATAGCGGCCTTATTTAATTTTCTTTGGTAATTATTCAACTCCTGCAATATCCACACACAGTCAGCTAACAACCGGTTGCCAGTCACTGTCACGGGAGGGGGAGGCGCCCTAGCTGCAACCACATTCGGCTTCATTTCGTTGTTTTTCTCCCCTTAACAGTCACTTTTAAGTTTCTGTGTCTTCTAACCGACTGAACATGGGGGTTCAAGGATTCATAGACTACATTGAAAAGCATTGCCCCAGCGCTGTGGTGCCTGTGGAGCTCCAGAAGTTGGCCCAGGGGAGTATGGTCGGAGGTGGCCGACAGAGACCCCCTCAGAGCCCGCTGAGACTGCTGGTGGACGCCGAAAACTGCCTCCACCGGCTCTACGGAGGCTTCTACACGGACTGGGTCGGCGGCGGCCAGTGGAACCACATGCTGGGCTACCTGGCCGCCCTCTCCCGGGCCTGCTTCCACGGCAACATTGAGCTACTGGTGTGCTTCAATGGCGCCCTGGAGAAAGGCCGACTTCACGAGTGGGTCAAGCGACAGGTGAACGACAGGCAGACCGCACAGCAGATCGTCAGCCACGTCCAGAACAAGGGCACGCCGCCGCCCAAAGTCTGGTTCCTCCCTCCCGTGTGCATGGCCCACTGCATCCGACTGGCGCTGCTCAGGTTCCGCGTGAGGGTGAGTGAACAAACTCGGCCTGGCAGTTTAGCCTGCTAGCTGGCTGCCCACCATGTCACCACTGCCAACTTCACCCATGATAAATAGCCGAGTTAACCAGTGTGCCTCTGGGAGAGTTAGATGTGCACTCAGTGGCATGAGGCCTACTCATTCAGATTTTGGGACATTCGAATATGAATCCACTTAATCCACATTGTATTGGTCATTAAGAAAAGGGTAAGGTGTTTTTATTAGTCTTTTCAACCAGTGCACTGTCCTAGAGGGCTATACAAGGAAGCTGGAAGAAGAAAAAACAATGTTACATTCGCATGACAATCCAGTTGACATAATGTGGAGTCGGCAAATATGGAGAATGCCTGTTGTCAAAATCACTTTTTATCAAAATGAGTGAATATCTCCTGATGAGCTGCTACCTGTCCGGACTGTGTGTGTGTGTGTGTGCGCTGAATAAAAATCCTGTGTTAATACACAGCCTAGGCTCTGTAAATGGGCATGTTGCTAGCTATGGTGTGCCCCTTTTGTTTACTTACCAGTGTAGAAAGCCAGCCAAACTGTATTTTTTTTCCAGCCCACACACAGTACGGGCAGACCAGATCGGGGGGAGATATTCACTGATTTTGAACAAGCATTCTCCTGAATCATTGACTCGGTCCACCTTTTTAATTGGCGGCTCTTTTAATAAACTATTACTTATTATATTATTAAACAGATATTCACTTTCCAGTCTGTCAATTGCTTTTACTTAGTATTAACTGGTTTTCTCAGCTTCCTGTGACCACGTCCGAGTTTGTTTGGGACAAAACAAAGACTGAAAGCATTCCCTATAGCTCAGGGACAGTTTGATTTGCCATATTTCACTATTTATTTTCTTAATTTTTCTGACCAAAATAATAATTCAATACTGCAAGTCATTAGTTGGAAACCGAAATATATTACCTACCTATGCAGAAACACCAAATTAGACATTCACTCATCTTGTATTGGACTATCTCCAGTAGGAAAGCATGCAGTAATATAACACAGCTGCCTTTCATTGCAGTGTGCAGTGAACAGGCAGTTATTACTTTATGAAGTGGATCCTATCCACTTCAAACTCATTTAAATATTGTGTGTCTGCTGTCAGTATTATCAGTAAAGGGCAGGCGGCGACTTGTCATGATACATAAACATGATCCCATGTTTGCCATGCAGTGTGGTGCACATACTTTAGAAAATCTGATCAGGAATCAGGATGGGATCTTGTTTTTTTAGGTATCGGCCTCAGTACCCAATTTCCACCCAGGAATATAAAGTTGAATCTGGTGGGTCAAAAGTATACATACGGCAACTTCACTTATACATTTTGGTAATGCAGCAAGTCAATCGAAGCTGACTTCTTGTGAGTGACCATGAGCACAGATTTGAGATAGTTTAAATAGGGCTGGTGATGTGATACCCTCATTAGATTGTGTCGAAACGCTACAGTAGAGAAGTATAAGGAGCTCCGTATGCATTTGAAAAAAAAGCGGAACATTGACATGAGCAAGTCAGGAAAGTCCCATGGAGCCATATAACAGCAGCAGATCCCAAGATCAACAGAATTAGATAAGAATAGAGTGCAGTGCATGTGTCACTTCAGCGATCAGGAAAAACAACTCAAACGCATCACATGCTGCAGAGAGAAAAGTGTTTAAGCGATTCTGGAGAATGCTTGTTGTCAAAATCACTTAATGTAAAATCTGTGAATATCTCCTCACAATACACTTGTACTGTGTCGCTTCAAAGAATACAGTTTTAAAACCCCTTTAAAACAGGCTTATTGCTTGCTAGGCTTATTGCTAGCTAGTAGCTACGGTGGGTCCCCTTTGTTTACATAGCAGTTAACAGAGCCTAGGTTGTGTATTAACACTGGAGTTTTTTTTTTTCAGCGCATACACACAGTCCTGACAGGTAGTAGATTGTGAGGAGATATTCACTGACTTTGACAGAGTGATTTTAACAACGGTCCGTAGTCAGATTAAACCAAAATGGAGCTATTTAGCAACATCACAACCAGGAACTGCTCCAATCATTCATCACAGAAAAACAAGCGTTGAATGAGAGAAATTATTGGAAACTAAAGTCTGCCACAATATATATACATGTGACTTTACAACCTTTGACCTCCATTGTGTATAATGCTGTTTTGAGATCAAGTCCCTTTGACACACATTGGTGGAGACAATTTTAAACATGAAGCCTGTTATTTGTCTTCCTATCCAATCAGCTCTGTAGGCCTAATTCACTAGAAGCAGCTCAAACAAATCCCCCCCTTCGTTGTAATCCTGCAATCCTCTGATTGTCATATCCAATTATACGCAGACGATACAGTGATCTGCTTCTCCAATCCAGACATCTAACATATTCAGCATTCATTACAGGCTAACTTTGATGCTATTCAAAAATGGTTCTTAAGTAACAAACCTTTATTGAATAAGTAAAAGTCCTATAGCCTACCATGCTTATCCTCTGCACCTGGCTAATCATTTTGTAATAATTTGGTGTCGAAGTAGTTAGGCTTGGGAGAGCTTTTTGTGTGTGTGCGTGTGCGCGCGCGTGTGTGTGTGTGTGTGTGTGTGTTGTTCTTTTTGTGCTAAGGGCCCCCTTTAAAAGTGATGATTCGTCTCAAGGGGTTTATCCTTCTTTTAAACTACTACTAGACGTAGAGATGCACAGACCCACTATTGTTCAGCAAAAACGTTTAAAAAAATGCATAAAGGTTTATCTGAACTACTTTGAATGGTTTGGATATAGAAAAGCATCAGAAATCAACCTTTTATTTGCTAAATGATTTTAATGTGTGCTATATCATCACATATCTATGTTCTTAAAACTTTAATTTCTTGCATAATTCATTTATTTAAAACATTTTAAAAACAAACTTTTGAATTTGGATTGGTACGTGGATCGAAGTCCACTCCGTAAGTAGATAGCAGCCATATCGGACCCCATACTGAGAGGTTAACTAAGAGGTTTCTTTTGAGGCTTTGGAGCTTAATTGTGGTCTGGGCCCCCTTTCTCAGGTCGTCCAGAGCCTGGAGGACCACCACCTGGAAGTGCTAGCCTTATGCAGGGAGAAGGGCTTCCACGGCCTGCTGGCCTACGACTCCGACTACGCCCTGTGCAACCTCCCGTACTACTTCAGCGCCCACGCCCTCAAGCTGAGCCGCAACGGCAAGAGCCTCACCACCAGCCAGTACCTGATGCCTGAAGTGGCCCGGCAGCTCCACCTCAACCCAGACCGCTTTGTCATCTTCGCATCGCTTTTAGGTTTGTTGTGATTTTTTTTCTAACTGGACCGAATGTAAGTATAACTGATGACTGAGATGAGGCCAGCCTGTGCAACAGCTTCTTCCCCCAAGCCATCAGGACTCTGAACACAGGCAACATAATGCCCCCACTCCCCAAAATAACTGCACTGTTACCCACTATAATCTATACTACGCCAGCCACTTTTATCCACACTAGTCTCTTTTGAAACCTTTAGAATGGCTAACTGTGGCACTTGACTATTGTTTTTACACATTTTGATTATACATTTGTTTGGTAATTTTATTTTATTCTGATGCGGGGAAAAAAAATGAAAATGTTTATGTATTATGATAGAATTTTCTAAATGTAGCACACTATGTCTAATGTTTGTCAGTTTTGCACTGTCACATGGGAGAAACATTAGTTAGTTTTTTATAAGCAAGTTAGAGGCGTTTTTCCGATCGGATCGTTAATCAGCGATTGAAGGGATGGAAAACGATTGTTTTTCCCCAAGACGATTGGATGGCCTATGAAGGCACCTTTTACTAACTTACTGTCATAAGATGTTATATATTTAAAAAATGATCTTGCATTTAGTTGATCTAGTGGAGCGACATGTCTCCTTGGCGCAGCGCAGTTAAAAGTAGTTTGACAAGTGAATTAAAGCCCTTAATTACGACCTAGTTTCTTTTGCCCCGATGCATCAATCCTAGGGGGAAAACTATGAAGGGATATATTTAGTGGTGCATGTGTACACACTTTTATAAATGTTTATTCACGTAACTAAGTGTAGGAGAAAGTTTAAAGGTTCCGCTTTTTTAAAGCTCCCCAAAACCTCTGCGTAAAGTGCCCCTCCCTCAAAGCGATCGGATCGTCTATAGGCGATCCCTATTGAACATGATTGGGCATTCTGAAAGTAGACCCGATTGCCCAACCCTAATGCAAGTACACAAACAATGACAGTACAGGACCTTGAACCTAACTCAACATGTTGCTGTTGTGTTTTTTTTCCACAGGAAGTCACATACTGCCTGATGAAGACTTGGCGGCCTTTCACTGGAGCTTACTCGGTCCAGAGCATCCGTTAGCATCTTTGAAGGTAAAGGTTTTAATGATGGTTTCCATCTGAATCAAAAGACCTGAAAATCAAGTGTAACAGAAGTGAGCTGCCTGGGATTATTTTTAGTGACTGACAGAGTGGAACAATGGCTCGGCACATACTGTGCTCAGATATTTGTCACAGGTGAGCGCTTAGCTACTGTGGTGTGCCTCCTAAATGAATGGATTTCTCAGTAGACCATTGCCATGCACTTACACACCAGAAAGCACAAAATACAAAAGTGTATACAAACAAGATCTATTTACACATGAGTTCTTATACAGCCTTTGCAAACAGCTGTATAATCACTTTGTTGGTTGCGTTATTCGGTTTAAGAAATGCATTTTTATTACATGGACGCTACTAAATATTTGAAAAAGAGGCTGCACAATACATTACAATACTTCATAAATCATAAAGTTGTGTTCAAACTAAAAACTATTAAAATTCACATTTCAAGCTGCTGCGCTGTGTTTTGCAGCTGCTGTTATTTAAACTGCCTTTTAATGATTAATCTATTAGTGAGAGCCGAGGCTGCCATTTAGCCAACCACACCTGCCAAGCTAAGGCTTTGCCAACTGACTGATCTGGAAAGTAACTCAGACGCTACAGAGAAAGTCCTGATCTAATAGGACAGGTGAAGAAGGTGTGGGTGTAACAGACTGGATTCACACAGAAGCTCATGCTTGTCACTGGTCCAATCAAATCTTAAAGGTTTCTTGTCAAATTAGTCAAAATCAACGAATTTGCACTGAAAGAAAGTCCAGTGTTTATACACAGCCCAGGCTCATTTCCTCTTACCAAAAAAGGGCGTTGATGTGAAGTTGGGGGGAGGGAGGTATGCCCATCTAGCTGACGTATACCGCGCCCCTAATTATTCATATTTTTTTTTAACCTCATAGAATAAAAACTAGCATGGCCTGAAAAAATTCACCCCCCTCAGTGTTGTCATGGAGATATGACCTAAACATACAGACTAGGTTTAATAATGCTGTGAAAACGGCCTATTTGACATGGGGGTCAATACTATTTTGGTACCTGCCCTTAGTGGCCACTCGGTGAACTGCAATTTTTCCACATTGGATGCTGGTAGAACTCGCTCTGGTTGGGGCTTGGGTGAAAATGATCCTATTGAATGGGACATGCAGCTCTCAGTTGAATCATGGCTTTAAAAGATGAAACACTGAACAACGAACATGGATGAAAGCTTTTGGGGAAGAGGTTGACTAGAACTCCCAACATGAAGATTAACACTATATGATAACATTTTCAGATGCACAGTTAACATATAATTCTCAACTTCCTTAAAAAAGAACCATTCAACACTAATACGTATCTTGATAAAGTGACACATAATGGAATTTGCTGCGTTAGTGCTGTATGCTGGGGATTTCTGCATTCTTATTTACAATGTATCAGTGTGTGTGATGTGCCAAACTGCGTCCAGACCTGTGTGTGTGTTGGTCTCTCAGGTGCGTGCCCACCAGCTGGTGCTCCCTCCCTGTGATGTTGTGATCAAGGCCGTGGCCGACTACGTCCGCAACATCCCAGACATCACCCAACTGGAGGACATCGCTAAAGACATCTTCAGTCATTCACAGGTGGGACAAGTACAACATGTTAACCACACCATATAAGATACGATTAATAGTTTTGGATTTATGAGCACGTACAAGATTAAAATTCTGAAAATAATTTTTTCCCGTGTGCGTCTGTAGATGTTCTGTGCAAAGTTTTGTGTCAATTGTGCAAAAATTGTGGGAGCTGAAATGAAAAGTCCATTTTGCAGTGTTTACGATTTTGCGAAAAATCTATATCAAAGCAAATGGGCGTGGCCTATACCAAAAGATGCATCTGACTCCAGTGAATCTGTGGATATACATTTTTTGACTGTGGGGTGTTCGGTGTGGGGGCTAAAAAGCTAGCATCAGACTTATACTGAACAGGGGAAAGGATGAATACTGGCACCTACGAGGTCAATTGAACTTTTGCTGGTTTTTGGAACGTTGTTTGAAAAAGCGTATTTTATGGGTCTCATTATAATATGTTCCTCTGGCACTAAACATAAAGTAGCAGCTTCGTCCATAGGTCAGATCATTGTCAACATGAGATGTTTTGCTTCTCTTGTGGACAAATAGTACACCCCCCCCCCCTCACTGCTGTGTGTGTATTCATCTCTTTTCAATGTTCTTCTTTTAGTCGTGCACTGATGACAAAGTCCTCCGCTTCAAGAAGGCCGTGGAATACTACTCGGTGGCCAGCACACCCCCCCACTTCCCTCCACAGTTCGGTGGGTTCCTGTCTTATTATACTGTGTGGCCTTGAGGTCTGGGCTTTAAATACTATTGGTGGTGTCTGTATGTAGAGTAGCTGGAGGGCCTCGGATCTGCTCGTCATTGGCTGACTTTGCTGAATTTAGAAAATGTTTGTGCCGTTAGAATGCTTGCTAAGCTCATACTAAAAGGCTTCTGCAGATGGGTCATCCAATAGCTTTGTGACAGCGGGAGAGTTGGCAACTGAAGCATCAGTATCAGAGGATTTGTTTTATGTGGTTAGTAACACCTGTGCTTCTCCACATGTGTGAATGACGGTGAGATAAATGTATGTTTTGTACATGCTTTAAAGGTCACTTATTATGCAAAATGCACTTTTTTAATGTTTTTAACATAAATATGGGTCCACAGTGTGCCTAGAGACTGCCAAAGTATCAACAAAAAAAATCTCCTTTTCTCACCCTCCCCCTCTCTGAAAACCGCCACCCCTCCCCCCAATATACTCCGTTCAGAATTTTTAGCCACCTCCCCCCCATCATTAGTAACCAGAAACTTCCATCGTGCAATAGTCTATGATAACCCCCTCCCCGCATTTCTTATTGGTCAACGGCGCTCAGATCCTCTGGAAAATATTTTGAGCGACAGCCATATTGTTTTTCCCTCTAAGCGACAAGATGCCCGTAGTACAGCAAGGCATGCAGAGTGTTGCGTTAACCAACACAGAAGCATTTTGCTCATGATCCACTAATTTATCTTAACCACAGCATTCAATGCCGCGTTTAAAGACAAAGATTGGGAAGCTACTTGTGTAGTAATTCCATCGGTGAAATTAAAAGGAATGTCCTCAATGGTTGTTTGCCTGTTATTTACCTAGTGTAGCATGTAGCTTCGGAAGCAGCATCCAGCTTTTGCTCCTATTACACTAACTTAGCTTTCCCATTGCAGTCTGATAATGCATCGGTTTTAAAATGACAAAGGATAGGAAGCTATTCCTGTAGAAATCAAACTTTGAAGCTAATGTTTTCACTGGTTTTGAATCGTCTGAGTGTTATTTTTAGCCGTTAGCCCCCGTGTAGCTACGCGGTAGCCTCCCGCTTTTGCCTGTTACACTAACTTAGCTTTCCAATTGCAGTCTAATAATGCCTCAGTTTTAACATGACAAAGGTTAGGAAGCTATTCATGTAGAAATCAAACTTTGAAGCTAATGTTTTCACTGGTTTTAATCATGTCAGGTCATGTCAAAGTATGCCTGCGTTAGCCTTTTCGGTTATTCACGTGAGGCGCAGTGTCTCTCTAGTATCACTTAATCACGGCAGAGACGGTGGGAGGGCCCGGCTCGTTGGGAGGGCCCAGCCAGATCGCAGGCTGCAGACACCAATGTACTGTAGGTCATCCTGAGACCAGAGGAAAATCAGGGTATAGAGGCTTGCTACAATTAAATGATTTTCAGCAAACATCTAAAAAAATAAGTATTAGAGGCTACTTAGACCATATAAAATTGACAGAAAAGTGCATAATATGGGAGCTTTAAGGCAAACTGAATTATCATGCACAATTGGCTGTTTAAAGGTGCTTCGAGGAACTTTAAGTTTGTGTTCGTTCTTGCCCCCTCTTTGGACAAAGGCAGTAGTGTTTTTACCACGCCAGCAGTAGTTCCTGGGTGAGCGTACCCATGACATTAAGAAAGTCTATATAAAAATAGCATTCTTTGCACCGATGGTCTTGAATGCTGTTGCATGTCATTTATGATCATCAGAGGGAAAAGGAGACTGTTTCAGAACAGATTTAAGATTTAAAAGTTCCTCGTGGCACCTTTAAGTGCATTAAAGGTCATCTAGTGGGCAAAATGCTCTCTTTTTTTCCACCCCCACCTTTCTGAAAACACGTTTACAAAAAACCCCAGGCAGAGTTCTCTCCCCTTATGACGACATAAGTGTGGAAGCCACACCCCCTCATTACCAACCCTAACCTAGCACTATCTCCACCATGTTGCTAGCTACAGTGGGCCCCTTTCTTCACATATCCTTTTTTAAAATACCTGTTCACAGATCGTAGGCTGTGTATTAACACTATATTTGTTTCAGCCCACACACGGTACGTACACATGGTAGCGGATCCTAACGACAAGCATTCTCCAGAATCACTGACTACACCTTTAAGTCACTACAAGTCAAGAAAGAAATGATAATAACAATCCCCAGAAACACACCACCATGACCTAGTGTGTAGCCTGCTTCTTTACTGTGTAGATTCTGAAATGTTTTTTCTGCATCTGTTTCACAGTTAGACCAAAACACATGGGAGTGCCTGCTGCAGTGCCATCTCCAAAAGTGCTCAACATTCCACAGGTGCCGCTGCCTGTTCCACCTGGGGTAAGACTGGGAAACACACTGCGTAGTTACTCAACGGGGAACTGCTGAATTTGAGAATGACATGTTGGGGGCGGCAGTGGCGAAGTGGGTAGGTAGATAGTCCGTTCAGGGTCGGAGGTTTGATTCCCCCGCCTACCTTGCCTACATAGCGAAGTGTCCCTGGGCAAGACACTGAACCCCACATAGCTCCCGATGGTTCAGAGGGCGCCTTGCATGGCAGCTACTGCCATCGGTGTATGAGTGTGTGCATGAATGGGTGAATGTGGTAAGAAATGTAAAGCGCTTTGGGGCTGAGAAAATCAGCTAAAAAGCGCTATATAAGTCAAGTCCATTACCATTTACTTTTTCTCTTCCCTGTCTTTTGGTCCAGTGTTCGTACCCAGAGCCTCTGGTGGAGAGAGGCCTCCCGGAGCCCGACAGCTTCAGCAACATTCCTCCTGAAGGGAAGCACACACCGCTGTACGAGAGGTCCTCTCCCATTACCCCGGGCCAGGCCGCCTGCAGCCCTAACAGCCACACAGAGGCTGCTTTCTTCAATGCCTCCTCCGCATCCTCCTCCTCGGAAAATGAAGAGAGTTCAGGCACAACCGCCAAGTGAGTTAAGGGCAACGCTGGTTCTCTGTTGACTGGAGAATCTCTTGAGTGATAGAGCTGTTCCTGCTGGTCCTTTTCATTTTCTGTGTCAGGGGGCACATGTGTAAAAAAGGGAAGAATATTCTTTTTCCACACTATATCAGTCCATACAACCTGCTTTATGACAATTTCACCATATTTTGTATGTAGGGCTGGGGGATATGGCTGAGAATGTTATTACACAAAAAATTGGGGCTATCGATAATTATCACGATGAATGATTGTTGCTTCTGAGCGAAACTTAATTGTGGTAAAAGTGTAAGCTGTTGCTGCTAGCTCCTCACTACCTGTCCAAGTTCTTGGACTTGGACAGGGCTCCACTAACAACACTGGTTCAGGGCTGTCATTTCCCAGCTTGACCAGGGTTTTCCAATGGATCTCTTTCATTACATACATTACACTACATGTCATTTAGTGGACGCTTTTATCCAAAGCGACTTACTACTTGAACATACATTCATACACCGATAGCTGCAGCTACCACGCAGGGTGCAAGCTAACTCTCGTGAGCAATTTAGGGTTCAGTGTCTTGCCCAGGGACATGTGGCGGTGAGACGGGGGATCGAACCATCGACTTTACAGTTGTGGGTCGACCACTCTACCAGCTGAGCTACATCCCCCCCTTTTCACTCCTGGCGCCTTGCCACTGAGGAGCTGCCAAGACCAGGCCTGCCTCTTGGAGGACATGCAGACTGGTCAAAGCTCAGTGTCCCTGACGTTGCTTTCGTCCCTCTTTCCCTCCCTCGTTGCCCAATGGTTTGACCCTGCTGTGATGACAACAAAGTGGATCATTGACCTTTGGCCCAAGGTGCTCCGGTGCCACTTGAACTTGTGTGCAAATTTGTGTTCGAACATGGTGTTTTTAATGGACAATCCATGACTAGCACATAAGTCCAACAACAACCCACCACTGGTTTTCAGAGCAGGGAGGACATGCCCCTCCAGGTTTCCTCCTCATTGCCAACGTTAGCGTTGAAGTAGCACAGTAGGCCTGTGGAGTCAGTGAGGGGCCACTCACACTAGGGCCGCGGCCCCGTGCCAAAGCTCATTAGCATACTAAAGTCTAGAACGTTTGGCTAGTGTGACCACGCCAACTGTATTCCAGCACGGAACAGCCCCTTGGCCACGGCACACCTGGGAGAGGTGTGCCGTGGCCAAAGTACAGATGCTAATGAGATGACACGCGCACAAGCAAGCGCACAGGTGGCGTTCCTGACGTGAATTTATTAAGGATGCATAGTCCGTTAACGTCCGCTGCCTTACTAGTCGGCACCAGAATTGCCCACCACTTGGACTTGTAGCTACATAAAATGTGTGAGAATTAACGTGTGTGTAGGCCTAGGTGTGGGCTAATAAAAGAGGGAGAGAGCTAAATAGGTGAGCGCAGAAAGCAAAGCAAAAAGGTTTTCGTGTTTACTCACGTTCGTCAGATGATTTTTTTCTTTTTCCTCCCGTCAGCTGTCATAATACTGCCTTTACGCATGGCGGTGGAGACGCACCCAAAACAACACACCGCGGCCCGGTGATAAGGAAACAGTAGCCTACACTAAGGTTTAACAAGAAACTTTATAAAGACACTTAAAAAAACTATCTCTGCCCATACAAGAAGTTCTGACTTGGATTTGATGGAGCGATCGATGGTATAAAACCATCCGGTACGGTCTGATGACGGGCAGTTATATTAATAATAAAGAGCGTGCTGCACAAATATGAGACTGTCCACCGCGACCTATTACGTCAAGGCAACATTTAAAAAAAAACAATAGCTTAAGGATTCTCGTTGCTCTAATGTGGAAGTGGAATATATGATGCAAATTTGGCCGGATGAAAATATTCACAAACAGTCGTATAGCCTACAAGTAGACTACGCTCCAAATCCTAAACGCGCACGGTGACGTAGGCAAGGTGCAATCGTGCCCAGGCCACGAGCAGTGTGACCACGGGCCAGTGGGGGGAGTGGGGAGGGGGGGAATCGTGCTGAATCTTCCTGCAGCACGGAACAGGCAAACGGCCCTAGTGTGAGTGTGGTCTTCTCCAGCACCCCTCCCATCTTCTCCCAGGAGGCTGAATACTCTGTTATGTAGAGCGCCTAGGCCAGTTACGGTCTGTTTGACTGTATACATGCAGGGGTAGCTCCACTCCCAATCACATTATATGGTTGTGTTAGATTACCAATATCCAGATTCCTCTGTCTGGGTAATAAAAAACTGCTTGTTGGATATCACATTTGTCTGCTCACTCACTGCATTACCTCACAGCCAAGTTTTCCACCTGTGGGAGAAAAGCCAAATTATGTAACAACATAGAATATTTGAAATGTGTGACAGACGGGTAATCATTTTGAGCATAATGTTTTTTATATGGTACGCTGTCAGCCAAAGTTGATTGCCAACCGTTTCCCTTTCCTCTGCTTTAGTCATGTTAGTGACCAAAAGGGAGGATGGGAGAAAAACGGACATGCTCCACATTCTGAAAACACACCAGAGGGAGACCTGGGGGACCAAACAAAAGTGAGTGAAAGACGTGAAGCACGTTAGACATTTCAGCAGGTAACTAAAGTGTTAGCACTGTCCACCTGTCTGTTCCCAGGCTGAGCTGTGTGTGAGCCCTGCTGCTGCTGCCATCGCAGGGCCACAGGCTGCATGTCTCCACAGCCTCATCCCCTCCCTGCTCTCCATGCCCACCAGGAACCACATGGACATCACCATCCCACCTCTCCCCGCCGTGGCCCCAGAGGTGCTGCGGGTGGCTGAGCACAGACACAAGAAGGGCCTCATGTACCCCTACATCTACCACACTCTCACCAAGGTCAGCGGGGCACACTCACCTACACTGATTCTCATTGATTGGTGTTAAATGTAACACGTTATGGGGGGGGTGGGTGGTCATAGGTTTCGAATCCGGCCCGTGGTTGTCTTAATGCATGTCATTCCCCTCTCTGCCCCATTGTATCTCTGTCTCTCCAAACTGTCTAATAAAAGAATGAAAATGCCACAAAAAAAAGTAAAAAGAAAGAGAAAAAAAGGTAACGTTGTTAAGGTTCAAATGTGTGATTTGGTTTCCTATTAGAACCTGTTTTCATGGCGTAGTGTCCCAAAAAAAACGTTTATATTTCTCACAGTGCCGTTGCCATATGTCTCTACTTTTTTTAGAGCCTGTCTCTCTTTAAGCCCCGCCTTCCAAAAAGGCCAATATGCTCTGATTGGCCCTTACTTTAAATGCCGGTTTATTTCTTACTGCCAGTTTGATTCAGGCTTGTCACAGGCGGAGGTAATGCTAAGTTAGGTTGGTAATGAGGGGGAGAGAAGGTGGAGAGAGAGAGAGGGTAGTTTTCTACGTCTCATACTTTGGAAGTCTCTAGTCACACTGGGCACCCATATTAATGTTTTAACCATGGAAATTGCCCTTTAAAGGCGATCTTTAAAGCTGCTTGCAGTGTCTTATATTTGAGTTGAGTTAATGTGAAACCAAAAGAAGAGGAAAATACATCTCACGTATACTTGCATGTCTTGTGAAGTACATTGTTAGTCGTTTGTGGCATTGTTCAGCACTGAGGTAGAAACTTCTAAATTTGCACAACATTAATTTTGTATTTGTTATTTATTCATTTATTGATTTTTAGATCAATTTATCGGTTTTTACTATATCTGAATTATGTTGGTCAGTTTGAAGTGTCCACATTTGGATTAGCACTGAAGCACTTTAATTGTTTTACCTATGTAACTGTCCCATTTGTGTTTGTGTGTATGTGATGTCTTAAACTGTGTTACGGAAGCTCACTATTAAACTGCAAAACAAGTTAACCTACGGGTACAAATAAAGTAACCTGAACCTGAAGGTATCAGTGTGTCTTTGCAGGGAGAGATTAAGCTATCCGTCACCATTGAAGACGACGCTAACAAAGACCTGCCTTCAGCGGTGCAGCTGTTCCGGCCCATCCGTCAGTATGTTTACGGGGTGCTCTTCAGTCTGGCCGAGGCCAGGAAGAAGGCTGAGAGACTGGCCATGAGGAGGAACTGCCTCCCTGAATGTGAGTCCTGTGTGTCACCCTGTCTCACCCCATGCTGAGCTCTCTTGCTCTTCTATTTATCAAGCGTCTCTGAGTAAGAAATGTTGTCCTAAAAGCCTTGGGTTTGATACAGGTTACTACAGTCAGTCAGTGCGGTTACATGCAGACTCATAATCGGGTAAATAAAGGAACAAGACTTCAACAGGACTTGTGAAATGCATGTAAACACCTTTATCCGATCTACTTCGCACACGAATCGGCACATTAACGTACAAGCGAAGTCGGATAAGAACACCTAGATAACTCGTTCATAGTGGGCATTCTACCTGCATGTATACAGGATCGCATATCGGAGTTTGCATTCTGCGCTTGCTCGAGAGTTCCCTGTCGGGGATTTCACAAGGAAGTGGACAGAGACGACATAATAAATAGTAGTGTTGTTGCCGGAAAGGAACCGGACGTGGCTCTATAACCACTTGTTGAAAGGGCTACAGCGCCACCTAGCATAGCGGAGTCAGCAATGCTCTGGCCATTTATCAAATATTTGAAAGGCCATGTATACTCAGACAAGTGACGCGGTCCGTTCGAGTGGCAAGTTCGGTATATGTCTTAATCCAATCTAGTTGTGTCATGGAAACGCACTGTTTCCCCTAAGTCACATTACTTTTTAATTTTTTTCTACAAAACGGTCATCCTTTACAACGTTTTGTTTATTTTTATTAGTGCTGTCAGCTTAACGCGTTATTAACGGCGTTAACGCAAAACCATTTTAACAGCGTCAATTTTTTTACCGCGCGATTAATGCTCTTTATGGTCTAGCAAACGTTGTGGTTTTTTCTCATGCTGTTGCATCAACTAGTAATGTTAGAACAACTGAAACACCACAAACAATACATATGGCTCGCATTTAAGTTACTGTCAATTCAAACGGAACATGTCCTACAGCGTAATTTCACATTAAAATCATTTAACTGGCAAAACGGCTAAACGTCAAGTCGATTCTGACTTTTATTTTGAAGCAGAAACCGGAACCTAGCACTTCCTAGCTCAGCTGATACATACAAATACACTGAATTACAATGGTGTAGACATCATTGTAATTCAGTGTATTTCTTCTTAAATTTATCATAATTAGAATGGGTGTGATAAGAGCATTAAAATGAGAAAAAATAATGGGACAAAAAGAAGTCAATGGACATTCAGGCTAGAATAAATAAAAATGCGATTAATCGCGAGTTAACTATGACATTAATGCGATTAATCGCGATTAAATATTTTAATCGTTTGACAGCACTCATTTTTATAAGAATTTTTTTTAATGATACAACAATCTGTCTTAAAGGTTTTTTTGTATTCTTTTACAACAAAAAATATTTCTAAACAAACCATATCCATTCCAAATCTCACCTATATGGCTTAGGACAGGCTGTTTTGAGCACTTTATCAGTAGCCTACTTTCAAGATATGACTTTTGTTGAAAAAGAAAAACATTTGGACAAGCCCTGGTTTCTTCCTCTCATACATTGTTCCCTTCCAGATACACATGTCGTAGTCAAAGAGTGGGCCGCCTACAAGGGAAAGTCTCCCCACACTCCGGAGCTGGTGTCGGCTCTGGCCTTCAGGGAGTGGACCTGTCCCAGCCTGAAGAAGCTCTGGTTGGGCAAGGCGGCCGAGGACAAGAACCGGCGGATGAGGGCGTTCCTGGCCTGCATGCGCTCCGACACCCCCGCCATGCTCAACCCTGCCAACGTGCCCACAACTCTCACCGTGCTCTGCTGTGTGCTGCGGTGAGTATAGACTGCTATATTTTTTTAACACACACACACTCACTCACTCACTCACTCACTCACTCACTCACTCACTCACTCACTCACTCACTCACTCACTCACTCACTCACTCACTCACTCACTCACTCACTCACTCACTCACTCACTCACACTCTCACTCTCACTCTCACTCTCACTCTCACTCTCACTCTCACTCACACACACACACACACACACACACACACACACACACACACACACACACACACACACGTAAAGCATGTACTGTACATGTCACTGTCTAGGCTAGTGAAGTGAGGGGAGTGAGGATTTCATTTCTGGCAGACAAGTTGATTCAGTTTCCCAGTATTTGTAACACTGTGTTAACCTTCTTTGTCTCGCTTCAGGTTTATGTTACAATGGCCAGGAGTAAGAGTTTTGCGTCGTAACGAACTTGACGCTTTCCTAGCCCAAGCACTTTCTCCTAAACTTTATGAGCCTGACCAGCTGCAGGAACTGAAGGTGATTTTGATTAGCGGTAATCATATGAGGAGTGTCGGAGAAAAAACGCACGCACACACACACGCACGTCACGAATGCCCGGACCTAAAATCTGCCATCCTGTCAACCACAAACAGTACATAGCCTGTATGTGTCTAACTTATCTGGATGTCCCTTAAAGCAGCTTTTCCACCGCAGGAACGTTGCCCAGGAACTACAAACGGTTTGGGGGAACTCTGCGTTCCAATCACCATACTTCCCTACTATTTAGTATGCCACAAAAAGATTTAGGATGTCCCAATACATGCATGTCAATTGTAGTATGCTGAAAATACATAAATGCCCCCACTAACTCCAATAGCATTTTGGAGTATTCGTCTTTATTCTCGACATTTCTCAATATAATGAAAAAAAAAATCTTCCTTATCTGATTTTTTTTTCTCTCCTGTGGCCCTACAACTCTTCTGTACTTTAGTATGTAGTGTAGTAAAAAGAAAAAGTATGGGATTTGGAACGCAGGGCAAGTGTGTTTCCGCTGTAAGAACCAGGGTCAAAATCTAGTTCCTGGGTAATTGATTTACCCCCGTTTTTCCCCTCAGAAAAGTCCTTGCTCTGGTGAAGTCCTTAAAATGGTTCAGGAAATGGTTGGTGGGCGGGGCTGCAGTGATGAAGATCTCTTAATGGCTAATCACATTTCACCCGCCATGTTTAAAAATCTGCTATGCTACTAGCAATCTTCAGCTCCACCATGGAAAATGTATGTTTCCAACCCCAGGAAGATTAGCTCTCACTCCGGTGTGTTGCTAATGGGGGATCCTAAGAAATCAACACCAAAAAATCGAAAACACCTGTCTAGCCTTTTTTTGCCCCCTAGCCAGACATACATGTCTCTCTGCAAAAACTAGATAGAGATATAATCTGGTGTCCCTCCATATGGACTTCATACCAGCAACATTCACACTGTAGTTTCACCATTTCTGCTGTTCCTGGGATGTTTGGTGGAAAAGAGGCTTTTGATTTGATGAGAGATTTGGCTCAAACACCCTGCTATATTCCATGTTGTTCACTTTCTCCGGACACTCCTCATATTGTGCAGACAAAGCAACCTGCTCGACAATACTACTGTTTGCAGAGCAGGTTGTACCTGAAGCCGCAGCTTCGCACTATAAAAAAAAAAGCTGTATTTGTGTAGACCTTTGAGTGACTCTGAGGGGGGGGGTTCCCGCCTCATGTGTGGATGGTTTATCGACTATGGAGCTCTCCTCTCAATTGGCCTTTTTTTAAACCATCCTGTGTGCTTTGGTCCTTGTGTCTGTCTGTGTGTAGCTCTTGTCAGCCTGTCTGCTCCCTCTCCGCTGTGCCAAGAACGTGTAGGGTTGTGTCTGCTGGCTTCTCTCTGTGTTGGCTGGATTAGATGGTTGTAACTGCTGTATATTGGAAGCAGGGGAGTGAATGGGGCTGCTTTACGCTTTGCTCTGTGCTTTGCTTTGCACTTCATTCATCTGAATGCTCAGTGGGGCTGTTACAGGAGCCTGCCATGTCTAGGGCTGCACAGTATCAGGAGAACTTGTGATATGCGATAACATTGTTGAATATCAGCGAGGACGAAATCACTTGCGATAATTAAGCAAATACTTAATATACACTTCCCTCTCAATATAGACCCTTGCTAGTAAGTAACTTATACACTGGGGAAAAATGTATTACTTCCATTCCAACAATTCCTTTACATAATTTGCTAGTAGGTTTTTATCTGATTGGCCAATTACTGTACATTGACATGCACAGCGTGAATACATTTTGGATATATTGTGCAGCCCTAATGCAGTCCCTTTTTATTTTGTCTGTGTGTTTGGACATTTTTTCTAAGTCTTGTTGATTCCCTCCTCCAGATAGACAACCTGGACCCTCGGGGAGTGCAGCTGGCCGCTCTCTTCATGAGCGGAGTGGACATGGCTCTGTTTGCTAACGATGCGTGTGGACAGCCTGTGCCCTGGGAGCACTGCTGTCCCTGGATGTACTTTGACGGCAAACTGCTCCAGAGTAAACTGATCAGGGCCAACAGGGAGAAGGCCCAGCTCATTGACCTCTGTGATGGTCAGGTAGCTTCATCCACACCAGCACTAGACACCGTCCCACTCAAGTTCACTCGTTAGCTTGTTATTCTAATACGGGGCTGGGTATTGGCAAGGACTTGAAGAGCACCTATTGTGCTTTTTATTCTTTTCTGACCTATAAATGCTATTATAATGTTATACAGTCATGCTAAATGATACCAAAGTGTCAGATAATGACATAGATGCATTTTAGACAAATTCCCTGCTTACTGTCTGGGGTGCTGTTCAAATCTGCCCACGCTCACACTGCAGTCCGCTTAGTGTAACGTGAAAGTAGGGGGCGTGCCTGTTGCTATGCCTTCTCTGATTGGCCAGGTTCAAACAGAGTGCAGAGGGAGAGAGCGTTTTTGCAGAGAGGCTAAACTGCAGTACCAAAGTTAGACTGAAAAATAGCATAATAGGTCCTCTTTAACGATATAATATGTGTCGCAATACATGGGTAACGATATGACATGTCACGATACGTTGGGATACGATGCACATTGTTATATATTCGGCTTTATATTTGGAAGGGTCTGCTCTAATTTTTTCATCCGTGTCGGCCATGCTGCCTCCGGTAAACAAAGCGTATGTAAACAAAGAAGCTAGCAACATGCCCGTTTACAGAGCCTAGGCTGTGTGTTGACTTTTTATTTTATTATTTTTTCATCGCACACACAATACTGACAAGTAGCCGATCGCAAAGACATATTTACTGATTTTGGCACAAAAAGTGATTTTCACAACAAGCTGTCTCCAGAATCGCCGACACCTTTTTAATTTGAATCTTTGAACTCCACAAAACTTCCAACAGGTTACAGAAATTCACACCTTGCCAACATCCTCTTTTATTTTGAAAATCCTCCATCTGTAACGTGTCCTGCACTGTCCGACACTGGAGGAGTTGCCTCCTGTCAGCTCTAATGGGCTAAAAGAAGCAAGCCAGCGTCTGACGTAAAGATAGTGACGTTTAGATAAAGAGTTAATGGCAAGACGATGAACATAATTAACACCCATCAGGCCACTTATTCCTGATTTTGAGTTTCCTGTGGATTTGAAGGCCTCGGAGAGACAATTAAACCCTGACAATACAATAATTACATTTTGATTAAACACCCAGCTGCTCATTTGTCAACTGCACTTTTAATTTGAATCAATAGCAGTAAATTAAAATAATGTTCCCACTCGCAATCAAGTAAATAAGCACAAAAGGTCTTCAGGAAAAACATTCCATGGCCAATTATTCCTCTTCTTCTTCTTTTTTCTCTCAGAAAACTGAACTCTGACTCTAGATGCCACTAAAATACTGCAATATTACACACTGTCCCTTTAAATGAACACAATGATTGGTTTGTGTTCAACTGCTTCTCTCTCTGTTCAGGTGGAGCTGGTTGCCAGGGTGGAGAAGATGCGTCAGAGCATCCTGGAAGGGCTCAACGTCAGCCGGCCACCTCACCCTCCGCCCTTCCTCCCTCCTCCACTCCCCCCTCCTCACGCTCTGCCTTTCTACCCCCACGCTGGCTGCTTCTACCCCCCTCCCCAGATGATGCCTCCCCTGGCCAGAGGCAGGGGCATGCATGGTGAGAACATCCACAGCCTGTCTCTTTGCCTTCCAAAAAGCTCAGTATACTCTGATTGCCCTAACTGCTGGTTTGAACCTGGGGTAACTAAGGGTGTACTTAACACAGGTAGAGGTAGTGCTTAGTTAAGTTGGTTATGAGGGGCCGTCGCTTCTCCACTTATGACGTCATAAGGGGAGATGAATCTGACTGGGGTTTTTGTACATGCGTTTTCAGAAAGGTTGAGGTACAGAAAAAGAGGTTATGTTTTTTCTCATACTGTGGGAGTCTCTAGTCACACAGACCCATAGTTGACCATGGAAAGGAACATTTTGCATGACAGGTGACCTTTAAAATCCACTGATAAAGCCCACTGTGTGTTTATCAGGTATCTCGTCTCAGGGTGGGAAGCTGGAGATAGCTGGCACCGTGGTGGGTCAGTGGGCTGGAGCCCGACGCGGCCGAGGGAGAGGAGGCTTCCCCATACAGGTGGTGTCTGTTGGAGGACATAACAGAGGGTAAGTATAGAATGGAAACTAAATGTCTTCTGTACTCTCTATTATATTTCAGTTTTTTAACATGTGCTGTATTGTAAAACCACTGTGGACCTTTTCTCCGTCCTCTGCAGTCGTCCCAGAGGTGTGATCTCCACGCCCGTCATCAGGACGTTTGGTCGAGGAGGAAGGTTCCACACTCGAGTCTTCAAGAGTCAGGGTGCCTATCTGGTGAGCACATAGAGATCACAATGCACTCACAAGGATCTGTACATGCAGTTTAGTTCATTACACACAGATTGGGAGTTGCACATGTTAACCCATTAAGGCCTAAGACCAGGTTTTTCTGAGGAACTGCACAGAATGTCAACGTTTACTAAATATTTTTTCTTCTCAGCCTCTGTAGCAGATGAAAGACATGAAATAAAAAAACATTTAAAATCTTTAACCTTTGGCCTTAACTGTACATCATCTATCTTTGCCCTATTATTCATGAAGATTTTTAATAATTCAATAAACATCATAAGAAAATATGACAAATTGTAAACATGCCACTGTCCCAACTTAGTTGAAACATGTTGCAGGTACAACATTTAAAATGTGTGTATATTTACAAAAATAATTATGTTCATCATTTTAAACACATACGATGTGTTCGTACTGTTACTTTAGAATACACGGCGAAAAGGATTACAGCATTATCACATTCTGTTTTATTCACATTTTACATAACGTCCCAACTTTTTCGGAATCGGGGTTGTACTAACCGACTAGTATTTCTTGTGCCGACTAGTGAGGCAGCGGATGTTTAAACGTTTAACCGACTAGTCCTGCGCGACACACACACACACACACACCCACACACACACACACCCACACACACACACACACACACACACACACACACACACACACACACACACACACAAAACAGTGAGCTTTTAATAGGTCCGTCCTCGTGAATATCAAGATGTAAACTCAGCCTTCAGAGGGAAAATGTTGGAGCACAGGACTGAAGAATCAACATCCAGCATTGGATCAACATCAGATGTTCTTTAGTTGTTTCTGCGTCTCGGTTAAAAACAGTGTTGTGAGTGACAGCTTATCACGCCATGCACCTGTTTATGCTAAATAGACAGCTAAACGGACACTCTATACTCAAATGAAACAAAGCCATTTCAATACATCAGCAAATTCAGTGAACAAGCGGATTTGAAGTTGTTAATGAGATTACTCTCGTGTCAGATGAGACTCAATTATTTTAAAATTCCAATCATGAAACCAAAATGATTATCAGACCCGCACTACCTCCCTTATATAGCCTGGCATTCCCAGACCTGCCACTAGGCGCTGGCAAATTAAATTTGCTGCGCGTGTTGGTCTGGACACGCTCCGTTGAAGCTTTATCAAGAAGACCAGAAATCTGGCTATGGTTTCAATTGGTTCTATCTAATATGGGCGCGCCAGAGCCCTTTGTATGGTACTCTGGGGAGGACGTAACCGGATGACGACAGTGACGTGCATGCGACGTCGAAGCCGTGATAGTAAACATCAAAGATGGCTGCGGATATGTTGTGTGTTTGAGACTGCTTTGGCCTCGACCCTTAACGATTTGGAAGACGGCACTCAAATCTTTCATTAGCAAGTAAGTGGAATGTTCTGTTTTGCCGACCGACAACGGCAAACGTTTAATTTAACAGTTTAACAGCTGTTCGCTAAACGAAAGGGGCTTACGTCACCTTGTGCATCGCTCTGATTGGTTGTAGTGCTATCCAACTGCGTGCAGTGGCATTTGAAATGCACGAGTAGGAGCCGCCCCTTGAGTTGGAAATTACTATTGATCGTGGCCAGACCCTCTATCGTTCAAGATATCAGGGTCTGGATTTCCAGGCTATACCTTATATTCTCTGCATGGATAAAAATATGAATATCCAGCTCAATGCTTTGCAGACCATTACAGTGTAACGTTAAGTTTACAATGTTTGGAACGCTTCCCAGAATGTAATTTCAATTTTTAATGGATTTGTTCAAAGGACACGTGGGTCAGGGCACTCTAGTAAGAATTTAAATTCCTCAAAGACCAGAAAGAGGCCCTTACATGTCTCTGTTTGGGATGTAGAACTATCATATAATGTATCATATGTACAGGTACATCTCCAAACATTTGAATATCATTAGCTTCCAACTTGCTCTCCAGTCTTTTTCTTTGTCATCAGGACGCATGATTGCTGTTTACATCGTCATGTAAACATGCATGTACACCTTACTCACACTATCGTACTAAATATTCCCACCAGAGTTTTCGCTGCATTTTTCAGCATATGCTGCTGGTTTACTGCTTTTAAACTAGCATGTGTAAACCATTGTGTAAACCTCCTCCAAAGAAGAGGTGTCATTTATGTCTGTCAGAACAATGCAGGACGGGAATAATTGTCGGAAAAGAACAGGCCGAAGTCTGACGTCCCGCCGCTTCTACCACTACTAGTGAACGCTAGTTTATTCACAATGTGCTGATTGACTTGTCAATAGGAATATATCCTCACTGCTGACCATGGAAACACTTGATTTGGAATATTTTTCTTAACCAGACTATGGACCTTAATCAGAATACGCTGTGTATGTAAACATGGTCAATGTTGCAGTGTAACTCCGTTGAGCCTTAACCTGTCTTTGGGGGGTGCTCGTGGTGCAGTGGTCAGAGTGCCCCCCGCCATGAGACTCAGTCCACCTCACAGTGGACCAGGTTTTGAGTCCGGCCCGTGGTCCGTTCTCTCGTGTCATTCCCCCCCCCCCCCTGCCCCATTTCATCTCTGTCTCTCTGCGCTATAAAAAAAACATTGAAAATCCCCAAAAATAATATAGGGGAGAGTGGCCTAAGCACTTATAGACAAGTTTGAAAACATTTGACACATGTTTTAGTGCTTTGGTATGCTACATTTAGAGTCTATACAGTTAGCACGATGTCAGCCCTAAATTGCTGCATCATGCTTATTATCCAAATTTCTGGGATTGGGGTGATTTGTGCCCCAATAAGTAAGTAATATAATATAAAAGCACATTTATGACAGTTTGCACTGTCCAAAGTGCTGTACATAGTGCATTCAGTAGGTAAACAATGAAGGTAAAATAACAATAACCAAAATAAAAGACTTAAAGCCCATACATCCACATAAACACAGATAGTAGTGCAGAGGTAAGATAGTTAATGGGGAGGAAACACCAGGGTGTTCATATGGGTTTTGAGCCTTGATTTAAAGGCAGAAATGTAGAGGGAATCACATTTGTCAGGTGGCAGTTGGTTCCACAAGCACGGAGCAACTAGTGCAAAGTACATTTCTGAGAGTTGTGCCAGTGGCATGGCTGTATACGCTGGTCACCAAAAGAAAGTGATTGTCTACAGTAGCTCAGAAGAGAGTGACATCTCAATTCCACTTAACGACACCACTGATGAGAGTTCAGATGGCCAGAAAGATGATGATGGTGACTTTGTCATTGTGAGCTTTGCAGGTAAAACCATTAGATCTGCTAGGCCTTGTTTAAGAAAATTGTCCTTCAATCTTTGTCAACTATTTACTTTAAATACACCTTAAATAAGTGATTGTCTAATGGATTTGTCTTGCATTACAGTTTATGAGATATATAGCAATGGTACAATTTACCCCATGGTATTCTCTCCAACCGCACAACTTACACCACACCGGGGGCAAGTTGTGCAACAAGACAACTTTTTTTCCGAAAGCTACATTTCTTCAACAGTTTATTCCAGATCCAAAGTTTTTATTGCCAGGGATGCACAACACCCTGAAATATATGTAAATATTTGAGTTGGCGACTTTACTGTCAAGGCCTTACTTTAAAGTCACTTTGAGTGAAAAGTTGCACAACTTAGGCCACTCTCCCCTATATATATTTTTTTAAGATTACTTTTTGGGCATTTTTGCTTTATTAGACAGAGTGTAGAGACAAAGTTGAAATGGGGCAAAGAGGAGAGGACATGCAGAGAACTGACCCGGGCAGGATTCGAGCCCGGGTCTGCTGCGGGGCCTTACCCACTGAGCTACGGCACACCCCCAAAAATAATCTTAAAAAAAAAAAAAAAAAAAAGACAATCTTGTATGTCTGCTTGTGTCACCAGCCTGCTCATAAGCCCGCTCCGACGCCTGGACATGAAGGAGTGATGGAGAAGAAGAAGCTCGCGCCGGCGGAGGAGAGGAAATCCTGCCGTGACATCATCACCGTAACCACGGAGAATGGCGTGGAGGAGAGGGAGCCCGGTGAGATGAACGGAGAAGCACAGGAACCCAGGGCCTCCATTCAACCAGACAGTGCCTTCAGCAGCCACTCCAAGACCTGCAATCCTAATCCAAATGCACTACACCTAGACAGCGGTGGCCATAGAGATGAAGGTCTAGAGGCCATCTTAAAATCAGAAGAGTAAAAAAATATATATATATATATATATATTTTGTAGAGAGGGTGAAAGATGAAAGTTTGAATCAGGGTCAGGATGTGTGGAAAATGTAGTATAGTATTCTACAGTTAAATAATCCTCTCAGACAAAGAAATGGAGTTGAAATTTGGATCTCTCTCTCAGTAAAACACATATACAGTATAGAGATATACGGTAAGACGCACTGCTAGTTTCAGGAGTCGTTCACTCCCTCGTCACTAAGGTTTCGACATGTTTGACAATTATACTTTTAATTTTACCAGATTTGACTTCTCATAGATGGTTGATCTTCCAGTAGTTGACGCCATGTATTTGCCACGCTAAGGGTTATCTTTCTTTCTTTTTTGTCACAGGATCTAGCTTATTGAATATAGTGAGAACAATGCAAAATGTGACACACCAGTCTTGGCCACCACTTTGGTTAATATTTAAGCACCATTGGTTCTGATGAGATCTATGTAGTTTTCAGTCAGTTGGCTGGAACAGTTCATAATGTGGTTCTACCAAGTCAGACACAAAAGAGCTGGTTAAAACTCTCAACATTGGTTTTTCTTGAATCGTACAACTTCAACAACAAAAAAAACCCTTCTGCATGGTTCACAGTTCAAACAGGTGAGTGTTAGTTATTATGCATGTAGTCCTTTTTCGTCCATTTTTATAAGCACCGCGGTCATTTTCCCAAAGAAAGAAACAGCAAGTATCGGCGATGGCCCCATAAAAGGTGTTAGTTAACTATTAATACAAGATTTGTTTGTGATATTGACCTCTGTTGCATTTAATTCATTAAAAAAACAAGTTATCTAGCCTCTTTTGAAATAGTATATCCACACTACATTGTTCTTTGTTGCTGTTTCCTGCATTAATCACATATCTGATAAAATCGTATATAAAAAGCTGTGATCTAAATCACCCCCTTCTATAGCTGAAAGCAATGTGCCCCACCTCCCAGTTAAAGGTGCACTATGCATAATTTAATCATTATAAAATCATAAATCAAAACAAACTGTATTTTGAAGCACCTGGAACCAATTCTAAGACTAGAATAAGTTTGTAAAACCAAACTGTGGGCCCTGCTGCTGTAAACAGTGAAACTAACTTTTTAGGAAGCTTTTCTAACTTCAAACAGTGTTCCAGGGATCCAATTTTTCCTGTGAGGAAAGGTTGTTTATTCAGTTGTTTATGAGAATATAACTTAAGAAAATGTTCACCTCTCTGACACACCCAAAGTTACATGGTGCACCTTTAAGACTTTTAGCCGCCAGATTTTCTTTAAAGTTGTTTTTACGGTTGTGCTACTCCTACACCAGAATGGTCCTTTAACACTTCAACTCAATTCACTTTGTCATTTTACATTAGTGATCAGAGAACACCCCCCCCCCCCCCCTTTGCAAGAGCTGAATATAGGTTACCTTCTGTGTAAGTGGATGAGAATTCCTTCCTAACTCATGGATTCCATAAAGAATGAACTGCTGATGGGTTTTGATTGAATGTTGATGGATTGTGGAGTGGTGTATCTAAAGGCTAAACTTGGATACAATGCTTAATAAAACTATATTATTTTAGTACAAGACGTTGTTGAGTTTATTTGTTATCCCGCTCATCGTTGCTGTAACAGCATGCCGGCATTAATATTTCACCTTTTTCCTACTCCCCTGACTGACTTCCTGCATATTTTAAATCCTCCACATTCATTTTTGAAGAAGCAGTACAGTGAGCAAATCTACTCTAAATGCAGGCACAATGACTAAATGATTGGCTTGTAAGGCGCCCTCTCATTTGTAATGTTCCTAGTTTAACACAATGTTTCACAAATGTGTGTATTTCACATTGTTTTTAAATGGTAGTCTAATATTAAAACCAGAGCAAATTAAAATGTGTTTAATTGAAAATTCAAAAAAAATAGTTTCTGAAATTTGTATGCATTTCTTTCTTTTAATGTCAAATACGATGATACATTTACTGCACACAAGTATGGAGGAGGAACATTTACTACGCCATTGAACATAACATGACTGTTACTTATTTATCACTTCACAATTCCAACCCCTAGCTTCTTACAGAGCTATACCATATTAACCATATTATAAGAATGATGATTTTTTTTTTGTCAGTTTACCTTTTAATTTCCAAACTCCCCACAAACAGATGTCAACCAAGGCACTACTCTGACACTACAGCCATCAAATGTCTTTCAATATTGGTTAGTTACACTGTAAGGTTCAATACTGTTGTGCCTTTGCAAATACATGGCATCATGCAAAACGATCTATTGGACTGGATTTGAAAAACGTGTAGTGAAACCAAAAGGTAAATATTACAGACCAATTGATTTGAAATGATTAAGTTAACTAGGCTTTATAGGTGTGTAGCTCCCTTGAACATATTTACGCCATGTTGTGATTCCTTCTTTGCCAATTCCTGACTAAATTACATTTAATTTCCTTTTTCTTTTTGTTTCTTCCAGGCACATTTCTAAACATTGAGTCTGAAATCCAAAATTAAAAACAACATGTATAACGTGTGTATTGTAGCCATGGACATATTACAAGGATTGAAGAACAACCCAAAAATGTCCATGCAAAACAAAACAACAACTTGACATTCGACGATAGTGACTATTGGATTGCTGTAGTAATTCATTATTTTATTTCAAATGTAAAAACAAAAAACTATCATGCCTAAACATAGCCTACATGACAATATTGTATTTTAGGCACAATAGGCTATATAGTTATTGCCATACCTTTTTTTTAGGCCTTTTATTTATTACTTAATGTTATTTAATGTATGTATTTAATCTTTATTTAATGTTATTACCCTATGTTTCTTAATGTATTGATAATTTGTATGTTATAAGCCTGGGCCTACTTCATGTTTTTTAATGTATTTATTATTGTTATTTATTTATTGCGTCTATTACGTCATTATGTAGCTATTGCACTGTGATAAAACAATGAAGGCTATCTGTCTCCATCACCTAACAATAGACGGATAATATAAGGCTTTTATTTTGCCTGTATAAGTGTCGGATGGACGCTGCTGCGTTCAAATTCTACAGTGAGATTTTTTATTTTTTTATTCTCATATCTGCAATGTCGATAGATCCGCACACATTCATTCATCTGATCTGATCCCTCGGCTGAATTAAAGCAGCGCGCCCTGACGTAACTCTCTCACATCTAGATTTATTTATTTCATTATTTCGCAACGACATCGAGGCAACAAACATTTTCTCCTGGCTGGTTCCTAACATGACCGCCTCGGTGGCGTACAGCAGTCACCAGGGGGCATGCACATAGTAATAATAATAATAATGCATTTCAGGAAAGCCTGCCGCTGCTATACGACCAGCCTCCAACGTTTCCACCACACGGCCGTGGTGTGATGGAGATACTGTGCGTTTAGGTTCATGTGTCCGGCGGCTCTGCCCCTGGCTTTTTTTTTTCTTGGGGAAGATCATATTGGATCATATTGTTTGCAGGACGTTGTTCCTCCTGCAAGCCCCCCCAACAGTCTATTCCGACGTAGTTGTGAATCGAAACATGGCGACTGTATATTGCATCTGCAGATTACCTTACGACGTGACCCAGTTTATGATCGAGTGCGATGCTTGCAAGGACTGGTTCCACGGCAGGTAAGGACACATTTTGCTCACTAGTGGTGTTGTTTTTTTGTAGCACTTTCGCATTTGTGTGGGAAACAAACAAAAATGGCGAGGATCTCGGTGGCCGTTTGACAGCTTTGTGGCTCTCCGTCGCCCCGTCTACATCTGAAGAGAGGCCGCTTGGAGAAGAAGAAGAAGGCGGAGTTAAATATAGCCGACCGAGCGGGGTTGTGACATTTTTTCGTGAAAAACATTAAATATATCCACCTTATAAAAAGTTACGGGGCTTAATAAAGCGATTTGGGCGCGGGCTTCGTCTATTAATTTCACTTAATGGCTGTTAAACATGCCCGCATAGCCCCCAAAACTGAAGCATTCCCGTTGTAATCAGCGGGGGGAAGCCTCGGCAGTCTCGCTGCTCATTTCTCTCTACTCTGTCTCTCTCCGCTGCCGCTTTCAGGGCGACATTTCGCACACATTGTCTGTAAATGTTGTCACATTCCGAACCGTCCTCCGGGCTCTAACCGACTGTTTATTTTGTGGCGCGCGCTACTGAAAATCACGACCCGAGCAGAGTGAGCTCGAGCCCCGCACAGGCAGGCAGCCTTCCTGCTAGACACACTATGGCTGACAATAGCAGCCCGTGTCGTCGGATGCCCCTCATGCTTTAAAAGCGGCGGTGGAATAGTACAATATTTGTAACGTTCACTGACTGTGCTGCTGTGTTGCCTCTATGAGCTTGGGCTATTTGCTACATTGCATTGTTTCACTGCGGCTGAGCGGGGACGTTTGGTGTTGTCCGCCGCCGCTCATCACCACTTTCCCCGCATGAGCCTGATCTCGGCTACCGGATCCCTGTTATCGTCATGTTATATTTCCCTCCCGCTGCCTTGGTTGTTGCCGTACAAGTCTGTCCCTGTACTGGGCTTTGTTTTGGCATGTTTCGTGCTGTTTGGCTGCACTCGGGGTGTCTTTCTTGAGTAATAAATTATTTGTAAATCGTGTTTCGTTTGGTGAACAAGCCCAGTCTCAGAGCAATGAACAGTATTTACGCGCCCGAACGTTAACCCTTTAGTGCTCCCTCTGGGCTGCATCATGTAGGCTAGCGTTATTAGGTTATTACATTGTGTCGTGGGGAAATACATGCTGGGGATAAGCCGTGATGTGATTCAGCATAAGCCCAAACAAAAACCGTAGCCTATAATGAAAATAATTTTATGTTGGCTATCTAAAATCTTATATCCAAATCACTGGCATCCGGTTGATGCAGCCAGCCTGTCATGTCACAAAGGCTATATGCCTACAGTAAGACATTCTGAGTTTAAGTCAATGGTTGTCAGTGATTCTAGAACATTTTTCTTTTCAAAATATCTTTTTGTCAAAATCAGTGAATATCTCACTATCTGCTACCTTTCTGTAGCCTATAGGCAGGTAGCCTATGTGAGCTGAAAAAAAATCAAGTGGTCATAATACACAGCCTATAGGCTCTGTAAATGTTGCTAGCTATTGTGGTCCCACTTTCTATACCCTTTGTTTACATACCACTTTACAGTGCCTGTGTAGGCTATTAACACTGAGTAGATAATCACAGATGACAAAAAGTAACTGATTTTGACAACAAGCATTCTCCAAAATCATTGACTCCACATTGAGTATTTTGTTAACAGAGAACAGGATTATTACAATGGATTTCCCATACACCCCTACAATCATCCATGCTCTTGAGCTGCACCTCCATTAGGTCTAAATAAGGTTATTTAAATGAAATTACAAATCTCCAAACCAGAGATTGCACTGATTTCAGGGCAGAGCTATGACACATGGTATTAAAGCTGTATAGAGAGCTGACGAATAGCCTTCATCTTAAAATTAAAAAGGAACAGTAATAGCTTTGTAATTGAAAGATTTAAAAAAAGTAATATTAAACGCACCCACATCATATGGTGCTCTTAGAGGACCTGCATCTGAGATGTAGTCACTGTAGCAAATGTTATTGTATCATTCGCCCCACGTGTCATCAGCATAATTATGCTACAGTAGGATGCAGCTCAGCCGGGCTATTCTCAGCGTTCTAAATACACTGTTGTGATGAGCCGGAGATACAGTGTGTTTACCTTGGAGATGGCTAAGGGCCAAGCTTTATAGAACAGTGCACTGTTATCCCACACATGCATGTGGTAAGAGGAGATAATAACTGGTAATGACAGTTTATTATCAAAAGATACTAAGTGGGCACTTTGTTTGGTTGTAAGCTGTATGAACACTATACAGCAAAAGCATTGGTTTAGCATGCTCGCATGTGGTAAACATATAATATTTTGGAAGATTTGCTGGCATATAGACTCAGATAAGATGACGTCAGTGTCTCTTTTTGTCCACTATGTGTTGAGCTCAGGCCAAGGGGCATAGTGCTGATTTCAGTTTCATCAAAACAACACTTTCCCTCAACTTGTGGGCTGTCCTATTTGCATCCCATCAGTCATTTAGTCTTTGTCACAGACCAGGGTTCAGTTATTGTGCCCAGCTGGTGTTGATCAGGAAATGGTTTGAACGCTAACTGCTCCTAAAAACCACATTGTCTTGTTTTCATTGTACATTTCTGTTTTGTCCCACGTTGAAATGGATACTAGTCAAACATGCACGTAAGTCCGCTCTGAAATTGTTGGATTAATTAGCTGCACTTGTTAATAGGCTTCCTTTGATATTGACATTGGATTTAAGGTAGAGTCAAGACCGCTTGTTGACCAAATAATTTTTTTTCAAAATCAATTAATGTTTCCTCACAATCCACTTACTATACTGTGTGTGCAAGACGAAAACATTTTTTGTGTTAAAACATAGCATAGGCTCTGTAAACTGGTATGTAAACATAGGGGATCCAAACAAAGGGGGCCCATCATAGCTATAGCAACATGCCGTTGTGTGGACCGTGAGGAGATATTCACTGATTTTGACAAAAAGTGATTTTTTGAGAACAAGCGTTCTCCAGAATCACTGACAACAATTTTCAAATAGGCTAGATGTATATTATGTGAGAGGACCTCACTTGTAAGAACACAGAAGGTTATCGCCCTGCTCTGCAGCTTCACTGAATTTTATTTAGCCTCTTTAGGCTCATTATTGTGATTAAATGGCCCCCTAATTAACTGGGTTGGTTTAGTCTCACTGTTCTCACCAACTCTTTATTACAAAAGCGGCTGTTTTTAGCAGTGAAGCTCTAAAGACCCCACTATAAAGCCTACATATAGCGACTAAGCTAGCTGTTGAGGAAAGCCAAACATCTCGCAGCTAAAAGAGCCAGACACCTTTATTTCAGTTTGGTGGAGACAAAGCCACAGCTAGCCTAAAAGTGAGCCAATGTTGAACTCACCATTAGTGCCGTAGCGATATACCAGCTGACTGATATCTGCCCATATTAACTCATAACAGATATTAGAATGGGGAACATACTGTATGTTGGCTGTTAAAATGGCTTTACAAATACTGTAAGTAGCCATTGTAACGTAATGTAATGTAGGCTACTAATGTAAGCTACTGTACTGTAAAATATCCCATGCTGCCTCTGGCCTGAAACATCAGGATGATAATGTTGTTATTTGATGTGTTCATGATATAGCTATTAAAGTAAGTCTGTTAGCATGTATAGCGCAAAGCTATATGGTAGGCTTGCTGTGTCAAGAATGTGTCTCTGTTGGTCTGTTATGGGGTAAGTTTGCCCCTATAGTGGTAAACTAATAAATAATGCAGTCTGCAGCTAGCACCTAGCTTACAGTGTTTGTGGTAAGCTAGTTTAAACACACCCCAAATATAACTTTCTACTAAACTCTGCGAGGGATGGTGTCATGTATTTCTGGTTAAGAGCATGTTTCTCCGTAACAGTAACAGTTAATACTATGAAATGCAATGACGGTGACACATTGTAGTTTGACAAAAATGTGTGTTATGGACCATCATCTACAACTCCCGAAATGTGAAATAATGTGTCATTGATTGATACTTCAGTCCCCTTTCTTAATGACAATATTATCACATTGCAAATTCAGGATTCTTCAAGTGGTGCTTGCACTGCCTGGTCTGCCTTGTTTGATTGTATAGACTGGTGTGCGAAGTGTTTTAATTTTGACAGACTTGCATTAAAGCGCATTTTTCTGCGCCTCGCTGTGTGCACAGTGCACACTCTCACTTCAATGAAATTCAAGTTAGCCTACTACCGGAAAGTCAGTCAGTTTATCTTAAGTTTAACCTTATCTTGCCTTGAATAAGACAAATATTAACATGCAATTTCACCCATGCTAGTGGATATGTATCATGTGTTAGCTGTTTAGAATTAGCAAACAATCACATATTATTTGCGATAATTACCCAACAATATTATCTACTACATGAGAAATACTTAAAGGTTGAGTCAGCGAATACCTCCTCACAATCTCATACCTGTGTACATACTATGTGTGCGCTGAAAAGAAATCCAGTGTAAATACACAGCATAGGCTCTGTAAACCTTCCTTCACATGCCTGTTTACAGGGCATTGTTTTTTGACAACAAGCATTCTCCAGAATCACTGAATCTATCTTTAACTGCAATGCATTATACTAGTATAAGTACTCGACTATTTTTAATCAGAAATATAATGCCTTAACAGTGTTTACCTGTAAATGTGTAATAATAACCTCCCCTGCTGTGCATACAGTATGTATACGGACTGAGTGACATGTCTCCTACAGGCCCATGAAACAGCAGCTCTTGCGGTTAATGAGCTTACAGTGTGTCTGTTACAGAAGAGATTACAGCTAAAGTTGTAGTGATGCTGCCTCGTGGGAAAAATGGCATCGGAGCTGTAGTCTTTTGAATACTAAAAAAAAATCATTAGTCAACTTTATTCAAATTGTGATAGGCTCACATTAGTTGTTGTCTCAAGTAAATAATCATTTGTCAAGGAAAGTGTTTCAGTTTTTTAGTATAGTAAAGGAATGAAATGCTCAATGAGAGATTTCATTGGGGTTAAAGAAGCAGGTGGTGTTTGGCCTTCTATGTTTTTACCTTGTGAAGTTACAGTAGCTATAGACAAATGGAATTTCATTCACATTTCTATTCTCTTTCCATCCTCTCCCATTGTTTTAGGTGGAGTCAGCGATTCTGGAGAATGCTTGTTGTCAAAACCACTTTTTGTCATAATCAGTGATATCTCCTTATAATCCGCTACCTGCAAGCTGAAAACGAAAACTGGTGTTTATCATCATTCACGTGCTGCAGTTTTTAGTTCTGAGTCATTTACACACACACAATACTCTTCATCTGGTATGGGGAGTAGGTGTGGGTCACAGTCATCCTTTGAGTCAGTGTAGTCAGTGTAGTCACTGATATGTGCATGTAGCTTTTGAGTAATGCAAGCCTCTCCAAACTCTTTCCTCCTTCTCAGGTGTTAGGTGATGTTATTGTGCTCTCATTAATTGCTCAACACATTGTGATATCAAATAAAAGCATGTGAATTAAAGATGGAGTCAGCCAGTCTGGGAGCACTTGTTTTAAAAAACTAACTTTTTGTCAAAATCAACGCTGGATTTTTTTTCCTCAGCGTACACACAGATAGCCGATCGTGAGGAGATATTCATTGATTTTGACAAAGTTCATTTGTCTTCAAGCATACTCCAGAATTGCTGACTCCAACGTTTAAGTGTACATTAAATATATATTCATGTATTTAAAAATATGGTTATCATTTTGGGATGTGCTTAAGCATAATAGATACATACATACACACATTATAGATAGGCTTCATAACTGTGCATGTCATTTACAGTAACAAAACATTAGTTGATGAAAGTAGTGACCGCCAAAATGTAACGTAGCCTGGCCTTTGGTACTTTACTGAGCTGCCTATATGTCTGTGTAATCTATATCTGTTAAATGGCCGCTCCTGTAATTTGACAATATTTACTTTTGTTTTTAAATGATCAAAATCTTGACTTTTATTCCCTCGTGTGGATTAAGCTCCAAAATCCATTGAGCTACTACACCACTCTGTTTATAACACAAACCTTCTGTTAAAGTTTTGCAATGTTCACACCCAAGTCAGTCAAACATTCTACAACCCAAAATAAAAGGCAGAAATGTACATAGTTTCATCCCATTTCAGTTATTCTTTTTCCATTAACAACAAACCACTTGTTACCAAACCTTGACCAGTGGTGGTGACATGAGTCAAACTTGTGCATATTCATAAACAACTTTTTTAAGTAAGTCTAACCAGCGGTGAACCCAGAAGGCAAGATACACAACATTTAAACACTATGCAAAAACTAATTAATAGTAGTACTGCATAGATTAACTGTAAGGCATACTTCCTGGTTGATTTAGCAACCAAACCGTCTACTTCAGATCAAGCCCGTCAGCCTGGCAAGAGCCCGTCCATCGGCCGTCCGACCAACCCGATGCGATCCCGGGGCAATGTCCGGGGCGCAAGCCACACCGTCCAGCATGGCCCGGGCCGCTGTAAGACGCCATCACAGCCGAGCGGCGCACAGGTTCACAGTCCAGTCCATCCACGAAAAAGAGCAATGATCCGCAATCTGCATTAAGTCCACTCACACCAGCTTCCAGGGTGGCGAAGGCAGTCCGGTCAGAGCTTGCGAAGAGAGGTCCAAAGTTTATTCGTTCTGGCGCCACTTGTAACTGTCCCTGTTCGGGCGCCAGTTGTAACGGTGAATGGTGCAGGTTGTAGGTTATGGTCTTATAGCAATAGCTCCGGTTAGCATGAAGACTCGGTAGGCAACTTGTGGGATTCTCCTCACTGTACTTTTATTACACATTGACCATATCAAGCCAGGTCTCTACGGCACTATATCTATTAAGCATACATGTGTTCAGGAACATAGTCCGATATTCCTGCCTACACCAACTCCTTACAAAATAAAGAATATAAAACAGAGACTTCTCTCGTAGACTGCAATTACTTTTAGCTTAGCGGAGAAGCACATGCGTTCTTCTTCATGTTCAACATTACATTCCACAACAAACAAAGGGATGCGCCACCTAGTGGCGCTACATGTTATAAAACCGACTGTTACAAGGTGACTGTAGTGCCCCTTTAAATAGCACTGTGTACCGTTCTTTACTTAAAGCGGCTACGAGTAACATTTAAATATCTTTTAAACAGCCTCATGTTTCCTCTCATAATCATAAATTACCTCTAACAGCAAACGAGACCATCAGTGCAAAGAAATACGTTTTAATATAGTTTTTATTACTGCGTTTGGTCTGGTCGCACACCCAGTCCGATTTTCGGTTCACGCGTGCATGCTCTATGGTCACATATCCATATTGGTCGCAGATTTCAGTGTGGCGCAGGAACGCGATGTGAGAAGCCTATCCCTCCAGGTGAGGGAAGGGGAGCGGGAGCCTTGTTTGAGACAGTTATTTGTCGTCATAATGACTGATAACGGGGCTGAACCATCAAAGAAAAAAAAGAAAATGCAACGTATACACAATTTCACGGAGCGAACCTAGACTGCAGTGTTTACTCCTAAATGAATGAGCGGTAGCCTACTAAAACAAAGTTTACTTAGCCTCACCAGCATCATCAGATGACCATTATTCATCTGAAATAGTCATTATTTACAACAACATAAACACATTACCTCATCGTGATCCATACTAACTGCCGTCTCTCGTTCATTCGCTTTGTGTGAGGACACGGAATCTTTCAGCTCCGTGAGAGGTGACACTGCATCAACTCATTGCAATCAGGTGTGTGTGTAGCACTGACTGGCATTAGTTGATGCTGTGTCACTAACCACTCTCACGGAGCCGAAAAGAGTCCGGTGCCCTCACACTTTCAACACACGGACATGCACTATATTGCTTCCTGATCATTTGAATCTCGCACGCCCAGCACGAGCTAGAAAACAGCTTCACAACAGCTGGCGTCGTAAAAATACTACCGCTTTTGTCCAAAGGGGACGCCAACGTGCCATTTTACACGTAGTGGCTTTAATGTTGGACTTGATGGTCAGCATTCTATCCCTTACTCAGGGTTCGACATAACGTATAGCCCGATGGCCCGGGGCCAGTAAAATCATATGCAGGGCAAGTTGATTGGCCAGTCACTGTCCCGCCCGGGCCAGTGACTGGCCAATCACAGTTCAGTATCTTTTTGTAGACTACATCATGGTTCATTGAAATGCGCGTTCAGAGTCGTAATGAAAGCAGTGTTTATTAAGACTCAATATAATAAACCTAATATAAAATATATTTTTTAATGAAAGGCCAGTGGACAACCGATGCGTGGGCGTTTTGACAGGCGGAGCAACAAGCGGTTGCACTCTCGCTCCGTTGGCAGAGCTGCCTACCGTCCGCCTGCGAGTCGACAAATCAATCGACTTACTCTGCCCCCTTTCTTTCTTCCCACAGCAGAGGTAGAGGTGCAGAAAATGATAACTGCGCTTTTCCTTTATCTGCCGCCGTAATGTTACAGTATTTGCATCCAAGCCCCAATGGTAATACAAATGAGAGGCGTTATTTAAACGCTGTGAATGAGTCTCCGGTGATTGTGTCGGTTGTAGACAGAAACGAACGGAGGGACTCCGCTCACTGTACAGTTCCTATAGTCGCGCAGTTTGGCACTGACATTCAATCAGATCGCGGAAGTCTTTCCCATTGAAATCGCTAACGGGGAGAATATCCCCGGTTATTATTTTAGCCACAAACCACAGTTCATCTGCGCGGCGGCTCACTCGCTGGCGAGATCACACGGTGAAACGCTGCAGTGATCGGACGAAGGCATTGTGTGTTTCTAAGGTGATTTAACGTCATAGTCTTAGACGAGCGTTTAACTTATGCTGCATATTTTGCACTGCATTGTTTTTTATCAATAGTTTGAAAAAATGGTCCCACACCGGACTCTTATATGTGAAGCTGACACTTCATGGAGAAGTGACACTCCTGCAGCGCGCTCACGACCAGACGTGAACTCACATACACGGTGAAATCTCCCATTAAAAAAACGGCATAACCCACTGATTTTCGGATTTCTATTCTATTTTTAAAGTCAACTTGAGCGCAAGTGGAAAACCGGTCATTCGGTCGACACATTCACATCCCTAATGCATATAGAGAAAGTAATAAAAACAGCCTACCACACCACAAAGAATGATCAGACCTTCATCTCTTATTTTTTTTTTATGTTTGAACATGACTTCTGCAGGTGAACTATTCATTAAACTGCCCAAATTCAAGAATAAAAACAACCATCAAACTACTGGACTTTAAAATACTGGCCGACTCTTTCAACATACTTTCAGTTGTAGGCTTCTAATTCAATATGTTTGCCTGGTTTTATGTGTAGGCCTATGAGCAATATCAACATTTCATATAATTAACTAAAAGAAAAATAACCAAATCTAAAGGGAATATCTATACTGTTACAGTATAGATATTCCCTTTAGATCTGGTTATCTTTCTTTATTTTTCTAATACAGCTATTATAATTATTGACACTAAATTATGAAGAAAAAAAAAGTGTCTGCAGGGCCAGTGAAAATATACAAGGGGCCAGTAAAACTCGGATCCACTGGCCCGGCGGGCCAGTAGGAAAAAAAAGTTATGTTGAACCCTGCTTACTGAATTGTTTTAGTTTAAATAATACAGATAAAAGATAATTAGTGACAGCCACTTTGATAACAGTGAACACGGACTCTTTATTTAAAATTCATACTACTGTTGGAACGTATAAAAACAATTCTGTTAGTCCCAATTGGATTTTCTTTAAAAACGTGAGTAGCTGTGCACAGAACTGTACAAATCAGTGAGTATGACAAACCCTAGATCTTTAAAAAAAACAAAAAAAAAAACAATTTAGTGACATAACAAGTGATAAACAATTCTTTTGTTTGTGTTATTAAATAATATGATATTTTATCAGGCACTGTTTAGGGGGCCTGCGTCATTTCTCTTGCACCAGTGCCACACATGAGAAGGTAAAAGGTTGTTGCTGCCAAAGTAGTGTTGAAGGGCATCTCATAAAGTGATGAAAGAAGTCAGATGTGGTTTTAGACCTGGCACAGGTTTAAAAATAAAATCCCATAATCCTACACTCATAAAAATCAATTCTGACAACAATGCCGCAGCAAACAATGCAGATGAGTTAAGAGTGGTGGAGGTAACCTGATGCTGTTGTGGGGTGTGTTAAGTCTCAGACAGAGACGTGTCAGCAAAATACATGGGTCTGGAGCTGTGCTACGGCTTCACTGTTAGTCAAGGTGAGATATGATGATCATTCTCAGTAGCTTGCATGGTAGGAAATTCACTTGTCTGTTTTTTATTACCAGCATTCTGGATCATTTCCACAGGGCAATTTTATCACATTTTGGGAAATGTACCTTGTTTCTTCCATCAGTGTTGCCTACCGCCAGAGTTATCCAAATAAAATGTACACTTTTAAAGGCCCTGGCAACCCAAATTCACTAAATCCTTGTAACTATGTTATTTGGGGGGTAAAATGAATGCTAATATGTATATGAAAGGTTTTAGGAATATCTGTCAACTCCCCGCAAACATACTGTCATGTCAGTTGGTCGACCATTTGAAAATTTCTGATTCGAACTTTGGCTTACTTCTCTGTCTTCAGTAGTCACACGTTCTAAAGCCCCTGTCAAATGAATTTCAGATTGTTCACAGGCATTTTGCCTTTGGGGATTTCCTACCCTGGTAGCTGGGTTTACATGGACACTTACAGTCCAATGTTTAAAAATCCCAAACTGAATAAAAGCGTTCCATATAAACACCTTATTCTGAATGAAAACAGATAGGCCAATGAATTAATTTTGGTTTGAAAATATACAGTATGTCCATGTTAACACCGCTACTGTCAAAGATAGACAAAAGCAGTCGCCAACTTACTGGTACAGTTGGTTAAAAAACTCAATCACGCGCATCATGTACATGGCATAAAAACCTTTTAAAGTAACAAACCACACAGTCACACTCAGTCTTAAGGCCAGGACACACCGGTCCGACTACCGACCGTCGCCCGAAAATGGAGTCTGCCGAGTCTTCAGGCAGCTCCAGTCTGCCCGTTGCGGCCAAAAAAGTGCCAAGAACACACCGAGCCGACTACTGACTTTCCGTACACTCTGCGCTTGCGGGGGACGTAATGTCTCCATAACAGCAGGTGGCGCTAATCTCTATTGTGGCCCAAAAAAATACGGAAGCCGGAAATGATGGGACAGCTCTGTAGACCATAAACATAGATATAAATACGTATTTATATCTTTGGACCATAAAGAGCACCATTTTTAGCAGAGAGTGTCGAGTATGGTGTCGAGCAGTCAAGAAAGGTTGATGCATGTGAGTACTCGCTGAACGAAACAAACAAACACATTTAAACAATGGCAAGCGATGCGATACTGTTGTCAGCTGTTTCTGCTACCCGCCTCACTTCCGGGCTTCACTGATTCGCTAGCCCTCCACCAATCAAATTGCTCCGACTGAAAGACTGCCCGACCGAACACACCAAACAGATTTGTGTCCCCGCCCCCTCCAGACTCTCCGACCATGTCCCATGGCCGATTATCGGGCCGGTGTGTCCTGGCCTTTAAAGACCTACTTCACCGGTGGGAATATGAAGGTGTATTGAACTCTGAGATCCTAAATAGTATAAATGTGCAAATATTTTTGAAATTGGTTCATCCTAGCCTGAGAAAAGGCAGAAAGAGTGTTTTATGGTCTCAATGTCTAACACTACATTTTACTAGTGTGACATCACACCAGTAAAAATGTAGGGTTAGGATTAACAGGACAGCTGGGCCAAGGGAAGACTGAGGAAAAGCTGAGGGAAAAAAATCCCTCATTCATTATATTATAATAGCGATGTTATAAGGATAGAATGCCGGTTCCGTATGGGTGAAGTATTCCTTTAAGGTATCCCTTTGACAGCGCAAAGAAGTGAAAGTTTCCAAACGTTTCATGTCTAATCTTCCTCTAAGACACTAAATTAAGGATGTATTGAACAGGCATCTCCACTGTGTCCACACACACACAGAGCTACCATAGATAGTATGTAAGAGACGTACCAGCTCTACTGTAAAGTGAGTGAGTTGGCGGTGTGTAGTAAAAGCTGCAGAGTTCACAGAGGGGGGAAAAAGGAAAGATTCTGGGGAAACTCCCAGTGCGTCTGAGTGACGGAGCAGCGGCTCCTCACGGGAGGAATTTGCTTGTGCACCACTCACTGTCTGTGTGTTACTATATACTCACTGTCTGTGTGTTACTATCTATACCGACTGTCTGTGTGTTAGTATACTCACTCCCTGCGTTCCAATCACTATACTTCCCTACTATTTAGTATGCCAGAAAAAGATTTAGGATGTCCCAATACATGCAAGTCAATTGTAGTATGCTAAAAAATACATAAATGCCCCACTAACTCCAATAGCATGTTGGATTATTCGTCTTTATTCTTGACATTTCCCAACAATCTGATTTTTTTTCTCTCCTGTGGCCCTACAACTTTTGTATACTTTAGTATGTAGTGTAGTAAAAAGAAAAAGTATGTGATTAATTGGAACGCAGGCACTGTCTGTTTGTTACTATACTGACTCTGTGGGGCGACTGTGGCTCAGGTGGTTAAGCGGGTTGGCCAACGATCCAAGGCTTGGCGGCCACCTGTGTCATGGTTGTTGTGTCCTTAGGCAAGACACTTCACCCACCTTGCCTTGTGTGAATGTGTATGATTGCTGTATGTTTGAGGTGGTGGTCGGAGGGGCCGTTGGCGCTGAATGGCAGCCACGCTTCCGTCAGTCTGCCCCAGGGCAGCTGTGGCTGCTCTCGTAGTTTACCACCACCGGGATGACTGTGTGTGAATGAATTGAACCTGGAACCCTGTAAAGCGCTTTGAGTCACAGAGAAATAAAGCGCTATATAAATCCAATCAATTATTGAATTATTATTACTACTCATAGATAGTATATAATATGGATGTATCATCCATGCTGACCTCAGTTATTCACACGGCATCCAATAATCCTGGTTTATGCGCGTCGCCATCTTGTGAGATTTTTACTCCGCCTCACGTCGGGGGGAGGGCGATACGTCCATCTAGCTGACGTGTACCTCCGAGGCAAAGTGAGGGACAACGGGCGGAGAGCTGTCACTCAAGAGATCGCGCCAATACATTTTAACCTCCAAAAGAATAAAAACTAGCCTGCTAGAAAAAAATCCACCCCCCTCAGTATTGTCATGGAGATATGAACTAAACATACAGACTAGGCTGTAAATAGGTTTAATAAGACTTTGAAAACGGCCTGTCTAACAGGTGAGTCGAAGAAAAATTGCTCAGTCTTGGTACCACCCCCAGTGGCCACCGGAAGGTACTCCGGTGGCCATCCAATTTTGGTCACTTCCTTATTGGATGCTGGTAAAAATCGCTGAGTTTGGGGCTTGGTGTTACTATACTACCTGTCTGTGTGTTACTATACTCACTCTCTGTGTGTTACTATCGCTCATGTAGAACACTGCTGTCCATTTCATCCTATTGTGCTCACCACTGATTGAAGCCTTTGTATGTTACTGCAACGTTAAACTGTGATCACTTACAGGTAAAACACAGTTTATATTTCTCGTGTGGTTGTCATTTTTGCAATAGGGACACTTTTCTTTGTTGAACTGTTTAGTTTCTGAGTTTTTTTCACAAAAGAACATATCGACATAGGCCTTCCTTACAAATGAACAAATAATGATATGGTAAAAACAAATCGTAGTAAATTAATTGATAAATAAAACTTGATAAAAATAAATAAATAAAATGTAAATATAAAAACATTAAGTTATTTTTATACAAATAACAAATAAGTAGTAGTGAAACTTCTTTTAATTAATTGAGCTTTTCCTTAGTCAATTACAAAGGTTGAATTGGTTTAACTAGACAAGGAACCAAGCTGAGGCGCACACTGCCGGGTGCTAATTCAACCCACACACGTCCTATGGCAGCTGCAGCGTTGTAAAAACACAGTGCTAAAATATAGGAGGCTTATGCGCATACAGCGTGATAAGGAGTGGTATTTATAGCCTGCTGTGTGCTGTCCTCCACTGTCCTGTTCCCTTGTCCCTGCCACGCACACTGTATAGGATGTCCTTCTGCTGTGTGTGGACCTTGAACGCATCTTCTCCCAGTGTTTATTCTTGGTTTGTAAAAAGTTGCTCAAGGCCACTAAAGTGTTTTTAGATTTGAAATAGGATTTTCCTGAAAAGTCTCTGCTTTCAGTTCACAACACTAATTAAAGGTGGAGTCAGCAACTTTGGAGAACGCTTGTCATCCAAAATTCATTTTTGTCAAAATCAGTGAATATCTCCTCACCATCCCGCGGCGCTACCTGTCCGTACGGTGTGTGCGCGGCGGCGGCGCTGAAAATAAAATCTGGTGTTAATACAAAGACTAGGCTCTGTAAACTGGTATGTTACCAAATGGTATGTAAACAACACTGTAGCTAGCAACATGCCCATTTACAGAGCCTTGGCTGTGTATTAACACTGGGTTTGTTTTTCAGCGCTCACACAGTACAGTTAGCGGATCGTGAGGAGATATTCACTCACATTGACAAAGTGATTTTGACAACAAGCGTTCTCCAGAATCACTGACTCCACCTTTAATGTTTTTATTTTTTTTGGGGGGGAAAGAGTCAAAAGCTTCTCAAATGTTGCCTGAGCTGTTGTTTCTGTTCTGTGTCACTGTAAACTCAATACATGTGCCTTTGGAGGTGTGAATCAGACACAGCAAGCAGACAAGGAGAGATGTCCCTCTGGCTTTAGGGAAGTGTGATGGCAGTTTTTTTAAACTATTTTCTGAACTTTCATTTTGGCAAATAACTAAGAAGCATGGGGGCTGCAAAGAGCCAGGGCTGGAGGAAATCACTTGTTATGTTGCAGCCCTGCTGTCATTGCCGTGGAATTAATGTAACTTTGACCAAAATAAAAAGCACACGCAATGTCACCGTGACTTATTATGAAACCCAGCCAAGTTTTAAGTCTCTGCAGGGAAGCAGAGAGAGAGAGGAAAACACGTTCAGAAACCTTTACAAACGTCTTGAAGAATCAGGCCACATTCCATATCGTTCCCAACGTGTTCCTCTGTGTATTGTTTCAGCTGTGTTGGGGTGGATGAAGATGACGCTCCAGATATCGACGTCTATCACTGTCCAAACTGTGAGAAGACTCAAGGCAAGTCCACATGTAAGTAGCTCACACTTACTGGAGTGTTAGTCCCCTTAAGGCCAGACACTACAGAGGTGGATAGGGTCAACGTGTGAACTTCTATACTGTAGATCATCAGGAAAAATTTGCCAGTTGATTACTTACAAGAAATGTTACATTTTGACTATTCATATTTTTTCAGAAATCTTCCGAATAAATATGCAAATTTGGCAATATTTAACTAATTATGTGTACTTTTTATAAACAAAAATCTAGATAGTTGGATAGAGTTAAACATCTTTATTTCAATGTTACAACATTAGTGTCAATAGTTTTTACAGATGGATACAGCCCTTTGTCCATTTTATGAGTCAAAAACACACAATATAGAGGTCTTAAAAATGCCATTTCTATATGGTTTTAAAAAGACAATGTATCATATCAATGAACAACATATTAACAGATCCTTTAACAACCTTCAGAATAGTTCTTAGAATGATTATGGAAAGTAAAGTCGATTTTTGTTTATTGAAATAAACGTATTTTGAGACTATTCCCCTTAAAGATGGTTGTGTAAGAGAAATATACAGACGCAAACAGACAAAGTTAACTCAAATGAACACCTTAATGTACATTTTGGACGTTTGATTAATGTATGAAAGAAGCAAAATGGGCAAAAATCTCAAAAATAGCTGACGCTCGATAATAAAACATTGTTTTTGCCTGCGGTATCTCGCCTGTTCTTTCACCTTATTCTCAGCTTTCACTTCTCAAAATCTCAAAGCAGATCAAACTGGGAGAAAATAACTATTTGAAAGAAAATCTGTTATAAAGTGTAAGTCATTTCCTACACTGTGGCGCTGCGTTGTACATGTTGCCTTGTGCTTGTTCACGCTTTTTTATTTTTTTTTGTCTTCTCTTCTTCAGTTAAAAAGAAAAAGAACGGGAGCAAGCATGACACGGGGCAAAGCACGGACATCAAGGCTGTTCAGAACGGCAGTCAGGTCTTCATCAAGGAGCTCCGCAGCAGGACCTTCCCCAGGTAACAGAAAACATCTCTATTCCTCCCCTTATCACTAGGGATAAGCAGGACAAGTCGGTCAAACCTTTAAACCTCCGCTGAGTTCTGACTTGGATTTCTATCGTGAGAGACTACATGAGCAAAAGGTTTAAGAATGAACAATTCATTTATTGAAATGTGCTGGAGATATTAGAAGAGTCTTTGGCGATTAGAGCCCATCGCGAAATCCTCTGAAGGGGCCAGCGAAATCCTGGGTTTAGCAGAATATATTGTATATATATGTATTTCTAATCATACTAAATCTGGCCACTAATCTAAACTAAATCTTATTTTCTACCATACTAAATAGTAGACGGGTATTGGAACGCAGCCCTGGTTTGTTTACCGATCTCCAGTGGTCTCACACACATCTTAAGTACAAATGACTAATGGACTGTTACAGGACTCTCACAACTCTACAGAGCTGTAATGTGAGAGCAGAGGTGGTGACATTCAGTCCATATGTCGTTGAAACAGTCAGACTTAACACTCTCTAGCTCTTAATCACATTTCATAAATTCAATATGGTTGAAATGAAGCCATTCCTCCTATTGATTGAGCCTCTTGATATTTCATTAAGGGACTCTTCAGTGATCTCCTGCTAATGTGATTCCTCACTTTATTAATATTCCCACTAGAGGGTGGTGTCTTCTAACTTTTCCCATTGTGTTACACACATTGCTGAAATGATCAGATCACCATTTAATTGCTTTGAATGGTGAAAAGCTTTCGAAACACTCCCGCACACACACACACGTTTGTACGGCTCTACTTGTGAGGACATTCATTGACTAATGCATTCCCTAGCCCCTTACCCTAACCCTAATCATCAAAAGTAAATGCCTAACCCCAACCCTTACACTAACCCTAACATAAACCTATTCATACCTGAACCTTCAAACCTAGTGTTAACCCTCTAACAGCCCTTTAAAGGCCTGTCCCAAAGGGAGAACCAAAACCAAATTAATTTCCAAAACTGTCCTCTCTTTGGAGGTCTCAAACTCAAACTGGTAGCCTACTCACAAAAATAGTTGTCCAAGTACACACACACACACGCTCACTAATTCACTCACTCACTCACATACTCACTCACTGATTCACTCACACACACACACACACACACACACACACACACACACACACACACACACACACACACACACACACACACACACACACACACACACACACACACACACACACACAGGCTTGTGACACTGTGCGTTTGGTGTTGCAGTGCTGAGGATGTGTTGGTGAAGCTGAGTGGCAGTCAGCTGACCATGGATTACCTGGAGGAGAACGGCTTCAACGAGCCCATCCTGGCCCAGAGGAAAGAGGGTCTGGGCATGTCGCTGCCCGCTCCCACCTTCTACATCAGTGATGTGGAGAACTATGTCGGTAAGGACAACCACTGTTTTTTTGACATTTTTAAACAAACAATCAATAAATCAATAAAATAAATTACTAACAAATGGGGAGGGACCTAAGTTTACTAAAATAAGAAATAAAGGGGCACCACCTACAATAAAAATGTATTAATAGAACCTCTTAAACCTCTTTAATGTTTTCAAGTTAAAGAACAACCACTGTTGCTACTCATTACTACTTCATTATATTACTACTAACACTGCTCTTACTCATGCTATACAGTGGTGGATAGTCACTTTAGTCAACTACAAATTTGAGGTACTTGAGTATTATCTTTTTATAGTACTTTTTAATAATAATAATACTTTTTATTCCTTATCACATGGAGGGGAATTCGTACATTTCACTCCACTACAAATATAATGTAGTTTCTAGTTACTTTACAGGTTACAATATTTCTCACTAAAACATATGAAGAGCTTCTAAAAACTCTCTAAAGACTCTCAAAAGTTCACACAAGTCCAGCTGGAACATGTGTCGGTACAGAATTGGTCATTTTTTGTCAGACGATATTTTAAACATTTGTGTGCTCAAGATAACACTGTTCAAGCTCCTCAAACGTGAAGATTTGATGCTTTTCCTTTTTAATATATATATATATATTTACAAACCAAACAATATGTTTATGAATAAAGAAAGAATTAGAGTAATCTATGAAAAAAAAAATAGTTAGTTTCAGTCCTTTACAAACTCCATCTCGTCCAGCTATAGATTTTGCTTCAACAAACATAAATGATGACTAATAATAATGTAGTTAAAACATATAATCAAGTTTTTTGCTTTGACTGCTTTTACTTTCAATACTTTCAGTACATCGCCCTGATTATACTTAACACTTTTACTTCTGTAACATTTCCAATGCAGGACGTATTGCAATGCATTTATTTACCCCGCCTTTATAAATGAATGACCATATCAAATCTATGCCATACTGATGTTGCTCAATAGGGGGCGCATGTGTTCTTCATTCTCCCCTGTAGCCCTTGCTGTCTGATGAGATCACTTTGTTACATCAAAGCATGTACTGCTGTACTGCTACAGACATATTTTGTAAAGCAAAGTTTCCTGTTTAAAGAGCATGTTTAGCTAATAGCGATTTAGCTTGTCTTACGGTGTGTGTGTGTGTCCCCTCTCTGTCCCTGTGTTATTGTCCCAGGGCCGGACGTGGGCGTGGACGTGGTGGACGTCACCAAACAGACCGACAGCAAGATGAAGCTCAAAGAGTTTGTGGACTTTTACTACAGCACCAACCGCAAGAAAGTCTTAAACGTCATCAACCTGGAGTTCTCTGACACCAGGTAACACCTAACACACTCTCCCTGTGTTCCAATCCCCATACTTCCCTCTTATTTAGTATGCCAGAACAAAGATTTAGGATGTCCCAAATACATGCACGTCAATTGTAGTATGCTGAAAATACATAAATGCCTCCACTAACTCTAATAGCATTTTGCAGTATTTGTCATTATTCTTGACATTTCTCAACATAATGAAAAAAAAAATGTTTTACGCCATTAAGAGCATTTTCAATAAGTTAAGCAGAGATGAAGATTTAAAAGAAATCCAGACTGGTCTCTTTAATTTTTTCCCGGAGCTGTATATTGTACGATCAGCTGATGTAGTAGTTATCGTGACAAGCCTCTATAATAACCAAACATCAGACTGTCAGTAACACCTACCTCTACTCCTGTGTGTGTTTGCTGGGCAGGATGGACAGTATAGTGGAGAGCCCTCAGATAGTGCGGAGGTTGTCCTGGGTGGAGAACTACTGGCCGGATGACGCTCTCCTGGGGAAACCCAAAGTCACCAAGTACTGTCTGGTGTGTGTTAAAGACTCCTACACCGACTTCCATATCGAGTGTGGAGGAGCCTCCTCATGGTACCACGTCCACAAGGTCAGACAGGCGTTTTGACTCATGGTTGTACCTCATAACAAAACAGAATGTTGCTGTGTGGTGTATAGAACATTGTATCTCCATTTTTTTATGACATTTTAATTTTCCTTCATAAATCAGTGCTATTGGTCACACTTCACACAAACATTTTCAGCAATGTTTGAATACATATTCCAATTTGGCGATATCTAACTCATTATGCCAACATATGCATCTCTTTAAAAACTAAAAATCACTGAGATGTTGGACACGCCAGAGTTAAATCTGTATTTCATTTTTACAAAATATTAGTGTCCAAAGTTTTTACTGAACATATTTTGGATACAGCCTTTTCATTTGTAGAAAAAAAAAATACTATGTACATGTCTTGAAAACGCATTTATAATAAGTTTATTTATTTAAAAGGGACATTGCATATTAATAGACATTTACATGTAAATATACAGGAAGTATTGTAGCAAGTGCTATTTATTTTTGCGTGTATCATAAATTAGACAATCAACAACATATCAACAGATCCTCCTGTAATAACCTTCAGTAAAGTGCTAAACATGATGATGTAAGTGCTTTAGAAAGTTGAGATTTTTGGTTCAGAGTATTACAAAAAAAAAACTGTGTCAAAAAACTATTGTTGAGATAATGTACGTTAAAGATAGTTGTATAGTAGATACATACATACGCAAAATGACAAGGTCTAGTCAATAAACACCTAAATGTACATTTTGGACCCTTTGATTTATATGTAAACAGACGAGAAGATGTTATGGAAGCAAAATAGACAAACATCTCAATTTTTACCAGTGGTTGAATTATAAATTGCTTCTGCCTGTTGTGTCTCACCTTAATAGTAAATGTGCAACCCATTAAAGCATAAAGCCGTTGTGTTTGTGTTCAACAGGGAGAGAAGATCTTCTTCCTGATCAAGCCCACCTCTGCCAACCTGTCCCTGTACGAGCGCTGGAGGTCGTCAGCCAATCACAGCGAGATGTTCTTTGCCGACCAGGTGGACAAGTGTTATAAATGCATCGTGAAGCAAGGCCAGACCCTCTTCATCCCCTCAGGTTAGAGCAGCATCAATAACAATACTGCTGCAGTTGTAAAGGGAGAATCCGTCAAAACATACTTAAAAATCAAAATGCCAAGTTTGAAACATTAATATACAATTCTAAGAGATATAAAGTCCTATAAATAACTCAAATACTTGAATGATGTTTTTGGATTTATTAGACAGTTATCCATTTCCACCAGGGAACGCTGATCACATTATAAAAACAAGTCAATTGTTTTGTACAAGTCATCCTAAGGGCTGATTCATATAATCTTTCTCCAGAAATAGTGAATGAATGAATGTCTTCCTCCTCTTGTCCCTTAGGTTGGATCAATGCCATCCTGACCCCAGTGGACTGCCTGGCGTTCTCCGGACACTTTGTCCACAACCTGAGTGTGGAGATGCAGATGAGGTTTGAGCCACTACACATATCATAACCTACCACCAGGCCTCCGCAGACACATAGGCACTTGTATTAACAGCATTAGCATTAACAGAATGGATCTTACTTTGCTTGATTAATGTTAAAAAAAATAATAATAATAATTAAACTAAATATTGCACAGAATAAACGCAGAGGGGTGGGGGGTTAAGATGCAAACACATTTAACACAGCACGAGCAGTTATGAGCGAACTGCTTTCTGTTGTGGAGATTTTTGAATGGAGGAAATGTAACATTTGAACATCCCTTTTAAAGGCAACAAAACTTAGGATTCTTTCCTGTAAATTGACATCCATGTGATATGGAATTATTGGCCGATACAATAACGAGATTGATCAAGTACAAATAAGTGTTTTTTTCTGTTAAGACACCAGACCTTGGCTCATGTCTCACTGCTCATGTCTTCATTTAGGACTTACAGTGAATGGCACAGTTTGCTGATAGTAAACCTTCTGCTTTATCCATCTCCCATTCATTCTCCTCAGAGCGTATGAAATTGAGAAGCGGTTAAAGGTGAGGACCCTCAACCCCTTCCCCAACTATGAGACGGCGTGCTGGTACGTGGGGCGGCATCTCCTGGAGCGTTTCAAAGGTATTCAAACTCAATCAAATATTGGATAGGTATTATTTTTGAATGTAAACGTAACGTGACCTGATTTAAAAAACTGGCCCATTTGTCCAGAAAAAATGCCACGAAAGCAGAGCACACACACACACACACACACACACACACACACACACACACACACACACACACACACACACACACAAACACTTTCTCAGAGAGGAACCGCACGCTGTGTGTGTGTGTGTCTGCTGAACAGATGAGGAGAGTTGGATGCTCTTAATATTATTTCAGTCATTTCAAATCGGTGAATCGCCCCGCGCAGTTTCACAGATGATTAGCTTCAAAAGCTTTTTGGCCCGGCTAGAATCACTTGCTCCATTACAAGCGCACCGTGTTTAAAACTTTCAGCTGGCCCGGGCCCCCCGACTGTTTATGTTTCCACCATTTTGCAGTGCGTGTGAGTATTGTGTGTGTGTGTGTGTGTGTGTGTGTGTCTGTGTGTGTGTGGGCGAACACACTGCTAGCTCACCCTGCCACGGCCTTTTACCATTAATATGGAGGTCACAGGAAATAGACTCACTTCATTATGCTGCTATGTATTTTCTTTTGCCTTGATGGTATTAATGCCTTCTTGTTTTTGGTTGCACATCCACTTCAGTTAAAGAGAGAGAGCTGCTTCCACGTTGGGACTTTGTGCCTTTACCGCCAACAACCTGACACGAAAGAGGAAATACACCTGAGAGCTGCATTTGTATTATTTTGACTAAATCAAAAGGCCGTAGTTGTCAGTGTTTCATCTAGACTTTGTCAAAAAGAACAATAGTGAAGTTAAAGGTGAAGTAAGCGATTTATTTATGTTAATTTAAGTGTTAAATCGCATTGATCACTTATATAGTGTGCGTGTTTCATTAAGCCGATCTCTCAGTCACTCGCTCTGCATGTAATCGGTAAATAAACTTCTCGGGGATCCCACTACTAATAACCAATCAGAAGAGAGAACGCTACAAACCAACACCTGTCTCACTGCCGGTGCACGTGCAGAGTGACAGATGGGTGAATGTGTATGTGCCTACAATGGCGGAGCAGGTAAAAAGACCTGCTTGAAGACCACAGTGCATTCATGTGGTGACGTAGGGAGGAAGGAGGGGACTGCTAACTGCAGTCACTGACAGGAAGTTTGCTAAACTGACCATTCCGCTTACTGAACCTTTAAGGAAGTGACAGTATATATCGGATGTATGGTGTAATCTGCCAATCTATCGGCTAACGGAAAAGAACATTAAAGAAAACTATTCATGACTGTGGCAGTGAGGGTGAAACAGTGTCAAGTCACTACATGATTTGTCCAACAGAGAGCGCTCACAGTTCATTGGTCCACTGCCATGTCAGCTGCTTGGGACGTAGTTTCATTTCTTTTGTTATTTCTAAGGATTCCTTACATACTTTCATCAGATTTGATTAAAGTCCGGTTGTATTTCTTTTTTTTTTCTGCAGGTTTACATAAAGCAAATAAGCAGCCAGCCCCGTACCTGGTACACGGTGCCAAAATCATCAACGGAGCCTTCCGAGCATGGACTAAAAAACAGGTGTGGACACACGAAGATACAGTCTGTGTGTGTGTGTGTGTGTGTGTGTGTGTGTGTGTGTGTGTGTGTGTGTGTGTGTGTGTGTGTGTGTGTGTGTGTGTGTGTGTGTGTGTGTGTGTGTGTGTGTGTGTGTGTGTGTGTGTGTGTGTGTGTCAGGTGTCCATCCATCTAAGATGTTATGAAGAGTGATGACAGTTGTGTGTGTGTTTCCCCCTGCACCAGGCACTGTTGGAGCATGAAGATGAGCTCCCTGAGAACATGAAACCATCGCAGCTCATCAAAGATCTGGCCAAAGAGATCCGACTGTCAGAGGTCATTTTACATTGTCATTTCTGGCATACACATACAGCGGTGTCGGACTGCACAATCTTAATATCTCTGTTACGACGGTCACTATTTCAGATGAGACGATATCATGATTGGAATTTCAAAAAAAACATCATTTTCAAATTCTTTATTTTAAAGAGGAACAGTGTACATTAATTAACATTCTTTAGAGATTAAAACATTTCAATTGACCCGAGTTAGTTTAAAAGCTACTTTTCATCGGCAGTCCCTTGGCTTGTTGTTTCCTTAGGCATCCTAAAGTCAAAACGACATACAAATACAAATACATGAACATCAAGTAAAAGCACACTAAACTATTGTCTCATGTGTCTTATGATACACGTTACATAATAATCTAAAAAAAAACATGAATCTATATATGAGACAGACCTATGAGTAATATAACAGGAAAAAGTGCGTCGGCCTCTTTGGGTGATGACTAACTTTTTATTTTTTTTTGCATTAAACTTAATTAGAGAAAAGTTATGAGTATGGTTTAAAAATCCCCCCATTTCCAGTTAATTCACGTAATTCCCAATTTGGAATATTTCTTAAAAATCTCCAGTTTAACTTACCATTGAAATGTTCGGCCCTTTGCAACCTCACTCATGAGTGCTATGATGTGGGCACTCTCTGATTGATTGGGAATGGGTACTGTATTTCACTTACTTTTTTTTTTATTTCCCAGAATGCAACGAAAGCCATTAAGAGTGAGCCTAGCATTAAGATACCACCGGTGGAGGAGGCTGCGTCCAGCACCCACTCTGAGCCCGAGGAGCCCATGTCCCCGGCCCAGGTCCCTTCACCCAGCAGGGAGAAGGGCAGAAAGAAAGCCTCCAAGCCCCCCAAGCCTCCTAAACCCCCCAAACCCCCCAAGATACCCAAAGCCCCCAAGACCCCCAAGCTGCCCAAGGTGAAGGAGGGAGGGAAGAAGAAAGCAAAGAAAGAGAAAGAGTCCTCACCGCCACCGCCGCCCCCTACCAAACCCTCTAGCTTCGCTGCTCTGGAGTCCCACGCCAAAGACATCCTCAGTAAGATGGACCAGCCCAAGAAGACCAAGGTGAGCGCAGGAATGTCAGCGTCCATTCAAAATGTTTTACAAATAGATTTCACTGGATGTGAGTCATCTTTCAACCCATACACCATGAAAACAGTTTCTAGTTGAAACACAAATTACAATTTGAAACCTTCCAATTTGCACAATAGGTGACCTTCAACTGCCCTAACCCTAACCCATAGTAGGCTTCTACCTCTTTGACTCTGTTAATAACAGTGCCTTGGCTCATGTGCGTCCCATTGTTCCAGGCTGTTAAGAACATGCTGAGCATGTCGGAGAAGGAAACGTCAAAGCAGAACAACCTGGACAAGTTTGAAATGAGAGAGCAGAATAAAAACAAGACGGAAGCAAAATGGAAGTATAAGGTAAGATCATTCACGTCAACCGGAGAGTTGAGTCATGCCTCAAAACAAACTAATGGCCCATTTGTTACAGGCCAAAGTCAATAATATCACAATCCCTTTCAAATTTCAAATAAAGCTAGTTTATTTGAGCTTTGAGGAAAAAGAAAGTCTGTGGTTTTTACGAAGCTTGTGAACGTTACAGGCTGAGCAGAAAAGAGAAGAAAAGAAAAGAAAAGTAGCCATCGTCCAAAAGTGATTTGCACACTTCACTTCAAAGCAATCAGCAACAAGTAATGATGTGGCCCTAAGTCTCACATTCTGAAGGTCTGCAGCTCATCATCAGAGCCGCTCCACAAACACCCTGCCCTCCCCGGAGAGTTACCTAATGGAATTAGTCCATGTATGTCCACATACCAGCGCGCTCCAGCTTTAAGTATTTACATCTGCCCTCATCGCTTCACAAGACTGTTTGTTGTATCATTATTGCTGAATGGATTTTTCCGGAGCAAAAGTGTAATTTTTGGTTGAATAGAAGGAAACTCGTGGAAACTCAATGCCAAAGTGCTGTGGAATGTGTACAAGGATCCCTCTCTCCATCCAAACTGCTCCTTCACATCAGGCCAAGTGTTGGCAGATGGAGCGGAGAGACGCTGTTAGATAGTTTACCAAGGTCACCGGAGACCACATCTTCACTTTAAAGGTGGAGTCAGTGATTCTGGGGAACGCTTCTTGTCAAAATTGTCAAAAAAAATAAAATACAATCTGATGTTAATACACAGCCTAGACTCTGTAAACTGGTATGTAAAGAAAGGTTACGTTAACACAGTTGAGGGCCACCCAAGCTAGCAACATGCACTTTTTACAGAGCCTAGGCTGTGTGTTATCACTGGATTTTTTTTCCAGCGCGCACACACAGTAGGGGACAGGTAGTGGATCGTGAGGAGATATTCACTGAAAAATTGATTTTGACAAGCGTTCTCCAGAATCACTGACTCCACCTTTTAAAGTGTGCAGGGCATCAAAGCCTACTACGGCGTATATGTAGCTGTCCCTCTTTTTTTTTTAAGTGCTCAAGACAATTCCAAAGTGTCAGTCTCCGGGTAACACCGAGTTGTCACATTCCATTTCATTTAGGGGCCAAAACTGTTGAGGAGTGAATATCTGAAAATGTTTTAATCTTGGATTTTTAGTTAATTGCGCCTTCTGCGGCGAATGGCAGGCGCTCTGCATTCCTCTGGGCAGATTTGGTTGTGTTTGAGTTGGGTCGGAACATTGTCAGACATGAATACGATCCCTGGAGTTTGACATCATGATGATTTCAGTCTTTTTAACCGTAATGTTTTTATTTAAATCAAATGACTCCCTTCTACATTTTTTTCTTACTTCTTTTACAGCGTAGTCATATTTACTGAATTGTGGGTCTTTAAAAAAATTAGGTAATTAGACAAGTGCTGATTATGTGTTTTATGGTTTTTGGTCAATTCATTTTGGAGTCAAATAACAGGCGTTAAAAACCCAAACTCAAACTATAGATATTAATGTGTTCACTTTGATGAGGTTCTCGTTGTTATGTCTTTCAGTTCATTGCAATAGCCGTTTAATGGCAGCCACAGTATTTTTACCCTAATTCCATCTGAAGTTTTAATATTGGTAATTTAGGACTGATAGAACGGAATATGTGGCAATGTGCTAAATTTTATAATGCTGATTGTTTAGCATAATGTAAGACAAGCAGATTTCATGGCTACTGCTGAGTATGTTTTAATTGACATGACTGACCAAACCCAACTATAGATTACATTTGAGACACAGAAGCTGTTTCAGTCAGAAAAAATTAAAAATAATAAAAATAATAAAGCATTTATTGCAGACCCAGGTCCATATAACACATCATACAGTGTAAAAAGGAGATACAAAAAAATACATAGAAATTAATAAATTACATATATGCCTATAGGATATACAGGCTATTGCACCAATGCCATCTCAACCTAGACGTGTATATGTGGCAGCTTTTCAGAGGGCTGACAAGGGCTTCAATTAAGTGATTCTCTGACGTGTCCAGGCGAAACATAAAACTAAACACCAGTTGTCTTAAGAGTGCCGCACAAATGTACGCTAATAGAACGGCATGGATGCAGCTTTAAAGAAATGTCAGTCCTTTCACTTTAAAATGATAAAAACCAATATATCTGTCATAAACAATATCTGCCTGGTCAAAGTGTTTGTAATTTAACATTGTATAGCAGACAATACTGTAATAGTGACCATTATCATATTTATTTTGAATGTAAAAAAAAAAAAAATAGATAATGAAGAAACTGGCCAAATAATGTAACAAGATTTCTGAAACTATAAGTAATAACCTTTTGTGCATACTGGAGTAAGGCTGTTTGTGTGGTCAGGTCTTGAAGCAGGCATTTGAGAGAGGCAATATTAAGGAAATGTGATACTTTTAGCCAATTAATCAAACCTAGATAAAGTGATATTATATTAGTATATAATAAAATCATTATATCCAGTAATTACATATATAAAAACCTGACCACACATGTCACAACAAGCCAAACAATGTAATAACTTATGACCTTATAGGAAAAAATTTATTTAGTAATTGTTTTTTTACATTAAAAACTGTCAAATGATAGTGTTATTGGACGTCATTGGCTGCTACAAACATCATGGTGATTTTCACCTATTTTACTTAATTCATTCATGTATGGTTCAACATTGTTCCCTGTTTAACTCTACAGAATAGCAAACCAGATTCCCTGCTGAAAATGGAGGAGGAGTGCAAATTTGACCGGACGCCGCTGTCGGGCAATAAGGACAAATTCAGCTTCACCATGTCCCACAAGAAAACACTGGGGTATGTATGTGAAGGGGGGGAGGGTGGGGGGGGGGTTTGCCCAATGCACATGTTAACCTGTTATGAAAAGAGAGCCTAGTAAACTATAACAATAAATAAATATATAATTAAATACATACAATTTGATCGATCATTTATCTGATCAATAGCCTTGTTCTCAGCCCTCGTGTCGTTCATATAGGCAGCCACCTTATACATCGTGAACATGCTCTACATTCAGATTAATAAACCTATTTGTATTGTATCATTCTTTTTTATTTTTATTAAGAGGAGGTTTTTAACGTCTGTGCTACTGAACAGATTTCTATCAGGTTGAAATGTAATTCTGCGGTTGCACGCGATCGTTACTGTTCACTTGTGTGATCACAAAGTCATAGATGAGCCTCGTTAAATAGCCTTATATGAATATAGAAATAGAGGGCCTGGTAAAAAAAAACTCATGCATTGCGTTGTATTACTGGTGATTACGGGCGCTATGTGTGGCTATGCTATCCATTAGGGGGCCTAATTCAAGGACTTGACTCTTTTTTTGCCTGTATTGTCCCCTGCTGCGGTTTTTATCCCCCCTGTTCAGCTCCAAGACGCTGAAACCTCAGAGCAACTCCAGTGTGTTCGGATCGTTACAAAACCTGAAAGAGGACAAAGGCAAGCCGGTGAGGGACGAGTATGAGTACGTCTCAGATGAGGGGGAGCTGAAGATTGACGAGTTCCCTATCAGGCGGAAAAAGAACCCCGTTAAGAGAGAGCAGTCCTGTGAGTATAGTATGCTGGTGTCAGTGTGTCAACCCCTATGGAAAACTGTTAGGCAAAAGGGGCCTGGCAGTCACTCAACCTCAACACTTCTTCTAAGGAGCATCAACTTAAAATCAAGTCTTTTATTCAGTCAGTTCTGATATATGCAAGACAAACATCAGAATCAAAATGGCGTTTATCTCTGGCCCACAGTGCAGTTGGAAGGATAAAATAAAAACTATATAGAGTTAAATAAGATAAACATAAATAATATTGACATAAGATACATTCTAAATACTAAGTAGTGCAAAGGAATTTTCTGTGCTTAAATGTGGCCGGAGCATCGAGTATCGAAAAGTGTTAGAAATGTTGACTGTTAAGAAGTGTTTGCTAAGATTATTAGGTTGACGTATTCTTTGATCCAAAATTGTTTACTGGTTTTTACACGCCAATGTTATTGACTTCATTTCAGGAGGTTCTTTATTTCTTTATAATGTTGATGGGCATTTATATTATTTGGACACATATAAAAAAGTTAAAACAATCATTTTTTTTTCCAGACCCATGAATACTCTGAATCCCATCTATATTATAGGCCTGCTGTTGCGTTCAATGACCGTTCAAAAACGTCAGATTTCTCTGAGATTCGATTTGGTAAAATGTTTTACCTGCTGGGAAGAAAAACTTGGCCAATCAAAGATCACAACAAATATCAAAGAGGAAAGTGGCCAAACTGAATAAACAAATGTGAAACCCGATTATAAGTCAATCTAATGATCGGGCTAAAGTTAAGCATGTTTAAAGGTAGAGTCAGTGATTCTGGAGAGCGGTTGCCGTCAAAATCACTTTTTTGTCAAAATAAGTGAATATTTCCTGACAATCCGCTGCATTGGGTTTGTAAACAAGGGGGGGGGGGCACGGTTTCCCATCACTTGCCTGTTTACAGAGCCTAGGCTGTGTATAAACACACAGTAGGGACAGGTGGAGGATTATGAGCAGATTTTCACTGATTTTGACCCAAAAAATTGTTCTTGACAACAAGCATTCTCCAGAATCACTGACTCCGCCTTTCACATTCACCGATATAAACTGTCTTGTCATGAGTACTGCAGACCAGGTATTATATTAGGGCTGATGCCTGCATATGAAAACACATTATGAACAATTCTTATTTTTGTTTCCAGTTTTGTCAGACATCAGAGAACCCATTCAGCCAGCCAAGAAACCAAAGTTTCAACCGTTGGTGACCAAGGTATGTACAACACGGATAACCTGGACAATAATCAGATGTTTTTCTTTTCTTTTCTTTTGAAAATTAAATTTTTTTTCCGCAGGTTTGGTACATGGCATAGATATTTTGTTTTGGGACACAGGAACACACACAACAGCAGACTCCAGCAATTCAAAATAAATAAATAAATTATCATCCATACAAACAAATAAAAGTTAATTAATGACAAACAATATATATATATATATTATTAACCATAAACAAATACAGGTTAATAACAAAAATAAAGAAAAGAAAATTAAAACTTAAAATTAGTGATAAACCATAAACAAATTAAGGTTAATTAAATCACTCTAAAAGTTCATTATATGATAGCAAAAACCCCATCTTCAAATAATTCACCAATAGTATGTACAGTAGATGAAGATTTGCATATCCAGCTCAATGACTGATGGATTCATAACTCTTCTACTTTTCATCTGACTTGATTTAAAAAATCTAATCAGGTTCCAGGGGATTTCATGCACAACAACCTTCTCCAATGCTCCTTTAAAGCTCAGATAAAAAAAAAGGTTTTTAAGAATGTAAAATGAATTGTGGGTAATTGAGGCGCAAAAGCTCCCTAAGCTGTGGATGACCACACACTGATGAGGGGAAACACTGTGGCATGAGCGCAGGAAGAGGAAGGATATGACTTTTACCACATACATAATAATACAACATTTTATTGATTTTTTTTTTTGTCTGCCTTTGTGTTTGCCCATGAGAGGACACTAGAAGGCCCTCTAATAGCATATTATCTGATAGGGGCCACACAAAGCCCCACATTTATTGAGTTTCTAGTTTCCTAAGTAGTGCTCCAGCTCATGCACTGTAAATAATGCTCCAAAAAATGTAGGAAAACTCCAATTCTCAACGCAACTGTCTTTACTAGATTTTTGAAGCCAACTTAAACTTTAGGTTTGAAGGAAAGCTGTGTACATTTGAGCCAAGTAATCATCCTTTGTTGTGATAACTTACCATTCTAATATATTGTAACTTCAAGTTTTGAGTTGTACTGTACATACTGAGACTTCCTTAAAGTTACATTTGTACTAACTTATCATTTTTTTTTCCAGAAAAGTTTTCAGACAATTGAAACACATTTTAATGTTTGATTCAACCACCTTGACGGACTTGGTTTTGTTTGTCATTAATATGTATTAGTTGGCACACATTTTATTGTTCGAAAATTCTTAGTATGCAGAACTCAAAATTTGAATTGCCTATACTTTCATTACATATGATGATACGTTATGTCAACAAAAGAGAATTCATTTGGCTCAAATGTAGACGCTTTTCCTTCAAACTTAAAGAGTTTGAGTTTAAGCCTCAAAACTAAAAAATCTAGTGAGTTTTCGCATCTTTTGAATTTTTTAACAGTGTGTTTGACTACACACAGTCTTTCTTTTTACTACACTACATACTACAGTGCAGAAGAGTTTTACGGCCACGGGAGAGAAAAATATATCAGATGAGGAAGATTTTTTTTTCATTATGCCAAGAAATGTTGAGAATTTAGACAAATACTCCAAAATGCTATTGGAGTTAGTGGGGCATTTTGGTATTTTTGGCATACTGCAATTGACGTGCATGTATTGGGACATCCTAAATATTTTTCTGGCATACTAAATAGTATGAAAGTATGGGTATTGGAATGCAGGGTGAGTGTGTCTCTCATAGTCCTACTCTGTCCACCTTTCTCCCATATCAGAGTGTGGAGTCGTCGGATGAAGAGACTCTGCACATAGACACAGAGGTCAAGCCCACTGAGGTCAAAGGTCGCAACTCTAAGGTCAAGAAGAAGGCTGGCAGCGCGGCGGGCATCCTGGACCTGCTGCAGGCCAGCAAGCAAGTGGGTGGCATCGACTACAGCGCCAACAGGTAGACTGACCCCCCCTACCCACCACACACACACACACACACACAAACGGTCGTCATCACTCTCTACTCTCTTCACCCCATTTCCTTCCTTCCACACCGAGGGGGGGGGGACTTTTAACATGTAAACACGCTCGGGTTACGGTACATGCTCCAAAATGGTTCCCAACGGACCTCTTGTTGCTCTCAGTAACATACATTTGTAGGACTTAAGGCTCCTTAATGGGGCAACCCGCTGACAAACAAATGGTCCCCGCTCAACGACGGTATAATTGGATGAAGAAAAAAACAAGGTTTTATAACTCTGCGCAGGAGAAATAATCGACTTAGTGAGGGAAGCAGCAATTCATTTTTCTGTCAGGATTCTTTGGGCCAGTTTGTGCAAAGAGTCAATGTCTAAATCTAAATCTATCAAATGCTGCGTGGCTCCGGGCTCTTCCTGTGTTGCCTTCTTCTCTCCGTGTTGTTAAAGCCCTTGATGGTCTATTTCCACCACACTGAAAGCTACAAACGAGCAATGGAAGAACCAACCGAAACATCGGCTGAAAAATATCTTCATTTTCTCAAATGGTTTTGGCGCTTTGCAGAAGGAACTGGGTTGATTGTAGCAGCAGTTTGATAGTCAACGTTGCAGCTCAGCGGCTAATAGTTTAATAGGGTTGTTGTGTGTATAGCTGCTTTTTAGAGTAATCACAGGTCCGCGGAGAATACTTTGGATTAGTTTCGCTATGCTCTTCCAGATTGGGTTCAGTTTTTTGAATAATTTTACTCTTTATCAAAGGATACAACTGCCATTTTATGCTGGACCTCAAAGCCCCCCTTTTGCTTCTTCTCACTTTATTTCTCTTCAGTCACTCTTGCCGGCATGACGACTGCTGTGTAATCCGGCTGTGTTGTTGTGTGTATTTCTTATTGACGTACTTACAGTCAGCCACCTGCATCTCCCAGCACACAGGAGGCCATTCAGGGCATGCTGTCCATGGCCAACCTGTCGTCTTCAGACAGCTTGCAGCAGCAGCCGTGGAGCAACAGCCAGTCCAAGAACAGCAACGCCAAGGGCAACTCGCATGGAGGAGCGCAGGGGGGAAAGAAGGCCGCAGCCGGAGGAGGGGGCAACGGCAAGAGAGCCACCAAGAGGCTGCCCAAGAAACCCCCCAGGAAGAGCAGCAGCGTGGAGAGCCTGGACCAGTACGACGAGCACGACCACATGGACGCCTGCTTCAAGGACTCCGACTACGGTGGGTGAAAGGCAGACTCCTGTTGTTGAAACACAGCCAGCTGGAGGGGGGGGGGGGCAGAGTGATCAAATCAAATCAGTTTTATTTGTATAGCCCAATATCACAAATATACATTTGCCTCAGTGGGCTTTACAGTCCATACAGTATGACACCCTCTGCCCTTAGACCCTTAGCTCGGCTGAGAAAAAACTCCCAGTAAAAACCCTTTATCGGGTTTAAAAAAAATTGCAAAACCTCAGGGAGAGTTGACAGAGTAAGGGATCCCTCTCCCAGGACGGACATCATGCAATAGATGTCGTAAGTAGAGGAAATCATAATGGAGTCAATCATTGTGGTGTGTTGGTTAGACCACCCTCCCTCCCCATAGAGGTTCAGTCCTCAGTCTCAGCAGACCCAGGTTAGAATCCAGCCCAATTCCCTCTCTATGCCCCATTTCACCCTCTGTCTCTCTAAAACACAGCCAGGTGACTGGAGTTAAGCGAGGTGGTTGAACAACTGATGGCAACGTTGAATTAAATAAAATAAGTCTTTTGAGGCTCTGTGTGTCATCTTAAAGAAGAAAAATATAGTCTATTCCCCTGCATTTAAATTGTAGTCACATGGTAAATCTCTTGACGTTTTAAACTGTAGAACTTCTGAATTGATTTTTATTTTTCTCGTAAAAAAAAAAATACAACTTTATTACGTACTTTTTTTTCCCCCTGTGAAATAATCTTAATTCCTGTAATTCTATTTATTTATTTTTTCCTGAACGTAGGACTAATGCTCTGTAGCGAGGTCGGGGCCAGTGTCACAGGGTTATTTTACTGAGCAAAGTAATGAGAAAGTAATGAGCTGCCATGCCTGACTCTGAGTGCTGCTAACAGGTGCTGTTAAAAACAGATTGACCCCCCTGATGGAGCAACATGTGGCTCTTTAATTCTAAATTTGCTCCCTGGAACTTTTCATTAGGAGTAGATGATGGGTCGTGTGTTTATTTTTTGTGTGTCTGATCCAGAATCCGCCCTTTGTTGTTGCTCCAAATTTGTGATGCTTTTCTTTGTGAACCCTGTCCAGACCCCAGCTGTTTTCAGCATCGCAGCTTGTTAATAAGCCATTAACACGAGTTTCCCAATTGTTATTTTACATGCTTTTTGAACTTCAAATTAGCGCCTAATTAGTCCCTATACCGTAGCACGAAACTCTCTCTCGCTCTCTGAAATCCTCCCAATGCTTTTATCACACACTGGCACCCTTTTCTTCTTCTATAAACAGGCCATTTGTTATCTTGATCGTCCAATTATCAGATATTAAAAGGGTCCACATTGGAATGGTTGTGCTAGTGAACGGGCATAGTGCAGTCAACAGCTGTCTCACAGCTGGGTCTGCATGCTTGTCACTGGAAACTCCTGCCAGTGAAGATGCTGGGGGAAAAGAAAAAAAAAGTTAATGCACTTAAGACACATTCTGTCCTCCACACACATGACACTAATTTGCCGGTAATGTTTCATTTTTCTATATCCTCTGTTGGAAAGAGCCTACGTGCATGGCATGTCCTCACTAACCCCTTTGCATCTCGTTGTTGTTGCAGTTTACCCCTCGCTGGAGTCCGAAGAGGATAATCCCGTTTTTAAATCCAGATCGAAAAAAAGGAAAAGCAGCGACGATACTCCGTACAGCCCGACAGGTAAACAGCTACATGACTATGGAGGGAGCTTCTTATCTTTAGCATTAGCTCAGTCTGCGGGGACTTGGGCTATGGACTGGAGGGTCGCTGGGTCAACTCCTACACGGACCAGTATTGTAGTGTGGACTAGTAGCTGGAGAGATGCCATCTAGTCCACCTATAGGGCACTGCCAAGGTGCCCTTGAGCAAGGCACAGATCCTTCTCCACTTAATGCGTTTGCATGTGTGTTTTTCGGGCCTTGAGTATTTCAAGCGAAAAATGTAATTTCCCCACGGGATTACTAAAGTCTATTCCCGGGCGTGGTTCTTTTGGTATGAGAGCATAATTCATTGATTTCACGTTCAAATGTTGTAATTATTTCCCTCAAACTCTGCCCTTACATGCTCTTATTGCTCCTGGTCCTGCTCAAATATATATATAAGGTCTTCACTCACTCAGGATAAACCGGGATAAAGAGTAACCGCCCGCACGGGACGCTCTGAAGAGTTACGGAACGCCCCCCGGGGTTATCACAGAAAGTCCAAGAGCAGAAATCTGAAAAGCAAGCAGGAGAAATGTGCACATTTGAAATAGACTTGAAATCAATAAATCATGCTCTCAAATCCAGAGACTCTTTGAATAAAGATAGAAGAATACCTCCATGCATTAGAGATGAAAGGTGTAGACTTCACACAGTGTGATGAAGGGAGTTGTAATATATATATAAAGCTCTTGTCTGGATGTGACCCTCCCCAGCTCGTGTAGGACCTTCGGTTCCTCGTCATGAGCGTCCGGCCAGAGACGGAGCGCGGGTGGCCTCCATAGAGACGGGACTGGCCGCAGCCGCAGCAAAGCTGTCTCATCAGGTACGTCAGGGCAATATGTTCTACACAATAATACACACTCCTCCCAGTAGAGATGCACCCATCCACAGTGTTTCACTTTCTGATATCTGGGTTTTGGATATCGACCGATACCAGTACTGTCCGATATCATAATTATTATAAGTTTTTTTTGTTGGTGGTGATGTTATGTGTAAGGTTAGGAAGGCTTAAGCAACACAACAATTCTGTTTGAATACAGAAGAACATCAGAACTCAACTTTTGAACTGCTCATTTCTTTTTAACGTGTGCTATGGCCGATAAGTTGATTGCAGCCATATCGGACCTGATACCATTGTTGGAATCGGATAGGTCCCATCCCTAATTCCTAATAAAGTCTTACTCAACAAAACATGTGTCTACAGGAGGAGCAGCAGAAAACCAAGAAGAAGAAGAAAAGCACCAAAAAGAAGGCCATAGTCGTCGAGGAGCCGCCCAAAATCTCTCAGGACAGTAGCTCTCCGGAGCACACTCTGGACTCGCCGGAGGGCAGCGACCACGAGGACTTCCACCCCGGCGCGGTGAAGGGCGGCCGGGGGCCCATGGCTCCTGGGGTGTTCCTCAGCCAGCGCCGGCCCTCACTCTCCTCACCCAACAACAGCTCCAACTCCACCAGCACCAACAGCAGCAGCAACGCAGCCAAGGCAGAGCGCGCGGCGGGGGCAGCCGACGCCAAAGGTCAGTCATAGGGACACAGGGTTAGGCTACGGAGATTATCTAAGCCCCTATCTCACTGGGCTGTGACTGTTTGCGACAAGTTGGAGACACAAAAATGCGAGAAAATATGCGAATTAGCAACAATTTTCACTTGCGGTCTCACTGAATTGGTACTTACGACACGTTTGCGAATGTCTTGGCCAAAGCTTGCCGGGAGCTCGCATTTATGTCTCGCGAGCGTCGCACGACCGGAATGTCAGTCTAATTTTTGTCTCAAATCAGTCGCAATTTAGTTTCATATGTCGCCAAACCCTCGCAAAGTTGTCTCACACTTTTCGCACTTTCTGACTCGCAGAGACTTAGTTGAGAAGGGTTTGCGACGCGTGCGACACACCTGCGACCAATCTGAGACTATTTTGAAAGAACATTTTTCGCACAAATTTTTTGAACATGTTCAAAATTCAAGCGATAGGACTGCGAGGCTCTGCAACTCATGCGAGGAAATTGAGACCCCCGCGAATGTTTCAAGACAGTTTAGAGAGTCCCTCGCGAATGCAGTCTCCAACTTGTCGCAAACAGACGCAGCCCAGTGAGATACGGCCTTTAGACCAGTAGCTTCATTAGGTTGGAGACTTGTTTGCGCTACGCTAAAAAAAACATCGACAATTAAGACTATATGCTTTACGAACCTGCAACCTTTTACGAATGCAAAGTATTTCAAACTTGTTCAGTAGATTTATGTTGTCATGCGCAAAAGATTGGTGCTGCAGATGCCCACTGTATAACTTATTTAGATTGTATTGAATGCATTGGGTGGTAGGATGCCCTAGAAGAAAAGGGGCCCACCAGTAACCATGACGTCTCTGGTTGGATCCCCAGCACCCGACAGGAGGGTGTTAGTAGTAAAACTAGTGGTGACTGCTATTATCTACGGTGCCACCATTTCTACTATTGTGTCCATGAGCAAGACACTCAACCTTGCAGTCAGATTCAAACCAGTGGTTAGATTCAGAGCCAATCAGAGCAGACTGGGCTTTTTGAAAGGCTCTAAAACAGAGCGTTTCAGACAGAGGATAAGAAGAGGATATTCAGCAATGGCACTGTGAGAAAGATTAAGGTTTTTTTTGTACACTTCACCATGAAAACCATTTCTAGTAGAAACCCAAATTACAATTTCGAACCCTAAAAAAATGAACATAATATGTGACCTTTAATTCTAGCTTGACGTCCTTCTCATCACCTGTCTTCTCTTGTTGTTGTTTTCACAGCTAAGCGGCTAAAGAAAGGCATGGCAACAGCCAAACAGAGACTTGGAAAGATTTTAAAGATCCATCGAAATGGAAAGCTCCTCCTGTAGCACACAGCAGACCGCTGTAGGACTGGGAAATACATGAGCTGGGTCCCATCCCAACCTCAGCCCCCCCCCTGTTCACTGATTCAAAGCCAACAATGGGGACGGGGGGTGGGGGGAAAAAGAAGAAAAAAGAGGAGAAGAAAATCATGCATTTTTCAATTTCTAAGAAGAACATCACTCAAATAGGTTTTTGCCTCTACTTATACTTTATAACTTTCAGATATTAAAGTGTACAGAACCTACTATAAATATTTTTTAAGATGAACATGTCTCATTTTACTACAGTACCGTCAGTTTTATCAGGGGTCGCTCCAACATGAAGTAGAAGTACATTTTTTGCAGTCATTCCAAGATCGTTTTGAAAGTATCCCTTGCATGTATTCAGTTGCATGTGCGCTTGGGTTTCAGGGGGGGGGGGTAATCGGGGGGATTTTACACAGTTAATTCCTAACTATATGGATGCAGCTTATCATTGCCACTCGGATGACAGGGGGATTCTCTGTGTACCGTGGACTAGAGCAGCGTATTGATTGGTGTCAAGAACATTTAATCTCTTTATGTTTACACTTAGAGCACTATCGGCGGCCATATTTATTTATTTGTGTCGAGTCGTAGATTAGGAAAGTGGGATTTTGGCGGAAGAAAAACGGTTTAGCACAAAGTGTGTCAGACAGCAGCGGTTAACATTGGACTGAACGGTACCACATTTGGACAGTGGAAAAGCAAAGTGCAAAGCATAGCGACACTACGTACGCGGAGCCAATGATAAGCCTCATCCATGTCAAGGTCTGCAGTTACATGGGGATACTTTCTCTCTTCTCTTGCTTTTACAGGCAGCACCGACAACCTACACTCATCTCTGCATCATTCTTTTATTTTTAATTTTTTTTACGGCTTTACACAGTCCAGTATATAGAATGTAGCTTGTACATAGCCTTTTCCATTACTTCTTTTTATATCCTTTTTCTCCCTTAAGGCTTTATTCAACTTTTTTTTTTTACAGTTTTTTGCTAATTATGAAGAAAAAAATTATATATATATGGATGAACGGTATAGCCCTGATTTTATTTTTACATTTGAATTTTTAATTTTTTTTATTTGCAGAGATCACTTTTTTCTTTTCTTTTTTTCTTGAGAGATTTTAAGGTGTTGCCTGGAAACCAACTGAAGACATAAACCATTTTATCGTCATATGGCCTTACATACACAAAGCTAATTGTATTGTGATTCTGTTTGAATAAGAGACGAAGCTTTGAGGAATAATTATTATTAAAAAAAACTTTAAAAAAATACTTAAAAAAAAAAACACTTAAAGTTTCTATGACCAGCCTCTTGTTCCAGTTCTAGTATCCTGAAAGCTTTTCCGGAATTATTTTACTAGCACCTTGTGACGTGTATATGTGTCAGTGATGTAATTTATTAATGTTTGTAGCTTTTTTATACTTGTACAATTCTTAAGAGTTTTTTGTTTTGTTTTTTGAATATTTCATCCACTTGTTAAAAATACCCTTAGCAGACAATTCTCTTTTATTTTATTTTATTCTTCTTTTTTATTTTTTTTGTATGTGTTTGTGTGTTGGGGGGAGGAGGGAGGAGGGGGGCATCATGGACATTTTCTACACACTAGAATCAACGTTAGCAAACCTTTTTCTAAAATAACAAATCTCCATCCTGTCTTTATGCAATGTCAATAGTATCATGGGTAAACATTTCCAATGTGACATGTATTGTTAATATTATAATTAGAAAAGCAACTGCGTCCAAGCCTCCATCACACTTGTTTTATTTGGGTCAGGACATTATTATTTTGTTTGGACACATTTTGAAATGTGCTATACTCTATATAGCAGCAGTGTTATAAGTCTACAGATGTAAAAAATAACAACTCCCATGCACTCAGATCAAAGCTCTGCCAGTGGGACATATGTTCAGGTTTTTTTTATTTTATTTGTACAATACATGTGTTTTGCTTTTGTCGTGGTTTTATTTTTGTATGTCTGACCTTATTAAAATGCATCCACTGTGCCAGGAACGGTGTATGATAACCTGTTGTAGCTTGTCTTCCCTCACTGTTACTCACACAGTACTACTAGTAAGTATATTTACAAATCCCTTTTTCGACCTGAATCTATATTTTTCTGTATTTAGACGATTCTGTTTTGAGGTCACGATGGGCTCACTTTTTTTAAAGACATGACGGAGAGAGAAAAATGGCAAAAAGTTGTGAGGAGGAAGCAAACATATTGTCGTTGATGAATGATATGATTGTCGGCCTTGTTTACTTTTTTGCAATACAGTTAACTGTTGAAAAAAACCTCCTTTGTAATGTGTTCCTCTCCCACTCGCAATGTGACGGCTTTCTGTGCTGACCACTAAAACATATTTTATTGCCCTCATGTGGCCACAATGAGGTACTACACCCACGGACATTTATGGAGTCAGTCCAATAGTTCTCAGTTAAATCCCATTCAGAGCGTGAGTGCAGGCGCCTTCCTGTGGCCATCAATCGTTACTACAACCACGCTGGTCGCTAGCAGTGTTGCCAACTTAGCGATTTTGTCGCTATATTTAGCGACTTTTCAGCCCCCCTGGCGACTTTTTTTTCAAAACAGCGACAAGCGACAAATCTAGCTTTTTTTTCTGGTGTAATTGGTGACTTTTTCGCCGAAGCAAGTATCACTTTTAACGCTTCTCAACGAGCAGCGGGAGCCTCCCAGCCCGTCCCCCGTCACAGAGCACTGACAGACGGCCCGGTCCTCGCGCAGCTGCCCCTCCCAGCTGCGGTCAGAGCAGGAGATACACCTCTCTGCTCGTGTTCCGTTAGCATCACTATTAGCAGTTAGCAGCTTTTCCCACCTCTTCTACAGTCTACGAGTAGTGCAATTCAAAATGTTATGCAGTGCTTTTTTAAACCATGAGCATGTATGATTACTGCTAGACTTAACATTACCACGTTGGTTGTTTATGCGATTGTCACGTTCATAACACTAGAACCTCATCTATTAAAATATTACTGTATAAAACCCCTGTCTACAAATATGCAAATTAGGCGATGACGTCATCCACAAATATGCAAATTAGGCGATGACATCATCTGGCGACTTCTAGCGACTTTTAGGACAGCCAATAGCTACTTTCCTTACTGAAGAGTTGGCAACACTGGTCGCTAGGCGTAAATACAAGCATCATGTTTGGTTGAAAAAAAGTGTTGTGGGGTGGCTGTTACTAAACTCACGTTGTAAAAATGTATTCACCGTTTCATAGCATCAATGCACTAAATCAGTTAATATCTGAGAATGAAAGCGGACAAAACACCACCTTTATTTCGAAAGAGCACACAAAAAACCTTGTGTTATTAGGAGGAGTATGCTACATTGTGTTAGCTTCACTAGCTTAAGCTAACGGTTTGTAACAGTTGGCTAATAATCAGGTTTAGTGGAGCAAGAACTATTGCCACTAACTTCTTCATGAGCATTAATTACTCTCTTGAAGTAACGTTACTTTAAATAACATCCAAGCGAAACGTCAATCGCATTGTATAGGCTAGTTTGTATGGAGAATCATCTCATTATGGGTACATTAGACCGGTAGATGCAAGGGCCCCCAAATGACTGTTCACCTGGAGCCCCCAAAAGGCTAAGTTCGCCACTGCATATGCACAACCATTTCAGCAGCAGCAGTCATTGGCAATGACATTCTCAAGTCCCAGGCTCCTCTCAACAATGCAATGTAGAAGAAGAGAAAACACAAGTGAAGAGAGCAACACCTGAGACACAGATAAACACCAAAGTAGTGCAAGGACACATACAAAATGTACAATAAAAATATAAAGTAAGTTAGGAATGCAATAAAATGTGATCAAATGTCCAGCAACACACATGATCACTAATCAAATCAGGCATTAGTTATCCGACCAATAAAAAAAAATTAAAATCCGCCCTAGCTCTGAGCTCCAGGACTCACTTTTAAGGATCCCGCACTTCCCGGAGCTTTAGCAGCTGCTTTTAGCCCCAGTCATTAATTAGAAGCAAGCCAAAATCAACACCATTAAAAATGTATTAACGTAAAAAAAAAAAAAAAAAAATGCTGTCTCTCAAGTTAGTCTAGAGACTTTTTTTTAACTCCATGAAGCCCTTTTGCTTTGGCCATGCTGAGCAGCAGGTGTTGCCATGTTTTAAAACAACGTACACGGAAATCCACAGGATCTGCTCAGTCGGAGACAAAATAGTTCCTCCTGTTTACATTAAGAAGGCCCTCACACACCATTTGATTTGCTTCTTAAATCTAAATCAGACCAGCAGTGTTAAAAGAGTGGTGGAGCTCTGTCTCCAGCAACAGCAAGTCTACGCCACTAGGTGGAGCCCCAAAAGTAGGCTATATGAAAAAAGCAAGTGCTGTATGTTTTTACATCAACTTGAAGCAATAATGTTCAAGCCGTGTGTATGTGTCTGTGTGTGTGTGTGTGTGTGTGTGTGTGTGTGTGTGTGTGTGTGTGTGTGTGTGTGTGTGTGTGTGTGTGTGTGTGTGTTTGTGTGTGTGTGTGTGTGTGTGTGTGTATAGGATTGAGCTTGGCCAGAGCATTTGTGTTTTTTAAGTAGAATCTGCATTATTTAGACATCTTTTTTCTCAATGCTTTTGACCATTTAATAATCTTTTAATAAACATTTTTATTTGTTTGTTATATGTTCAACTAGCACCAGATTGGATTAGCAATAATGACAGAGAGGAAAAGGAAAAGCTATGGTTTTGAATGAGACGTGAAAACTTCAATGAGGGGATTATAAGAAAATGATCTTAGAAGAGCCCATCCAAAAAACCCGAGTCTCCTAACCAAAAAAAGTCAGTTCACTCTCACTCTGTGTAATTAAAGGCTGATTACATCAATGGGGGAAGTTTTCTGTGAAGCCTTCATACATTATACGGGGGCCGCCTGTTTCCCCGTCCGTTTGAATCCGGGCCTAATACACGCATCTGGACACAATTGATTTTCACCAAAATAAAAGCGCGTGCAAGTGATCTTCATGGGAATCTGCATTTCCCCCCATAAAAATAATGCTTTATTTAATTTTCTCAATCAAATGTGTGTGTGTGTGTGTGTGTGTGTGTGTGTGTGTGTGTGTGTGTGTGTGTGTGTGTGTGTGTGCGTGTTTGTGTGTGAGGTGTGCGGCTGTTAAAGGTCGTGACCCCGTTTCCACCCTGGTTAGCTTCAAAGTGAGTTGTTATTGTTAGCTAATTGTTAACACAAGAGCGTGAAGTGCTCCGACCGATCGGCAAAAAATGAAACAATCACATAATTTGTCCTCTCCGGGTTCCTGTTCACACACACTAACACACACACACAGCCACTGCACACTGGGCTGCATGGATTTTTAACTATGAGTCTCTTTTCAGTGGAATTGCAGACAACAATAAAACAATTTATACTGATAGGAAATGAAACTAGGTCAAATGTGGGTCAGACATAACTTCTTTCTTATTTGCCACAAAGTCTTTAATGCATGATGGAGGCTGTAGCACAATTACAAATTTAAATACAGTTGAGAAATGTTTTTGTATTTTTTATTTTATATATATTTGAACTTCTGATACACCGTGTAGGCCTTTATTTCATTTCCTAATGTCAACAGTAACTAAGACGAATTGGAAAAGATGCGAGTGCGACCATCAAAACTATCTCAAAGTCAATCCAGTGTAAAGTATCTGAGTATATCTGTGGCCTTAAAAAAAGTATTCGAATTGGTAAAATGAGGGGAAATGTATTCCGTTTGTATTTATCCTTTATTCATTCAGGTGATCTCATTAAGAGGGACTTTTCATTCTCTGTTCAATACAGTGTCGTGTCTATCATTTTCTAGCAAATTGTTCCACTAGAATGAATACATGTGTTGTTGTTTTAGAAAATACCTGAGAAGGGGGCGCCCTTAGCTCAGTTGGTAGGGCGTCCACCCCATGGGCCTCGGCCAGCAGCGGACCCGGGTTCGATTCCAGCCCGCGGTCGTTCTCTGCATGTCACTCCCCTCTCTGCCCCATTTCAACTCTGTCTCTACACTATCAATAAAGCATAAAAATGCAAAAAGAATATCTTAAAAAAAAAACAAAAAAAAAACTGAGACAAGTTGATTGAAATTGACTAACCTTACCTTACTGCACTTGTAAAAAAAGAACAGAATTGTTTTTGCAGTGTATTTACCATTTGTATATATATATATATATATATATATATATATATATATATATATATATATATATAGGGGAGAGTGGCCTGAGTTGTGCCATTGGGAAGTAGTGCCACCCCTTGTTTGTAGAAAACCGTTGAAGAAATTGGAAATGTGACCATATATATAAAGAAGGGAGTAATAAAATAAAAAATATAAGCACATTTAAGCTCAAAAAACTGTGTTTTGCCTTTCAAAGTAAAATTTCCATGATCAAGGTTTTTTGATTTTTGTGTGAACAATTATAGACACGTTTGAAAACATTTGACACATGTTTTAGTGCTTTAGTATGCTACACTTTTTGTCTATATAGTCAGCACGATGTCAGCCCTTAACTGCTGCATCATGCTAATTATCCAAAATTCTGGGGTTGGGGTGATTTGTGCCAAAGGGCCTAGGTGAGTTATAAGTAAGTAAGTAAAATGTATTTATAAAAGCACATTTATAACAGTTTGCACTGTCCAAAGTGCTGAACATAGTGCATTCAGTAGGTAAACAATGAAGGTATAATAACAATAACAAAAATAAAAGACATTAAGCCCAGACATCCACATATAAACAAAGATAGTAGTGCAGAGGTAAGATAGTTAATGGGGAGGAAAAGCCAGGGTGTACATATGGGTTTTGAGCCTTGATTTAAAGGCAGAAATGGAGGGGGAATCACAATTGTCAGGTGGCAGTTGGTTCTACAAGGGCGGAGCAGCTAGTGCAAAGTACATTTCTGAGAGTTGTGCCAGTGGCATGGCTGTATACGCTGGTCACCAAAAAGAAATGGATCGTCTACAGTAGCTCACGACACCACTGAAAAGAGTTCAGATGGCCAGAAAGATGATGATGGTGACTTACTTTGTCATTGTGAGCTTTGCAGGTAAAACCACCTAGATCTGCTCGGCCTTGTTTAAGAAAATTGATCTTCAATCTTTGTAAAATATTTACTTTAAATAAACCTTAAATAAGTAATTGTCTTATGGATTTGTCTTGCATTACAGTTTATGAGATATATATTAATGGCACAATTTACCCCATGGTATTCTCTCTTGTGGCACAACTTACACCACACCGGGGGCAAGTTGTGCCACAAGACAACTTTTTTTCCGAAAGCTTATACAGCTTTATTGTTGACTTTTGCTCATGAAGTCCATAAGTGACATATCCTCAACATCCTGGTTTGGTGGTAATGTGACAGTCATGTGACTGTAACAGGAAGTGACTTCCCAAACATTGCAGTGCGAAAGGTAAAAACAAGTGAAGGAATAAGCACATTTTAAAAAGCTTGGTTCTCATTACTAAAGGTTAGTTTCAACCCATTTATCAATTCTATTGCGTTAACAATGTGAGCTGTATAACATTTAACCTAGTCTGACCATATTTCATGAACAAATTTATATAGAACAAGTTAGGAAAATATCGCTGTGACGTATACTTCACATCGGACCATTAGCCTTAAAATAGTCATGGAAATCCTGACGTAACATACTGTATTTGTCACATTAATAAAAATGGTAATAGGCCGATTAATTCATTTTGCTTTTTCAATCACTTTTGAATTAATATGTTCTTTTGCTAAATTCAAAGTACATTTGAACAAATTTAAACAAAAATGAATAACAACACATTCTAAAAGGAGGTTTTTAAAAAACAAACAAAAAATCATAAATGTGTTCTATGTGGTCCACTCAGGCTGTTATATCCCCCATATGTTTCCTTTAAGGAGAAATGGGTCTCGGTTCTTATGGGTTAAGAGGGACTTTTCATTCTCTATTCAATACAATGTCATGTGTCTATCATTTTCTAGAAATTGTTCCACTAGAATGAATACATGTGTTGTTGTTTTTTTGAAAATACCTTGAGACAAGTTGATTGAAATTGACTTGCCTTACTGCACTACAATTTGTGCAGTGTATTTACCATTTATATATACAGTATATATACATTAAAGAACATTTTAGAAATATGCAGCCTTATCCTTTTTACTTTTTAAACTCTTGGTCGCTGGTTTCCTTTTTGTCAGCTCAGCGGTGCCGTTGGACCCCTGCTGGAAGAGTGCAAGTGGGATCACAATTTAAACGTCAGTGTATTAAAACAATGCCTGTGGAGTGTTACAGTCTAACTGCACTCAGGGCCACGCTCTGCTCTGCTTAGTGATCACAGATGTGTATGAATGGGGGTCTGCCCCATCGTACGCTTTGATACAAAGCCCCTCCGGTCCCTGTGTGAGACGGTCCCCAGTGGTCAAGAGAAACGTGCCGTGTGAGGGATGTCTTAATTACACTGGAATGTCAGGTTAAGCTTTGTCTCTGTGTGGCCGCGCAAGGCAAGGATGCAGGCTGCTAAAAGACACGCACACAAAGACACAAACACACACACACAACATATTCTAACACACACACACACACACACACACACACAATATTCTAACACACACACTCTCTCACAACACACACACACACACACACACACACACACACACACACACACACACACACACACACACACACACACACACACACACACACACACACACACTGCTTTTCAGTGATCCCCATTCATTCTTCAGAGTTCAGGGCTGTCACTAGTAAATGGCTGCGAGGTTTAGGCCTCTGCCAACAGATTGGTAAAGCTACAGAGATGTGTGTGACGGTGTGGCGGGCCCCGGAGCATGTGTGCTCACAAAGGGGCCACACTGCCCCTGGCCCTGTTGTTTCGGTGCTAGATACTGAAGCTAAATAGCTTTGGAGCTAACTCCCCTCTGCCTGGATTAACTGCTCTGTCAGCCAACAGGAACTCGTCTGCTGGGGTTTCATCTGTGCAACTCAAAGGTGCAGAAAGACATTTGGCTTCTGCCGACACACACACACACGACACACACACACACGCACGCACATACACGCGCATACGAACACGCACACACACACCCACACACACGCATATACACACACACACACACACACACACACACACGCTCTATTTTCCCTGTTTTGGTTGGCTGTCCAAAAGGTATATGCTATCAATGAAATGTCTCTTGAAGGCATTTCTGATATTTCTGGACAGGTCGTTATTGTGGTGTGTGTATTTGCTTTTTGAGTCAGCTGTTGTGATGGATATGTCACGTTTTAGCCTAGAAAGGCTCTGTATGTGTGACATGTGCTGGAATCAAACTGAAGAGTTTCTGGGGTTTCTGGCCACAGACTGGTCTGTTTAACTTCCAAGACATGCAGTATATACTGCAGTGCTCCAACAAGTGTATGAGCAGTTCCTTTTGTGTTTTTCTCTTTTTCTTTCTGAAAGTTTTCAATTTGAGTTCTTAAAGATCCTTCAAGTTACGAAGCGAAAAGGAAGCTTAAACTGAAGAACTGTTGTCAAACAAAACACAACGTTTTTAATCCTCAGAAATCAAAATGAATGTCCGACAGCTTTGAGACGTGCAAGTAAACGCGGGCGACTTTTCAAGACAAACACAGAGGCTCTGCTTTATGGTGGCGTGTTTCCTTAACCTTTGGCAGGGCCTATAAAAAAAAGAGATTTGGGAACTGGAAAACAACACTTCATCCTTTCATTTTTCTGACAACCCCGTCAAAGGAAAGGAGTGTCAATGGGGTGACGCAGTAGCCCACCCAAATGTGAGTATTACTGTGAGCGTGATGGAGAACCCTTTGGAGGGATTCAGCAAGCGCTAACCCAGGAACAATGGCCATGGCACAGGGGAGCAGATGGGATCTATGCTTCATTTAACTGTATCCAGAGCACACACCCTGAGCTTTATATGTATTTATTGAAAGTTCCCCCAACATCAGGGTAGGCCCTTCTGGAATACACATCATGTTTTATCATTTTATTTTTTTATTATTATACTTTTTATTTTTTAACTCATTTTGGTAGGATCTTTTTTCTAAGCCACACATGAATCTGAGGGAAAATCGACACGCTCCCGGCAGATCATAACCTTTGAGTCCTATTGAATGAACAACATGTATTAACTAGTTTTATTTATTATATCTATTTGAGGAGCTGTGCAATGGACAGGCATACAAAGCACTACAGACGACATGTGGGCGAGCTTTCTCAAACAAACAAGTTGGTAGGAAAAGAAACACGTTTTGTAGCATTCTCCAAAGGATGATCCATTTGTCTTGTTTTCAGCGCTCATTTCCTAGTTTGTATTTTGGTAGCTGCGGCGCGTTAACATCTTTCCACAGATCCACAGATAATGAATGACACCTTTATTCCCTTTTCTGATCAACAGATTTCCTGAATATTTTAAATTTCACATTAGTTGCACTTTAGCAGGCACATGCACATATAGGACCCAAAGGGTGCCTTTAAAAAAATATATAATTCTATTAAGTATACCTGTATTTTGTATTTTCCTTTAAGTGAATGAAGAAATTTCCACGACAAATGAATGCAGAAAATACTAAGTTTGTGCGTAGAATTTCACCAATATGCCCCCCCCCCCCTCCTGCTTCCAATTTGTCCCCCCAGTGTTGAAACAAAGCCTAGGTCCTTGCAGGTTGGAACTGTTTCGATTATGAAACCATGCAGTCAACACAACAGTGACTTTTAATGTTATCCACAATTCACTTTTATAGTATAAATGTTTATTAAGTTATGATAATATACCTTAGAATATGTTCACTTCCCTTTCACTTCCCTGACACACCCAAAGTTACATAGTGCACCTTTAAAACGCTTTTTTCCGATGCCCCCCACCCAAAAAAAACATGAGTATCCATCTCCAACCTCTTGCCTTATCTGCTGTATGAATGAACCCAGTTGTTTTAAGTGCGAGCGTGCCTATTACTCCAAGAGAAAATGAGTGAGTGAAGTGTTTTAACGCTGTCATTTGCACCAAGGCCTCCTCACATAAACATCTATGGATCTGCATCTCCTGTGATAGATCTCTGTAAACACAAGAAGCCAAACAACAGATGCAACACATTGAGACGCGGCACAACACACACACACACACACACACACACACACACACACACACACACACACACACACACACACAAACGCAAACATCTGTCGGTGTATTCCAGCTCCAGTTATTTTTAGAGGGCCTTTCAGTTTATGAGAAGCAGCTCAAGCAGAATGCAGTGGATTGGGGGGAACAGTAAATCTCGTGCGTGCCGACATTGTTACGATTCCTCCAGTGGTGTAGTTTTGACTTGTAGAAAGGAAATAACAATTGGTGTTGGTGGTAATAAGATTACGGGCACGTCACATGTCACATTTGTTTATTGCAGTTTGAGTGGAGGGTTAGTGCTGGCAGTGATTATATTTAAAGCCTAACCAATACATTGGCTGAGCAAACTTAATCACGGAAGGGATATATCACAGACAAGCAGAGACGTCAGCCAATAAACAACTGTGCAGTGGGCAGAAAAGGCCAAATATATATGTTTTCTAAAAAGGCAACTTGTTTGACTGGACTTCCACCTGCAGATATTATAAAAATGTCTGGAGGAAGGTTATAGCTGCAGTTCTGCAATCACATCAACCTGTAATAGACTCATTAGTAAAAGGCTATTTTGAACTGTTAGTAACTTATTTCATTCACTTAATGTCTTTTATTCGTCTGTGTTTAGTTTTGATGTGCCGCAAAAAAAAAATGGTATGAGGTGCATTTTCATAATTTTTTATAAATTGTATATGTTTAAAATGTAAATTTATAAAAATATGTTTAATATCCTTCTAGGTGCATAAGATATGAGTCAGACGTCCAATAACCTAATGAATGTGTTCCAGTATGAGAAAAAATATATATTGGCCGATGACAAATGATCCAATTTTTTCCTAAACTCTTAAAGAATGAGATTAAATCATTTTTAAACATGTGCAGTGGGGCTGTATAATGGTAATAATAAGCATAAGCAGTAATAATAAAGAGTATTATTGGGGGAAAAACGTTATGCATGCACCGCTGTCATAACAGTTATCATAGAGGGCTCTGATTTCATTTGTGAATGACGCGAGAATAAATTGCACTCAGCTGGCACTGGGGGAGTCTCCCAAGTACAATTACTCTGTTTACATGCAGTAGGAGTGGGAGGGGGGAAATTGCCTTTGAAGGGCGCTCTCTTTTTTAAGGTCACGGCTTTGTTGCTGCGCGTAAGCCCAATGTTTACCCGGGTATTTTAAGGAAACTCAAAGCCGCGCCACGCATCAACAAGTGTCTTTATAAACAGCTTCAGGAAAAAGAGGGCCCTGGGTTCTTTAAGTCAAAGTGCTGCACCTTATCCCCCCGGAGAGAGAGAGAGAGAGAGGGGGGGGGGAGCTCCTGTCAAGAGGGCCAACAAAAAAACAGGGGGCCTCTTTCTTAACAAGGTGCTGAAGCCACTTAAGCACCGTGTAAACAAACAAACAGATCCAAATCATTCGCTGCATTTCCGTGGATTCAGTTTCCTCCTAAACAGCTCCACGCACAGTGCATTACTACCAGCAGCGTGGAGCAGAGCTGCTGCTGCTGCTGCTGTGTGGTCATCTGTGTGTAATTATTCATCGTTCTACATGGGAATTCCAATGGCGTGGTTTGCTGCTGCGCTCGGCCAGGCCGCGTTAGTTTCCCTCTCTCTCTCTAACCCAAAACGGGTACAGAGATTATTATTATTTATTAATTATTTTTTTTGTTGCTTTTATTAGACAGTTTTGGAGAGACTAAGATGACATGGGGCAGAGGAGGGAATTACAGGCAGAGAACAACCCGGGATTCAAAAACCCCGGGTCTGCTGCAAAGAGCAGACCCCTGTACGATGGGGTGTGGGGGGGGGGGGGCTGTAACCACTACACCACCATGCGCGGTTTATTTTTGGAACCTCTGCTTTCTCTCCAGGTTTCCCAGATTGCCCCCGAGGAGAGTAACAGAGATTGCCTTTCTGCGGGGCTGTGTGTAACAGATACCTATCTAAATCATTAGGGCTCATTCATTGCCATGTGCCACTCTTGCGGGCTCGGGTATCCTGCGACCCCGGGGTCAAGCGGTTGGAGGGCTCCCTGACCCCCCAGCACTTCCTCTTGAATATTAACAGGGTGGTTATGTCGTCAAAAGGGCCCTGATATAGAACATTGGTTCATTTAAGATAATAGCCAATCAGAGCGGAGCGGGCGGTGAGGAGCGCACTGATCTCCAAGCAGGATGGCTGGGGCCCTTTATGTGGCTTTACTAAAGGGGGCATAATGACAGCAAACAGAGGAAGCGTATATTGGCCTCTCTGGCTGAAATTATGTGCGGTCACATATGCCTGCTGGCTGTAATGCGTTCCTTTTAACCCAGCTCAGTTAAAGGCTCCTTACATGGGGAGGGGAGGAGGGTGGGAATTCAGCCAGGCTTGATTATGAAGATGAATGTTTTCTGCAGTTATCTTGCAGACGTTTTACGGGCTTTAATACAAGACAGAGAAGGAGTTTTTAAAGGGCCACCGTGGTGAAAGAGGTATTTACCATGCGTCCCCTAGCACACCATGCTAATCCAGATCATCAGTGACAAAATATTAAAATGTTTTTTTTAAGAGGGGGGGTTACGTGAACCCGCTGACTTTTGAAAAACTGGAACTTATCACTTAGTCTTTTTGGCTCTCTCTCTCTCAAATCTGTATGCCCCCCCCCCCCCTCCTCTCCCCCCACGACCAGAACTGATCCAAACTGGATTTCTACAAGCCAAAATCACTCACATCTAATTACAATTATAGCTGGAGTCCAATCTCTCTTTGACACGCCTGTCTTTTAAAATTGCCACTTTGAAATGTCGACAAAGTGCAATCAGCGAGGTGTCTTTTAATATTGTTTGAATGTGGTGGGTCAGCTGACCCCAAAGGTGGGGTCAGCAATTTTGGGGAATGCTTATTGTCAAAATCACTTTGTAGTGAAAATAAATACATTCTTCATACAAAGCCTAGGCTCCGTAAACAGGCATGTGGCTGGCTATACGATGAGCCCTTTTGTTTACATTCCCTTTGTTTACATGATTGTTTACACAGTCTAGGCTGTGTATTAATATTAACACCAGATTTTTTGAGGAAATATTCACTGATTTTGACAAAAAAAATATTTTGAGAAGATGTGACCATTATCGCTGACTCCACCTGTAATTAGTGATCCAGTTAAAGGAACATTGGCCTCTGTAACCTTCACACTATCAGTGATCCTGCTCGTCTGCCTAGCGACCGCTGTTCACCCACAGCCCCGTGTTATCAGGCCTTTAATCAGTGAGACAGCGCTGTGCTGTGTGTGGAGCTCAAGTGGAGCGTGGAGCCTCTGGAGATGGGACAGCAGCCACAGTGTCACCCCCCCCCCCCCCACCCCCCCCTTTGTGTTTAACTGTCCGTGTCCCAGATGTGAGGGCTGAGGCCTCGTCTATAGCCTCACTGCTGCGCCAACGCTTGATGGGAAGTGTCGCAAATCAGACAAAAAGAGTTGTGGTGAGTATCAATGTAAGTTCAGTAAGTCAAAAGGTGCACTATGATAATGTACCTTAGAAAATTGTCACTTCTGTTATATAGGCTAGTGCAACTTTAATAGTTTTAGTGTTTGTTTTAATGTGTGTGTCCACAACTCATTGACAGATTAAAAAAAAAGTCCACAGAACTTTGAACATGGCTTACTAGGAAGAAGATCTGATGGAAACAAACTCAATGAGCTCTTTTAATATGTTTCGATGTTTTTTTGTGTTTTTTCGTCAGTTGACCAATGTAAGTTCAATAATAATAATATAAGTAAGATGCACTATGAAGTTTCAGAGGAGGCAGATTATTTTACAAAACAAGTTTACCCAACAATGTAATTCTTAGTATTGAAGAATTCTATAATCATAAATAAAATTTAAATATGTTGTGGCACCTGGAACCAAACGTAAGACTTGACTATTTTTGTAAACCAAACTGTGGGCCCTGCTGCTGTAAACAACAACAGTGAAACAGTCACTTTTCAGGAAGCTTTCTAACTTCAAACAGTGTTCCAGGGATCACACTTTCCTGTGAATGAAGTGTATTTATTCAGTTATGAGAATATACCTCAGAAAGTTCACTTATCATCTGACACACCCAAAGTTACATAGTGCACCTTTATTTGTTTTGGTGATATTTTGCTGTGTGTTAATCACGACAAAATTAACTTTTTCAAACGACACATCGTCATTAGATCCATTGTCAATGTAAAAAAGATTGCAGTTTGTGCAGCTTTAATTCAACTGTCCACAACTCATTACAAATGGTCAACCGTTCCTTTGGACATACTAGGAGAAAAGCTGATGGAAAGCAATGGACAAAATGAGCTACAGAATTAAGCCTTGTTGTATTTCTCCTGTGTGTACTTGTTTGGAGGTTCCAAAGGTGTTATAAAACTCTTTCCATGAAGCTTAAACTCTATGCTGCTTGTCACTGCAGAGCGGCTGACACCTTCCCTTGGCCTGAAATGTTCCACTGGTTAAACTATACGTATAAAGCACCTTCTTTGCCTCTGTCAGACACTCCCACACACACACAGCCATTATCAATGCATGTCAATGACGGCCACATTCTCCTCCACCTCTGCAAGTGAATAAACACCCTTAGACTAGTGGGATAATCACCACAGCCACTTTTGTCTTATTGCAGGAACCTTTAGAAAGACATTGGGGAATCTGAAAGCAGGCGAGGCCGGGCTGGACCTACCTCCACTATAAATAGTCGACGGAGCAATCACACAAAATAAATGAACTGTCAGAGCACAAGTGTTTACAAGCACGACAACATTTCTAAGTAATTATAAGTAAATTTGTTGCATTTCTGAATAAGTGGTAGCAGATAGGCCCCTGACAGGCAGGCAGTGGTGTGTGACGGGGCTGATTTAGAAGGGCAAAAAAGGCTGGGTCCGGGGCGGCTCTCTCCCTCTCTGTGTAAACCCTCAACCCTTCGGCAAAGAGAAAGAAGAAAAAAAAGAAGCCACACTGACCACATCTCAATGGGGAGGAACGCTAAAGACATCTGCAGGGCCATTACACACACTTAGCCGCACATCAAGGAACACTTGGCCACTCCTGCTAAACTTCCCCTTCCAAAATGGCTGTTTGTTTGTCTCTTAATTATGTCTTCCCCCCTTTGGGCAATTTTCTTCTTCTTCTTCTTTCTTTTTTTCTCATCGCTGGCCGCGTCTGCGCTGACCCCTCCGAGGCACTTTTTAAACTTGTTTACGGAAACCAGCGCTTTCTGACTGACACCACAAGAATAAAATGCGTAATGGAAAATTGATAAGCATAACATTATCCCTCGCTAGCCCGGAGAAAAGGCAGTGTTCGGGTGACTCGAGAAGTTGACCGCGTTACCATTATTTGTGCACCACATGACATGATTTATAGACAATCATGTGATGATTTACATCTTGATGTCCTCATTCATGTGGCCGAGCCGAGGAGGCAGAGAACAGCCTCGTTGATTACTGAGCCAGTAATGTTGCTTCTGCTAAAAGAATGTGTGCTGCACAGAGGAAACTCCTTATAATCACAGGCTGTTTTTCGGGGGCTTATTTTGAATCTTTCATTTTGAATAACTGCAGACATTTGTTCCAAAGTCTCTCTTTGTTGGAAGCCTCGAATGAGGCACATTAAACTAAAGGCATGAGTGAGTGAGTGAGTGAGTGAGTGAGTGAGTGAATAAGTGAGAGTGAGTGAGTGAGTGAGTGAGTGAGTGAGTGAGTGAGTGAGTGAGTGAGTGAGTGAGTGAGTGAGTGAGTGAGTGAGTGAATAAGTGAGAGTGAGTGAGTGAGTGAATAAGTGAGTGAGTGAGTGAGTGAGTCAGTGAGTCAGTGAATAAGTGAGTGAGTGAGTGAGTGAGTGATTGATTGAGTGAGTGAGTGAGTGAGTGAGTGAGTGAGTGAGTGAGTGAGTGAGTGAGTGAGTGAGTGAGTGAGTGAGTGAGTGAGTGAGTGAGTGAGTGAGTGAGTGAGTGAGTGAGTGAGTGAGTGAGTGAGGCGGAGAACCAGAGGTGTAAAGAGGACCTGAAAAGCATTCTGGAGTAATGGCTAATGTAACATAGTTGTTTAAACAACAAATGGTCATTAGGTAAACGACTTGTATAACGTACGCTTATAGTTGCAGCAAAGCTTATCTTCAAGTTGAGTTTTGAAGGCAGCAGGTGAACTTTCATTTCTAACTTTAACCAACTTTAAATGCAGTGTAGAGAGATTACCTTATAACATAATAAATCCATTACGAGTTACAAGTACCAGAGTAAAAGAACAAAAGTATCCCATTTGAAAAGTATTTAAGAATGAAGAGTATGTATCTCGTATGGAATGTATAATGCTCAAAGATGCAAAAGAATATTAACACCAACATGTAAAAATATACTCTGGTACAAGTAAAAGGCCTGCTTTGTAAAACCTAAGTAGAAGTCTGTATACTGTATACTGAGGAGAATGTACTTGAGTCTTAACAGTAAATATGATTGTTCTACTCATTTATATTACATTTGATTTTCCAATGTGGATTGAAGTATTATTTATTTTATTCATACATTGATTGTTTGCTTGTACGCCTACATACTTTTGGGTAGTATACGATCTTTTTTTAACTCTAACTCTTGTTGTGCAAACATCTTAGCTTATCAGTTAATAAGGTAGTTGAGTAAAAGGTTGAGTATTTTCCCACTGAATTATAGTAGAGTAGAGGTTTGAGTTAAGACTTGAGTAAATTGACTTAGTGACGTGACACCTCTGTGGAGAACACATCACAGGGGGCAATGTGGATGGATGTGTAACCTGCACAGATTGTCTGACTGCAGGGAGTAAAGGTGGGACTTCCCGGGGCCATGTGGCGGCACCACAACCCTCTTGTTGTAGCTGCTCAATGGGGACAATAAGCACATGACAGATAAGGAATGATTTGCTAAAAAGCAAAACCCTACAAAAAATAAACAAAGCATTTACACCGTGCCACAGGAGAGAGCTGGGTTAGTGCTTCTAATTCAGGTGAATTTACAGACAAATCCCCCCCCCCCCCCTCCCCCCGACTGGCACACTTACAGCTGTAATAATACAGAGGAGAGGGCTGCTGCAGAGGGACTGGAGGCCCGCACACCGGCCTGCACAGTGTCCACACATTGGGCCACAGTCTGCAGCAACACCTCACATGGCAGACCCCCGACTCCAGACAGAAAACAGTGCATGTATTATTAACACTGATTTTAGATTTACAAATGTTAGCAAGGTCTTTCTGCACATTTCACATGACCTTTTATACATGTGTAAATCTTGTAAAAGAGGAGTAAATAATATTTTTTCCTCGCCACCTAGTGTGTGTGTGTGTGTGTGTGTGTGTGTGTGTTTTCAAACATGTGTATGTGCCTATAAACAATTGTATACACTGATTGTAATCACACCCATGTATTTCTAATGTCCGGGCGTCTTTGAGCGGGAGCACCATGGGTGTAACAAATCTAAATAAAACACCCAAAGTTTAATGAAAATCAGTGATACTTGAGAAGCGGGATAAAAGACTGTTTTGCAATAGTAACTGCTGTTATGTTTAAAAATAAAAATATTTAAAATTGTAGATGTTATTAGGGATAAAGAATAGAATGTCTGGAGCACAATTATCCCCTTAAATTTAATTTTATAATTTTTATGTAGCATATATGACTATCTTGTTATCTTCTCACAACGTCCAAAACAATACTCAACCAATAATATGCTGTTATAAAATCACTGTTATTGATTATTCTATGTATTTGATGGTTAAAATGACTACATCTGGGTTATTGTCACCACCGTCAGATATGTCAAATCCATAATCCATACAGTACTTGTCCACTCCGTCAGATATGTGTCAACTCAGTCAGATTTATATTATTTTGATAACAATACATAATGATATTTCATAGTTGAGGAATGGTTGGTCATATGTGAAAATCTAACCCGTCACCTAACATGAGAATGTGTTTTGAAATTTGAAACACATCTTGATTGCTGTTGATTTTAAAGTAAAAATTATATAACACAGAACATAGAGGAAAATATTCATATACATTTTGAAAATATTTTTTATGGCCTCTGTCAGTCTTGGTGAATACTTGTGATCATAATACATCTCGTGGGTCTAGCATAAATTGAGGGAAAATGAATTTGTGTTTTTGGTGTCTGACGGTGTTGACACAAAATAAGGAATGACAAGGTAAAAAACCCATTTTGATAAAAAGGACCAAAGCTGGGAGGTTGTGTCTAAGCTTAGCTCAGTAGCTTAGTATATGTTGGATACATACATGTCATTACATTTTCCTAAACATAGGGTTTGTATTTTTTCAACATAGCACCCTGTTTTGTCCCACTTCTCAAGAATCACTAAAATAATGAAAATAAATTTTGAGTGTTGAGAGGCTCTAAGTGAGCAAAGTCATAGAACTTCATGACAATTGGATTAAATTAACTAAAACGTTTTTAAACCTGTGTGTGTGTGTGTGTGTGTGTGCGTGCGTGCGTGTGTGTGCGTGTGCGTGCGTGTCGCGATTGGGAGGAAAACATTGGTCAAAACCCAGTCGGAGAGACAAAGCGTGCTGAATGCGTCGGTGTTTTCTCTAGCAAGGAGCTCGCTGTTTATTTTCTGTTTCTTGGGTTTCAAAGCGTGGGCACCGAGCTGCAAAGGAAACACCAATGATTTCAAATTAAAGCGCTTTGATTGAGCGCTGTGTTTCCAGCCCGTGGCACAAACATTTTGCAGTTTGTGTCCTTTTATAGAGGGGATTGTAATGACTGTGTTGGGAACACTTGGCCCTAAATGATGTGTTACAGGAAATAAACTTTCAGAGAGATACGCCTGCACCGCGGCCCTGCCTGAGTTGGATTATGTAAAGCGCATTTAATGGCTCCCAATGATGTTTACCGTAGTTAGGGTTTGAAAAGCTTTGAACGCTCCAAAAAAAGCAAAAAAGTCCAGCGGCTCTCAGTTAGCATTAAGCAGCTGAAGCAGTTTGGCAATGTGGGAGTTCTTGTGAGCAGGGCCCTAAGAAGCATCCAGGAGTAGAATAAGGACATGTTCACTTTGAATCCCCATCAGCCCAGGCCACACACTCGTACACATTTACTCTCCGTGGCACAGTTGGAGTCTGAGGAAACCTCGTTCATCAGACGGCCCCGACCGACGTGTGTACATAGGCCCTACGCGCGCGTGTGTGTGTGTGTGTGTGTGTGTGTGTGTGTGTGTGTGAGTGAGTGTGTGTGTGTGTGTGTGTGTGTGTGTGTGTGTGTGTGTGTGTGTGTGTGAGTGCGGAGGGGCCGAGCAATGACACGGTCCTGAGCGCCTGATTGCAGGCATCTTGAAAAGATCTGGCTGGCTCGGCCTCACCACAGGTCCCCTTTCAGTGGGCTGTCATTACCGCCGAGGTGAGCTCTCACACGCCGACCCACACACACACACACACACACACGCACACACACACACACACACACACACACACACACACACACACACACACACACACACACACACAAGCTGGATGAATGAGCGCACTGAGGCCTGGGCCTGATCAAGCGAGTGAGCGGCGGGCCCAGGAGTTGGTGTAAGGAAATCCTCTGGTGGGACTATCAGAGCGCATTAGACTGAGCAGGCCCGGCCCGGGGAACAAGCAGCTGCAGGCACATAGAGAACACACTGAAGGCAGTATGTTTCAGCAGGCCGCCGCTTAGCCCGCTTTAATCCTAATACAAATACGTTGGCCAAAATTGGAAAGAGAGGCCTCATTTACCTATTTAACAAATATTCTATGTAACAGGGATTGATTTACTTATGCAGGCGTTAATCATCAAATGGCAATGTGAGGCCCCCCGGCAGCAAACAAGACCCTCCACCGTCAAACCCAGGCAATATTACTGACGGAGCAGATCAAGCTGCCTAACTATGAGCTCCTTTAGAATACAGCCACACACAGCTATATAGGATTCTTGTCATTCAGATGATTCAAAGAATTTATAAAAGGAAACATCTTATGCTCATTTTCAGGTTCGGTTTTTTGCTATAAACTGTTTTCATGTACAGTGTCTAAAAAAAACCTTTATATTTCTCACAGTGCCATTGCTTAAGTCTCCTCTATTCAGCCTCTGTCTGAAACGCTCCATTTTATTGCCTGTCTCTTGAAGCCCCGCCTTCCAAAAAGCCCAGTCTCAGTTTCAAGTTGGAGGTATAGTGCAAAAAGCCACGTTGGTAATGAAGGGTGGGGGGTGGGTAGGCGAGGCTTCTCCCCTTATTATGTCATAAGGGGAAATAAATCCCACTGGGGTTTTTGAACACAGATTTTTCAGAAAGGTGGAGGTGGAGAAAAAGAGAGGGTTGTTTTTTCTCATACTTGGGAGACTCTAGTGTACCCCAGGGCTAGCACCCGTTATTTGGACTGCAGCTACTGCAATAACACGTAAAGACCCAAAAGGAAAGTGTTGCTGTGCTCACCGTTTGTCCGATGATGCGCGAGCCTCGTCTCCAGCTCTCCTGAGCTGCCAGTCCACTCTGTATGATACCTAGTTCAGTAGTGTGATCAGTGGCGTGGCGTGGGGATTTTTTTGGAGGAAGTGAGACAACACCTTTAATCTACATGTTTATTGGAAGGTGGGGGACAGAAAAGGGTAGGCTACGTCGCAGGTTGTATTTAATGTAACTACAAGAGCTATTATAGCGCCTGGTCACTTTACCAGGACTTGCACACGCCTGTAATCTGTCCGACACCGCTCGTTCGCTCTCTCTCTCACTCACTCACTCACTCACTCACTCACTCACTCACTCACTCACTCACTCACTCACTCACTCACTCTCTCACTCACTCACTCACTCTCTCACTCACACACCTCCTAATGGTTTTATAAAATTATACGTTGTATTATAAATGCACCCCCCACCCCGACCGGAATGCACAACTAGCCGCTTAATGCCCAATACAGATTCGAATTCATTCACAATATAATTAGGGGGCGTTTTATAGGCTATTTTAAGTTTCACGTTCACGTGAGACACGACTCACACAATCAGTTATGTGCTTGACATACACACATACTTTCTATACATCCTTTTCGTTTAAGAAATAGGCCACTTTACCAGGACTTGCACACGCCTGTAATCTGTCCGACACCGCTCGTTCGCTCTCTCTCTCTCTCTCTCTCACTCACTCACTCACTCTCTCACTCACACACCTCCTAATCGTTTTATTAAATTATACATTGTATTATAAATGCACCCCCCACCCCGACCGGAATGCACAACTAACCGCTTAATGCCCAATACAGATTCGAATTCATTCACAATATAATTAGGGGGCGTTTTAGGCTATTTTAAGTTTCACGTTCACGTGAGACACGACTCACACAATCATGTGCTTGACATACACACATAATTTCTATACATCCTTTTCGTTTACAGTCTTTCACAATCAAATTTCTAAACTCAAAAGGCTTTTGTGCAGTTAGCTATAGAAGGGTCAGAGATGAGCTCCTGTTTGCTGTGATTTACAGTAGACTGCACATTTTGGTACAAATACAGTTTTTGCCGAATACTGTAAACACTAAAAGTGACTGCTATGACCACAACCTCTAACTTTTGTAACCATGCCCTAAACCAAAGCACCAACCCTACAAACACGATGCTTTGCACTGTGTTTGAAATTCTCCAACACACTTCTTGAAAAAAAATCAAACTAATTGAATACCAATCAGTCTAAACCTTAGCACTACAAATAGACCCCAGATGAGCTCAGCTCCTTTGTGAAACAGTCAGAGTCAGGGGAAGAGGAGGAGAGAGAGTGACAGGAGTACGAGGACAAATAAGGCAACAGACGGAGACACATACAACAGGGACACAATAGTGGACTATGTTAGCTCATGGCCTATCAATGAGGGAGCCTGGACAGAGAGTGCAGCCCAACCTGAGTCGCTCCATAATTAGGAGATTTAGACTGGAAACAGGTGATCATTTCCCTGTTGCTTCTCAAAGGATGACATTGAGTGTGATGTTGATGAGGCGATGTGGCCAGACACAAACAGGAGGCGGTATCCATAAAAGGATTCATAATCCAACCACCCAATTCCTTACAACGCTGTTTTTTTTTTACCATTGTTCCCTAATTTTACTGTAATTGTTTCTTAGTTTATGATGACACACTGAATTGCTTGAACTGCAGTCCTACCTATTCATTGTGTTTGTTTGAAATGGCAAAATAAACTATTCTGCAACATGTGTGTTAGCATTTGGCAAAAACCGTAAAGTATTTGTTGTTATAGGTGAAAGTGTATGAACATGCAAAGGCATAATTCTACTGATAAAGCATTCATATCAGGGCTGTACAGTGCGACAGTTTTGATCGCATTTGCTACTGAAATTGATCACGTGCGATGATGAATACGAATCCTTTCGCACTCGTGCGACAGGTTGATAATGAGGAGAGGCTGTCTTTAAAACACAGAGGTCAGATGCACAACACTGCTTAAGAGGGCTCTACATTAACACTGCGGGTAAATGAGTCTAAGGCAAGTAAGTTATTGAGTCCACCCTTCAATTTGGCTGGTGAAAGATGTGTGCTCGGGATCTGTGTTCATGCAGCGATTCTAGGTATAAAAACTTCACGGCTTCAACGGCAATTACCGGAAGGAGACGGCACATTACCGCAGTTAAGTTAGCGCGTGTACAAACAGAACATTTCCTGTGCGCCTTCACATTAAAAGCCTGTTACTAGACAAACGTGAGTTGACTTTTATTTTGAAGCCAGTAAGAACAGGAAGTTAGCGCTTTTTTCTAACTTGAAAGGCAACTCCTTCAGCTGCAGAGAGCAGTCAACAGTATCCTAGTCTATTTAAACAAAGTTTTAAATAAGCCACTGAAAAGCTACTCCCAACACATTCACAACAACCTATTTAATTTATCCTAAATTGTACCAATATGTATACTTATTTATTTAATAGGCTATGTTTAATGTTTTAAAGTTTGGTTTTAATTAACAGAAGGACATTATAATAATAATTCTGAATCAGCAAAAAATTGCAATTGGCAGGTTAGATTCTTTTTTCTAAATTGCAATCAGTGCACCCCTATTCATTTTTCTACAATTATTACTGCATCATATTAATTGTGAATCTCAAATGAGACCAGGATGACATGCTCAAAGGTAATTAGAGCAAAATGCAAGGGTTAAGGTTATGCAAGTTTTCAATAGCCTACTTTGTGTGCTACCAAATTTATTTTTGTGCTACTGAATTTTTTTGCTTGCTAGCACCGGTGCTACCACCTAAAAAAATAAGCGTACAGCCCTGATTCATATAGTGGTTTGCATTTATACTACAGTGTTTTCCATTCTGCACACCAGTGAATGAGTGCTAGAAATGTCTAGTCATATGATGTGTGTGTTTGTCATTTGAAAAGAAAACACCATTTAATGAAGAGTTAACACTGTTTTGAGGGTAAAGTGTGCTTTTGCAAGAGAAGTGAATGATTTTGCATTTTGTGTTTGAGTTTTGAGATTTGTGTTTAGGGTTTTGAAAAAGTGAGGTAGTCTATCAGGAAATGTGTTTAAGCAATTGTGAAAAACTGTAAGAACTAGGTCACTTTACCTGAGGCCTGTTTCAGGTAGCTGGTTTTACATACTCTGAGTTAAATCCTGCGCTCTGAGTTGGTCAACTCAGAGCGCAGGGTTGACGAGCAACTCTGGGTTTTGGGTTTCAGAACAGTGGATCAGCGTTGGGTTAATCAACTCTGAGCGTGTTCACTCTGGGTGGAGCGTGTGCATAAAAGCCATCGTCAATGGATCGCTGATAACATGATTCACCATGGAAACAGTAGAAACAAATGATTGATCCTCCCACTTCTCAAAAAAGAAAAGAAAAAAGAAATCTCCGCTCCTCCCACTAGAGTTAGAAATATTAACGAATGAGTTTATGGTATGGAGAAGAATTAACGGGATATTGTCTCATAACTGATCTAATCTCCTCTGCAATTCAGAAAAAAACAGAGCAAACATTTTTTTCAAACAAGAGAATCATTTTGCTTCCGTATGAGAAGCCATAGTCTATTTTAAAAAGTTACGCATATCAGCTGTAAAGTATTAAGCTGGCGCCGCACAGCATTGCTGAGTGTTTTATATTTGCTGCATGTTGGCAAGCTATAGCCTAATACCGTGCAGTAAACAGACTGTCGCTTCTTTTAAATGGGGAGTGAGAGACATTAACATCAGACACATTAGGTGACAGTTTCCATTGAAGAGCCTGATCGATTTATTACCAGATCCATTTTCCTCAAGTGATCACAGTTTAAATTATTATATAATTTTTATATTCATATTAGGCTATTTAACGAGGCTCGTCTGTGACTTTAGGATTGCACAAGTGAACAGTAAAGATTGCGTGCAGCAGCAGCGTTACATGAATCCACCTGACATAAATCTGTTCAGTGGCACATACGTTAAAAAGCATACAATACAAATAGGTTTATTAATCTGAATGTAGAGCATGTCACGATGTGTAAGGTGGCCGCCTATATGAACGGACCGAGGGCTGAGAACAAGGCTACTGATCAGATGAATGATCGGTCAAACGTAAAATCATCAGGAAATGATAAAAACATCCCGATGGTGATTTCTATGGAGTGATGTTGCTTCAAACTGTACAGGGACGCGTGTGACAGTGACACTCTTTGTAGCTGCCAGCAGAAACAGTTACATAATTTTAGTTTATTAGAATATTTTAAGTCTCATAAAACAAACCACATTTAATTATATTATATATTTATCTGCATTTCTTTTATTTTGAAATATGTTCACAAGCTGACCTGTTAATATAGCGAAACTGCTGTTCTGGGGTTCATTTGTTGATTGATGTAGCGCCAGCATCAGAGCATGCAGCCGTCCATGCACGCAGCGCATGCAGAGCCAACTGCCGCTCTTTGATTGTATTGGTACGTCATTACTTGACTTAGTTCGACGAGAGGCACACAGGAGAGAAGTTGCCTCCGTGTTACCTGAATCACTCCCCGGAGTTAACCCGGCCAATGAGGTATAGTTATTTTAATGTGTAATTGTCAATATAAAATCATATGTTTTTCAGAGTATTTATTCATGTGCTATTCTCTGTGAGAATATTATTATTTCTGTAACGTGATTTCTATGCTTTTATTTAGTTCTCACGGCATGTTTGGCATGTCTGATGACATCGAAAGAGCTCATAAATGCCCGTAAAGAAGAAAGCCTTGTGTCCGTGCCCGTTAACTAGAGGGAGTTACACTCTTTCTTCAGTCGGAGCTGCAGCGTAAAGTGAAAACAAACTCAGGGTAGGTCTAGCCACCTACCGAGCAGGTTAGACCCATGGCGTATGTTGCCGCAGTAACTGACTCTTGGTTGCGCTGAACCTGCTACCTGAAACGGAAAACCCAGAGTTTCCACTAACTCAGAGCGAACAAACTCTGGGTTGTCTCAAAACCAGCTACCTGAAACAGGCCTCAGGACTTGCACACGCCTGTAATCTGTCCGACACCGCTCGTTCGCTCTCTCTCTCACTCACTCACTCACTCACTCACTCACTCACTCTCTCACTCACTCACTCTCACTCACTCACTCACTCTCTCACTCACACACCTCCTAATCGTTTTATTAAATTATACATTGTATTATAAATGCACTCCCCAACCCGACCGGAATGCACAACTAGCCGCTTAATGCCCAATACAGATTCAAATTCATTCACAATATAATTAGGGGACGTTTTATAGGCTATTTTAAGTTTCACGTTCACGTGAGACACGACTCACACAATCAGTTAGGTGCTTGACATACACACATACTTTCTATAGATCCTTTTCGTTTAAGAACTAGGCCAAATGTTCATTATACAACACTACTTAAGACAACCCAGAACAACTTCAGTGGATACCAATGCAACTTAATCAAGGCACAATTAGCAATAAAATAACACAAAACATAACATATAGCTAAACGGACAGTAAAGGGAACAGTTAACCCGCGCCGGGAGAAGGTGTGTATTTTACTCACTATTTGTAGAGGAGGCCATTAGCTGAAGATTGCCGCTACCAGCTAGCCACTCGGTGCGGACATAGTTCTCCTCCCTGAAAGTGCGATAAACTTTCTTTCTCTCCACACGCATTGGCCTGCCGTCAGATTTGATTTTTAATGGCTCCTCAATTGGCAGTTTGGTAAAATAATTTTTTACTAAATACTCAAAATCTCCACCCTCCATAACTGTTCTTGCTAATATGATAACAATGCAAACATGCTAATCTCCCGCTATTGTTATTGTTGTTAAATTTCAGTGACGTTGATAATGATGCTTTGATTCGATTGGTGTGAAGCCAAGGGCCGAGTGGCTTCCCTTGGCGCCCTCATGACACCCTCCTGACCAATCACAGGAGGGCAGTGTCAAGACAACAGCCTCACCTGATTGGTCAATCCCTCTTTCTTTTTTTCACCGCGTACATACAGTGTGCAGTATCGTGTTTCGCCACGTCTTCAGAATCTAAATGTAAAGGGGCGCTGTTTCGCGCATTGTGAAATGCTCAATGAGAGGAGAAAAATGGGGAAGAAATGACAGCAACACAGCACCAAAGAATTACCGAAACTGTTAATAAAAATGTTTTTATTGGATGACAACTACAGCCTAAAAAACAGGGAAGCCTGGCTTCCCTTGGCCTCCGGGAGAAAACGCCACTGAGTGTGATGGGGAAGAGAGGTCCTCCTGTGAAATGAAAACCTAAAAAGAAACTGTTCATTGACACGAGCTAGCTTGTCAAGCTTTGATGCTCCTTGTGTGTCGTCTGCAGGCGTCTGAGTCACAAACAATTGTCTCTGGAGCCGCACAGCTGGTGTCCAAATTCACACAGTCCGTTGCTTCCTGCATGATGTCATATCCTGGCGCTAAGGTGCTGGGAAGTGTAGTCACTAATATCACACTCATAAACATAGCTACAGCATGTCAACAATCAGCTCTAGTAACATCAAGGACCAATATTAATTTTGAAAAAAATAAAGAAGTGCATTTTTCATTATAGGTCCCCTTTTAAGTCAGAAGATAAAATGTACAACATCACTCAACTGCCCTGTGTGCTTGTTGGGAACTTGTAGAGTTTATCGT